>NC_090331.1:26174845-26477875 GCF_035084215.1 Heptranchias perlo
AGAAGTCCCGCCGACAATTAAAGCCGGCGGGATGATAGTTAAAGAACCAAATGTACCTCATTGAGATACTTAAGGCACTTTACTTGTGACATATTAGGCTGCAGGACATTCTGGAGGGGGAGGGTGAACAGCCAGTTGTCGTGGTGCATATAGGCACCAACGATATAGGTAAAAAACAGGATGAGGTCCTACAAGCTGAATTTAGGGAGTTAGGAGTTAAACTAAAGAGTAGGACCTCAAAGGTAGTAATCTCAGGATTGCTACCAGTGCCACGGGCAAGTCAGAGTAGGAATGACAGGATAGCTAAGATGAATACGTGGCTTGAGAGATGGTGCAAGAGGGAGGGATTCAAATTCCTGGGCCATTGGAACCGGTTCTGGGGGAGGTGGGACCAGTACAAATTGGACGGTCTGCATCTGGGCAGGACTGGAACCAATGTCCTAGGGGGAGTGTTTGCCAGTGCTGTTGGGGAGGGTTTAAACTAATGTGGCAGGGGGATGGGAACCGATGCAGGAAGTCAGTGGGAAATAAAATGGTGACAGAAACAAAAGGCAGTAAGGGAGAGTGTACAGAACATGACCGGACAGATGGTCTGAGAAAGCAGGGCAAAGACCAAGGGAAGTCTAGATTAAACTGCATTTATTTCAATGCAAGAAGTCTGATGGGCAAGGCAGATGAACTCAGGGCATGGATGGGTACATGGGACTGGGATGTTACAGCTATTACTGAAACATGGATAAGGGAGGGGCAGGACTGGCAGCTCAATGTTCCAGGGTACAGATGCTATAGGAAAGATAGAGCAGGAGGTAAGAGAGGAGGGGGAGTTGCGTTCTTGATTAGGGAGAACATCACGGCAGTAGTGAGAGGGGATATATCCGAGGGTTCGCCCACTGAGTCTATATGGGTAGAACTGAAAAATAAGAAGGGAGAGATCACTTTGATAGGATTGTACTACAGACCCCCAAATAGTCAACGGGAAATTGAGGAGCAAATATGTAAGGAGATTACAGACAGCTGCAAGAAAAATAGGGTGGTAATAGTCGGGGACTTTAACTTTCCCAACATTGACTGGGACAGCCACAGCATTAGGGGCTTGGATGGAGAGAAATTTGTTGAGTGTATTCAGGAGGAATTTCTCATTCAGTATGTGGATGGCCCGACTAGAGAGGGGGCAAAACTTGACCTCCTCTTGGGAAATAAGGAAGGGCAGGTGACAGAAGTGTTAGTGAGGGATCACTTTGGGACCAGTGATCATAATTCCATTAGTTTTAAGATAGCTATGGAGAAGGATAGGTCTGGCCCAAAAGTTAAAATTCTAAATTGGGGAAAGGCCAATTTTGCTGGTATTAGACAGGAACTTTCAGAAGTTGATTGGGAGAGTCTGTTGGCAGGCAAAGGGACGTCTGGTAAGTGGGAGGCTTTCAAAAGTGTGTTAACCAGGGTTCAGGGTAAGCACATTCCTTATAAAGTGAAGGGCAAGGCTGGTAGAAGTAGGGAAACTTGGATGACTCGGGAGATTGAGGCACTAGTCAAAAAGAAGAAGGAGGCATATGACATGCATAGGCAGCTGGGATCAAGTGGATCCCTTGAAGAGTATAGAGATTGCCGGAGTAGAGTTAAGAGAGAAATCAGGAGGGCAAAAAGGGGATATGAGATTGCTTTGGCAGATCAGGCAAAGGTGAATCCAAAGAGCTTCTACAAATACATAAAGGGCAAAAGGGTAACTAGGGAGAGAGTAGGGCCTCTTAAGGATCAACAAGGTCATCTATGTGCGGAACCACAAGAAATGGGTGAGATCCTGAATGAATATTTCACATCGGTATTTACGGTTGAGAAAGGCATGGATGTTAGGGAACTTGGGGAAATAAATAGTGATGTCTTGAGGAGTGTACATATTACAGAGAGGGAGGTGCTGGAAGTCTTAACGCGCATCAAGGTAGATAAATCTCCGGGACCTGATGAAATGTATCCCAGGACGTTATGGGAGGTTAGGGAGGAAATTGCGGGTCCCCTAGCAGAGATATTTGAATCATCCACCGCTACAGGTGAGGTGCCTGAAGATTGGAGGGTAGCAAATGTTGTGCCCTTGTTTAAGAAGGGCGGCAGGGAAAAGCCTGGGAACTACAGACCAGTGAGCCTGACATCTGTAGTGGGTAAGTTGTTTGAGGGTATTCTGAGGGACAGGATCTACAGGCATTTGGAGAGGCAGGGACTAATTAGGAACAGTCAGCATGGTTTTGTGAGAGGAAAATCATGTCTCACGAATTTGATTGAGTTTTTTGAAGGGGTAACCAAGAAGATAGATGAGGGCTGTGCAGTAGACGTGGTCTACATGGACTTCAGCAAAGCATTTGACAAGGTAGCGCATGGTAGGTTGTTACATAAGGTTAAATCTCATGGGATCCAAGGTGAGGTAGCCAATTGGATACAAAATTGGCTTGACGACAGAAGACAGAGGGTGGTTGTAGAGGGTTGTTTTTCAAACTGGATGCCTGTGTCCAGCGGTGTGCCTCAGGGATCGGTGCTGGGTCCGCTGTTATTTGTTATTTATATTAATGATTTGGATGAGAATTTAGGAGGCATGGTTAGTAAGTTTGCAGATGACACCAAGATTGGTGGCATTGTGGACAGTGAAGAAGGTTATCTAGGATTGCAACGGGATCTTGATCAATTGGGCCAGTGGGCCGATGAATGGCAGATGGAGTTTAATTTAGATAAATGTGAGGTGATGCATTTTGGTAGATCGAATCGGGCCAGGACCTACTCCGTTAATGGTAGGGCATTGGGGAGAGTTATAGAACAAAGAGATCTAGGAGTACAGATTCATAGCTCCTTGAAAGTGGAGTCACAGGTGGATAGGGTGGTGAAGAAGGCATTCGGCATGCTTGGTTTCATTGGTCAGAACATTGAATGCAGGAGTTGGGATGTCTTGTTGAAGTTGTACAGGGCATTGGTGAGGCCACACTTGGAGTACTGTGTACAGTTCTGGTCACCCTATTATAGAAAGGATATTATTAAACTAGAAAGAGTGCAGAAAAGATTTACTAGGATGCTACCGGGACTTGATGGTTTGACTTATAGGGAGAGGTTAGACAGACTGGGACTTTTTTCCCTGGAGAGTAGGAGGTTAAGGGGTGATCTTATAGAAGTCTATAAAATAATGAGGGACATAGATAAGGTCGATAGTCAAAATCTTTTCCCAAAGGTAGGGGAGTCTATAACGAGGGGGCATAGATTTAAGGTGAGAGGGGAGAGATACAAAAGGGTCCAGAGGGGCAATTTTTTCACTCGAAGGGTGGTGAGTGTCTGGAACGAGCTGCCAGAGGCAGTAGTAGAGGCGGGTACAATTTTGTCTTTTAAAAAGCATTTGGACAGTTACATGGGTAAGATGGGTATAGAGGGATATGGGCCAAGTGCAGGCAATTGGGACTAGCTTATTGGTATAAACTGGGCGACATGGACATGTTGGGCCGAAGGGCCTGTTTCCATGTTGTAAACTTCTATGATTCTATGATTCTATGATTTTTAACTTACCTGGGCGGCTTTCCCATGGCTTCTGATTCACGCCTGGTGAAGGCCCTTCAGCCCCCCTGCTGCCAACCCGCCACCATTTCAAAATTGAGCCCAATATCTTTCGTCATCCAGGGAGCTCTAGCTTGAGATGCCCTTTCTTTCTCCCTCATGGGAATGTGTCCAGTCTGTACCTGAACTATTTCCTCTTTGAAGGCCTATCATTGCTAATTTACTGTTTTACCTTCTAATCTTTGTTTCCAATCCACCTGGGCCAGATCCCTTTTCAGATCACTGAAATTAGCCCTCTTTTAGTTAATTGTTCCTTGTCCCTTTCCATAACTACTCTAAACCCGGAGCAAATTACTCACCTACATCCTATGATCTCCTCCTCACATTGTTCCTTTGCAGCCTCCAGTTTCAATACTTCTAGATAGTATTCATTTTCCTTTGCTTTTTCCTCTACAGCTAAACAGCTTAATTCTAGATCTCTATATCTTTCTTCACCACTGTAGACATTTTTAATGACTGCTGTTTGTTGCTTATTTTAAATTTGAAAAGTTTGGGTCAACTGTTCATTTGTGAGTAATATCTTAATCCCATTGCTGCCATCACTGTTATGTTTTGGGATATTTAGTCTGGATAATTTTCTCAGGTTCAGCATCTCAGGCCACACTCATAGACAAGCCCCCGCTCTCTGGAGTATACTTTTATCCGCTCAGTATTTAGATAATTTATAATGAGCCCAGGGATTGAACTGAAACCCTTGTTACTGTATTTCAGTTACTGGATATGTCATGCACCCCTCCATCAACTTCCTCAACTTCAGAAGACAGTAAAAGAAACATTACACTAGACCATAGGCATAGGCTGTAAACTATTACACAGATCTATTAAACGGTAAATGGACAAGTGAACAGAAGGAATGACAAACTGTAGAATTTTCAATAGTTACAAGCTTATCTATCCCTCTTTAGATTATCGACTTTGCTGTGATAAACTGCAGTGTAAATTAGACCAGACGCAAAGTCCCAGAGTATTAATCTTTACATGATGGCTGTTGCTAACTGGAGTTCTTCTGGCCTATCTTCGCGATGGCTTCAGAACTTCTCAACTGGAAAAAGACAAGCCGAGACATACTTTTCAAAATTTGTTCAGGACCAAACAGACTCAATTCTGGCCAAGCTAGAGTTATGAATCAGAATTGGGAATCTTGGCTTTTTTTTTTACCCTTTTTTACCCTTCCTAGTCATAGGATGATGAGGCCAATTGTAGCAATTTCAGTGAAAGATGGGTTAACTAAATACAATCAACATTAGATCAATTGGAGCTTTTCTTGTCTGTGTGGCTCAGTGCCACACCATGCATTTATCAATTAGCCAGTAGGGGAGCAAAACATTCTTTTCCAATGAGCAAAACAGGTTTTCACTGACACTTGGCTAATTTTCAATGTTACACACTCATGTTTTGTAGAACACCATTGATTAATTTATGCAGTTAATGTAGTTACGGTAATTCCAAACAATACTTCTATATTTTAATAGAATGATATATATATAATACTGAACATCTTTACACAGGGAAAGTATAAATTACAGCTTCTCTCCTGGTATGTCAAGGTCCAGGCATTCTATCATGACATAGTTATGCAGGGCACAGTACACGATGACTATCCTCACTACTCTCTCTGGGGAGTATTAGGGGACACTCCCAGACCGATCCAAACACCTGAAGCACCCCAATGGTCCTCTCAACCACCTGTCTGATGGACGCATGTATTTGGCTTTATTTCTCCTCAGCTTCAGTCTGTGGGACGTGAAAAGGTGTCATTGCCCACAGCAGCAAGGAGTAAACCTTATCACCTAGGATCCATCCTTCCACCTGCTCCCTGCTTCCGAGCATGTATGCAATAACCAATTTGTGCACAATGAATGCATCGTGATAGGCCCCCGCATGCTTTATGTTCACGTGCAAGATATGCGGCCAGGCATCACAGATTATATGGACAGTGAGGGAGTGGTAGCCCTTTCTGTTCATGTAGCTTTATGGGTTCTGATGGGAATCCTTCAGTGTGACGTGTGTTCCATCAATTGCATTCCCCCCACCCCCCACCCAACACTGGCAAAGCCAGAAATCCTATAGAAACTTAAGCCCTCTGCCTTTGCATTATCGAGGACATTCCAAATCTGATGAATTCCTCAGCCCTAAGGAAAAGGGCATTAGGTATCTGCCGAATGCAGGCCCTCACTGCCCCTTGGTTAATCCTGCACAGCTCTCCCTGGAATGCCTGGAAGGATCCAGGCCTGTAAAGTTGAGGGCTGTGGCTCAGTGGTAGTGCACCTGCCTCTGAGTCACAAAGTTATGGGTTCAAGTCCCACTCCAGAGATTTGAGCTCAAAATCCATGCGAACACTACAGTGCTGTTGTGATGGAGTCAGTCAACACTGTCAGAGTTGCTGCCTTTCAGGTGAAACATCCGCCCTCTCAGGTGGACGTAAATGATCTCATAGCACTATTTTGAAGAAGAGCAGGGGAGTACACCATGGTGAAGGCCAATATTTATCCCACAACCAACATCACTGAAACAGATGATCTGTTTGTGGGGTCTTGTTGTGCACAAATTGGCTGCCGTGTTTCCCACATTACAACCATGACTACACATCAGAAAGTACTTAATTAGCTGTAAAGTGCTTCGGGACATCCTGAGGTTGTGAAAGGCCCGATGTAAATGCAAGTTTTCTTTCTTTTCTTTAAGCGGTTAAGGCTCCGTTGCATGTGGACTGGGGCTTTAAGTCATCACAGAGCAAGTCACAGAGTTGGTCAATGGTGTCCTTTCCAAAGCGTAGCCGTTACACAGTCAGCTCCTCGGACATCTCCTCAAATCTCAGTCAAGTCTATACACTCTCCGGGGTGGGTAATTGTGAGCATGGTGCAGCCTTCGCTGGTGGTGCTGCACTCTTCAGGCCTCCCGTCTCTGGGTTTCCTCCAGCTGTTCCTCCTCTATGATAATGACAAACAAGCGTACAGCCAGCAAAAGAGCCATTTTTATTTCTCAAAATGACCGGAATATGGCTGTCAGGAGTTACAGGTTGAGAATGACTTCAATGGTTCCTAAATTCCTAGTACTCTGATTTGCACCTGGTCCATATGACTATGGTTGCCTGCGCATCTGTAAATCTGGCTGTAACTCTAAAAGAGCTTGTGAACCAGTGCAATTGCAGGATATTGACGTAAAGGCTCTGTAGCTTGAGTGTGGAAACATTATTATAAGCCAAGATGCGTTTGGTGGAGGGATCAATAGATGAGTGTAAAAGATGAAGGAGAGTTGTGCGTATCATAATTACATTCGACACACTTAAGCCCAATTTTCCGCTATCCTTTACGTCCGTATTTGCTATGCACCCAGATTACATGTGACTATGGGCGCAAATGCACAGGAAATTCCATCCCTAAAACTTCAGTTTCAGGACTGCTAGGCACAATATAGGGACAGAGGAACATAGGAACAGAAGTAGGCCATTTAGCCCCTCGTGCTTGCTCTGCCATTTGATAAGATCATGGCTGATCTGTGATCTAAATCCATATACCTGCCTTTGGCCCATATCCCTTAATACCTTTGATTGCCAAAAAGCTATCTATCTCACATTTAAATTTAGCAATTGAGCGAGTATCAATTGCCTTTTGCGGAAGAGAGTTCCAAACTTCTATCACCCTTTGTGTGTAGAAATGTTTTCTAATCTCGCTCCTGAAAGGTCTGGCTCTAATTTTTAGATTGTGTCCCCGACTCCGAGAATCCCCAACCAGAGGAAATAGTTTCTCTCTATCCACCCTATCCGTTCCCCTTAATATCTTATAAACTTCGATCAGATCACCCCTTAACCTTCGAAACTCCAGAGAATACAACCCCAATTTGTGTAATCTCTCCTCGTAACTTAACCCTTGAAGTCCGGGTATCATTCTAGTAAACCTACGCTGCACTCCCTCCAAAGCCAATATGTCCTTCCGACGGTGCAGTGCCCAGAACTGCTCACAGTACTCCAGGTGCGGTCTAACCAGGGTTTTGTATAGCTGCAGCATAACTTCTGCCCCCTTGTACTCTTGTCCTCTAGATATAAAGGTCAGCATTCCATTAGCCTTATTGATTATTTTCTGCACCTGTTCATGACACTTCAATGATCTATGTACCTGAACCCCGAAGTCCCTTTGGACATCCACTGTTTTTAACTTTTTACCATTTAGAAAGTACCCTGTTCTATCCTTTTTTGATCCAAAGTGGATGACCTCACATTTGTCTACATTGAATTCCATTTGCCACAGTTTTGTCCATTCACCTAATCTATCAATATCCCTTTGTAATTTTATGTTTTCATCTACACTGCTTACAATGCCACCAATCTTTGTGTCATCGGCAAACTTAGATATGAGACTTTCTATGCCTTCATCTAAGTCGTCAATAAATATTGTGAATAATTGAGACCCCAAGGCAGATCCCTGCGGGACTCCACTAGTCACATCCTGCCAATGTGAGTACCTACCTATTATCCCTACTCTCTGTCGCCTTTTGGTCAGCCAACTTCCTAACCAAGTTCGTACTTTTCCCTCGATTCCATGGGCTTCTATCTTAGCTAATTGTCTCTAATGTGGGACCTTATCAAATGCCTTCTGGAAGTCCATATAAATAACATCCATTGACATTCCCCTGTCCACTTCTTTCGTCATCTCTTCAAAAAATTCAATCAGGTTTGTCAGGCACGACCTACCTTTCACAAATCCATGCTGGCTCTCTCGGATTAACTGAAAATTCTCGAGGTGTTCAGTCACCCTATCCTTAATTATAGACTCCAGCATTTTCCCCACAACAGATGTGAGGCTAACTGGTCGATAATTCCCTGGTTTCCCTCTCTCTCCTTTCTTAAAAAGCGGAGTGACATGTGCAATTTTCCAATCCAGAGGGACAATTCCTGAATCTAGAGAACTTTGAAAGATTATAGTTAGGGCATCTGCAATGTGCTCACCTACTTGCTTTAAAACCCTGGGATGGAAACCATCTGGTCCTGGGGATTTGTCACTCGTTAGTGCTATTATTTTCTTCATTACTGTTGCTTTACTTATGTTAATTTTATCAAGTCCCTGTCCCCAATTCAATATTAGTTTTCTTGGGATTTCCGGCATGCTATCCTCTTTTTCTACTGTAAATACTGACGCAATGTAATCGTTCAACATGTCCGCCATTTCCCCAATGTCAATGACAATATCCCCACTTTCAGTTTTTAAGGGGCCAAAACTGCTCCTGACAACCCTCTTTTTCCTAATATAACTATAAAAGTTCTTCGTATTGGTTTTGATATCCCTTGCAAGTTTCTTTTCATACTCTCTTTTTGTAGCTCTTACTACCTGTTTTGTGACCCTTTGTTGATCTTTGTATCTTTCCCATTCGCCAGGATCTGTGCCATTTTTTGCCTTTTTGTGTGCCCTTTCCTTATGTCTTATACTGTCCCTTACCTCTTTAATTGTCCATGGCTGCTTTTTTTGGCAAGTAGAGTTCTTGCCCCTCAGGGATATAAACCGATTCTGTATCACGTTAAATGTTTCTTTAAACATTTCCCACTGATCATCAGTCGTTTTACCCATTAACAGATTTGCCCAGTTTACTGTGGACAGTCTCTGTCTCATCCCATTGAAGTCGGCCTTACCCAAGTCTAGAATCTTAGCAGCTGTCTCACTTTTTTCCCTTTCAAACACTACATTGAACTCGATCATGTTATGATCATTGGATAGATGTTCACGTACAGTTAAGCCGTTAACTAAATCAGGTTCATTACTCATTACTAAAACTAGTATGGCTTGCCCCCTTGTTGCCTCTTGGACATATTGCTGTAGAAAACTATCCTGAACACACTCAAGAAATTCACTACCTTTCTGACAGTTGCTAGTCTGCTTTTCCCAATCTATGTGAAGGTTAAAGTCCCCCATTAAGACAACTATGCCTTTCTTACACTCTTGTCTAATCTCTGCATTTAAACAATCCAGCACTTCAGAGCTGCTGCCAGGGAAAGATACAAAGATCAACTCCCACTATAGTCTTAGATCCTTTCCTATTTCTCAATTCATTCCATAAGGTCTCTGTTGGCTGCTTACCTCTCGTTATATCCTCCTTTATCATTGAAGTGATTTCATCTCTAATCATTGAGGCTACTCCTCCCCCTCTTCCATTTTCACTGACTCTCCTGTAGACCTAAGAACCCAGTATATTTAGTTCCCAATCCTGACCATCCTGCAGCCATGTCTCAGTGATAGCTATCATGTCATAACCTCCAATTTGAATTTGAACCTGTATTTCATTTAATTTATTCCTTATACTCTGTGCATTTGTATATAGAACTCTTAGTTGGGCCACACACCCTAGCCTGACCTTCAGCTTTGATGCTGGGTTAATCGCCTTACGCCTTCTAGTTTTCACTTTATCTGTAGTGTCTGAAGTACACTTTCTTTCTGCTGCTATATGCTTTTCCCTTTCACTTGTTCTTGAACAACTGTTTGTACTGTAAATTTCCCCTGGGTCCTCCCCTCTCTTGCTGCTCTCAACTTTATTCCCTTCTGACTCCCCTCTCAGGTTCCCATCCCCCTGCCACTCTCGTTTAAACCTTCCCCAACAGCACTATCAAACACCCCCGTGAGGCCATTGGTCCCGGTCCTGCTCGGGTGTAACCCGTCCCGCTTGTACAGGTCCCACCTTCCCCAGAACTGGTCCCAATGTCCCAGGAATCTAAATCCCTCCCTCCTAACCATCCCTACAGCCACGCATTCATCCGGTCTATTTTCCTGTTCCTATACTCACTAGCACATGGCACTGGTCGTAATCCTGAGATCACTACCTTTGAGATCCTGCTTTTTAATTTATCTCCTAACTCTTTAAATTCACCTTGCAGGACCTCATCCCTTTTTTTACCTATGACATTGGTACCGATATGGACCACGACTACTGGCTGTTCACCCTCCCCCTCCAGAATGTCCTGCAGCCACTCCGCAACATCCTTGACCCTAGCACCAGGGAGGCAACATACCAGCCTGGAGTCACGTTTGCGGCCACAGAAACACCTATCTGTTCCCGTTACAATTGAATCCCCTATCACTATAGCCCTGCCACTCTTCTTCCTCCCCTCCTGTGCAGCTGAGTCACCCGTGGTGCCACAAACTTGGCTCTTGCTGCTTTCCCCTGATAAGCCATCTCCCCCAACAGTATCCAAAGTATTATATCTGTTTGAGAGGGAGATGGCCCCAGGGGACTCCTGCTCTACCTGCCTAGTCCTTTTACTCTGTCTGGCGGTCACCCATTTCCTTTCTGCCTGTGTAATCTTTACCTGCGGTGTGACCACCTCACTGAACGTGCTATCCATGATAGTCTCAGCATCACGGATGCTCCACATTGAATCCACCCGTAGCTCCAGCTCTGAAATGCGATTAGCCAGTAGCTGCAGCTGGACACACTTCCTGCAGCTGGACACACATGGTCGCCAGGGACACTGGCAGTGTCCATGACTTCCCACATAGTGCAGGAGGAGCATATCACGGGTGCAAGCTGTGCTGCCATGACTTGCCTTAGATTTACCCTGCGTTCATCTCTCAGACTCTCCTCCCGCTCTTGGTCTCTCCTTTTATACTGTGCTCACCTCTCGGACTCTCCTGCCTCACCTGTGACGTCGCACAGTAGTTTTCTCTTGTTGCAGGTCTGCTGCTGCTTTTATTCCCCACTCTCAGTCTTCTGCCGCTCAGGTCTGCCGCCCCTCTGCGGAAAAAGTTAGGAAAAGCAAGGCAAAGCAGCACCTCCTTCCCCCACTTCACCGAACTCCCATACTCACCAAACTCGCAGCTGTTCACTCTGTGCTCCGTTGCATGTGGTATATTTCCTATGCCCTGATTTACATGTGCAGTTCTTGATTGCCCCTGTAATCACATGTATCTTCATTCCAACCTCCTGGTTGACCTTGATCTGATCACTTTATTTCTGAGATATTGAAATCCTCATGATTACCACAATATAATTTTCTGCAGTCGCTTTTATTTATCTAAATAGCTCTTTAATGTGTTGATTTGAACGGATCATCATTTATTATTGCCAGTAACTCCTTTCTTTGAGAAAGTAAATGAACCAGTGGATGAGATGCAACAAATTACTTGGCTTTTCAGAAGATATTTAATAAAATTACTTTTAGTCCCAATGTTTTAATCCCAATGTTTACTCATCTAGCCATGATATTGCTTTATGTGCTCTCAGTGAGCTTGCCCCTTATTATTATAAGTAATTAAAATTAAGTTTGAAAACAATCACCAATAGTTTCTGCAGGGACTCGCCTGAATATCCACCAGAACATTGGCGGAAAATTGGCAGGAACCCCGGAGAAATGGCGGAAACGGCTGGGGTGTCGGTGGACCTACTGCTGAAGTTACAGTGAGCGATTGGGAGAACTCCCCCGAGGTACATTCTATCCCAATGTTGTTCGGAGGAAAGTCAAAGCTGCCACGCTTTGCAAATACATTTAATAATAATGCAAAACGGTATCAATCCATAGAATCATAGAAATGATGGTAAACGGTGGTCACTTGGGATGATGAACCTGAGCCAGTGTTAGCTCTTCAACTGGAGCTGCCTACTCCACTCCCATTTCTCTGCCTTCTGCCCAGATCCTTTTATATTCTCCCTTATCCAATATTTATCCAATTCCATGCTAAATGATGTTATTATCTCTGCCTCAACAATCATTTGTGGAAAAGCATTCCATGTTCTCCGTGTGAAAATATTTCTTCAAACTTAACCCTTCATGATAATTGTTGGCCTATATCCCTTCTTCTAGCTGTTTAGGGTTTACTTCTGTTTCGTCCCAAAATATATTACTTGACATTTTTTTACATCAAACTGCGTCTACTACCTTTCTGCATGTAGTCCCTAATCCAATCTAGCACCAAAGTGTTAAATTACATAAAATCAGAAATTCTTGCTTGGGGAGGGAGTTGGAAATTAATAAAGAAATTAATTTTCCTGATTAACCACGTATGCAATTGCAAACTTATTGGAAGTGATAATTAGTTTGGGTTTGTAATTGTAAAATTAAAAGCAATCAGTAATCTGTCAGAATTAATGAATATTCATGTAATGCTACATACTGTCCGCAAACATATTGTACTGTCCACTGAATTGATATGTTATGCGCAATGAGCCACATATGATGAATTGTAACTTGATCAAGGGTTTTAAGGCTTATGTCACCCCGACCCAATCTTTCCAGACCTTGATCATGTCAGAACAGGTTTTGTTGATCAGTAACATTCATGTAATTTGTCTTAATTACAACTTGCTAACATTAAAGATAGACCCAATTACCATTATCAATTACCTGCCAGTGATTCCTTACTAAAGAAAATGTTCAAGGACAATGAACGTGCCCAGCGTATGAAGAGTTTTACCTTGAAAAAACAGTTTGATGTTTTACATGCAATACTTGGAACTTAACAAGCTGTAAAACCGTGTAGTAAAATAATGGCCCCAATTTTCGAATCCAAGTGCGGGTGCGTTGGGGGCATCAAAAATCGGGGAAATCCCAAGCGGGTTCGGAAGCCAGCTCCAACCCGCCGACTTCCGGGTTCCCCACAGACGCGTCTGTGTGCGCGCGTGCCTCACGAATGCGTAATTATCACTGGAAATTAAAGCTGGCGAGATGACAGTTAAGACAGTTGGTTAAATGCTTGAAGTATTTGAACTAATTAATTTCATGGTCATTGAGGCAGGGGACCGATTTTCATTCAGCTTCAGCGTGTTTCCCGTGCTGTGGGAAATACTCCATGTTGCAGGAGATGGGTTTCAGCCAGCAGCCAGTTGGACATTCAAATCCTTGTTTGATAGATGGGGATAAAATGTGAGTTATTGCACCAGGGCACTCAGTTCTCTCAGATAAACATTTGGCTGGGAGATTTTTGTGTTTACATTGAAAATTCTTAGTTTCCACTCAGAATTGTTCTGTTCACACATATTTACCAACTTTTCGGACCCACTCAAACTGACACCATCAGGATAGGGGGCACCATGGCTGCATTCACCACTGTATCCGAGGACGAGAAACATCACCAGCCTCGCCAGGCATGGTCTGCACTTCCGCCACTTGGAGCTCCACAACACAGTGCTGCGCCACAGGCACCTGCACAAGAGTACAGAGGGCAACAACGGAGAGAGCGAAGTCGCAGGAAGCACTACCCTCGCCATAGGGTCTACAGACCAAGGCTCAACTTCCTGGACCTCTCTGAGGAGCAGCGCATACGGAGGCTGAGAGTGAGTCGCCAGGTGGTCGCAGGCATCTGCAGCCTCCTTCATGCCGAGCTGCTCCCGGCTGGGCCGAGCAGCATCTTATGACCCGTTGCAGTTAAAGTGACCACTGCCATCAACTTCTTTGCCTCCGGATCATTCCAGGGTGCCACCGGGGACATTGCCGGGGTCGTTCAGTCATCTGCACACAAATGCATAAGGCAGGTCACTGACGGCTTGTTTCACAGAGCCTCGCAGTACATCAACTTCCCCATGGACGACCTCAGCCAGACGGAGAGGGCAGTGGGATTCCACTGTGGCTGGCTTCCCACGGGTGCAGGGTGCAATCAATTGCACCCATACAGCAATCCGAGCACCTCCACACGAGCCAGGACTGCTTATCAACAGAAAGGGGTATCACTTAGAACTATAGAAGCATAGAAAAGAAACAGCACAGAAGTGGGCCATTCGGCCCATCGTGTCCGCGCCGGCTCGAAGAACAACCCGGGTGCCCATTCTAATCCCACCTTCCAGCACCTGGTCCGTAGCCCTGCAGCTTACAGCACTTTAGGTACAGGTCCAGGTACTTTTTAAAAGAGTTGAGGGTCCCTGCCTCTACCACCAATTCGGGCAGGGAATTCTATACACCCACCATCCTCTGGGTAATAAAGTTTTTCCTCATGTCCCCTCTAATCCTTCCGCCAATCAGCTTAAATCTATGTCCTCTAGTTCTTGAACTCTCCGCTAGGGGAGCAGGTACTCCCTGTCTACTCTATCTGGGCCCCTCATAATTTTGTATACCTCAATCAAGTCTCCCTTCAGCCTTCTCTGCTCCAAGGAAAACAACCCCAGCCTATCCAATCTCTCCTCGTAGCTGCAATTTTCAAGCCCTGGCAACATTCTTGTAAATCTTCTCTGCACAATCTCCAGAGCAATTACATCCTTCCTGTAATGTGGTGACCAGAACTGTGCACAATACTCCTGCTGTAGCCTTACCAGTGTTTTATACAGTTCCATCATTACATCCCTGCTTTTGTATTTTATACCTCGGCTAATAACGGAGAGCGTTCCGTGTGCCTTCTTCACAACCTTATCTACCCGTACTGCCACCTTCAGGGACCTGTGCACATGCACTCCAAGGCCTCTCACTTCTTCTACCCCTCTCAATATATTCCCATTTACTGCATATTCCCTTTTACTGTTTGGCCTCCCTAAATGCATTACCTCACACTTCTCCGGGTTGAACTCCATTTGCCACTTTTCTGCCTACTCCACCAACCCATTGATATCTTCTCGGAGTCTACAGCTATCCTCTTCACTATCAACTACACGGCCAATTTTTGAGTCGTCTGCAAATTTGCCAATCATGCCCCCTACATTCAAGTCCAAACCATTAATATATACCAAAAACAGCAAGGGACCCAACACTGAGCCCTGGAAATGGATTTCCATTCACAAAGACATCCATCGACTTTTACCCTTTGTTTCCTGTTACTGAGCCAATTTTGGATCCAATTCGCCACATTTCCCTGTATCCCATGGGCTTTTACCTTTCTGACCAGTCTGCCATGTGGGACCTTGTCAAATGCCTTACTAAAATCCATGTAGACAACATCCACTGCACTACCCTCATCAATCCTCCTTGTCACTTTCTCAAATAATTCAATCAGATATGTAAGGCATGACCTTCCCTGAAGAAATCCATGCTGACTATCCCTGATTAAACCATGTCTTTCCAAGTGACAGTTTAACCTATCTCTCAGTATTGATTCTAATAGTTTGCCCACCACCGAGGTAAAACTGACAGGCCTATAATTGTGCGGCCTTTCCCTCGTACCCTTTTTAACAATGGTACTTCATTTGCAGTCTTCCAGTACCTCCCCTGTATCTAATGAGGATTGGAAAATGATCCTCAGAGCATCCGCTATTTCCTCCCTGGCTTCCTTCAATAGCCTAGGAAACAATCCATCCGACCCTGGTAACTTATCAACTATCAAAGATTCCAAATCCGTCTAGTACTTCCTCTCTCGTTATGTTTACCTTATCCAATATTTCACACCTCTCCTCTTTAACTATTATGTCCGGATCATCCCTTTCCTTTGTGAATACCGAGACAAAATATTCATTTAAAACCCTACCCACATCCTCTGTTTCTACACACAAGTTACCCTTATCATCCCTGATAGGTCCCATCTTTTCCTTAGCTATCCTTTTGTTCTTAATGTACTGATAAAACATCTTTGGGTTTTCTTTAACCTTACTAGCTAATATTTTTTCATGCCCTCTCTTTGCTTTCCATATTTCCTTTCTATGTCATCCCTGTACTTTCTATACTCCTCTAGGCTTTCTGCAGTATTTAGTTTTCTGTGACAGTCATAAGCTTTCTTTTTCTGCCTTATCTTGCCCTGTATACTTCTGGACAACCAGCGGGCTCTAAATTTGGCAGTGCCACCCTTTTTCTTTGAGGGGACGTGTCTGCATTGTACCCGTAGAATTTCACTTTTTAGTGCCTCCCACTGGCTTGCCACTGCTTTCTCCTCAAGTTGTTGTGTCCAGTCCACTTCTGCCAAATTACCCCATTTAAAACGTTTACTCTTGATTTAATTCTGTCCTTTTCCATAATGATGCTAAAACTAACTGAATTGTGGCCACAATCCCCAATATGGTCACCCACTGTCATTTCACCCACTTGCCCATCTTCATTTCCCAGGACTAAATCTAGAATTGCATCCCCTCTTGTTGGGCTTGTCACGTACTGGCTAAAAAAGTTCTCCTGGACACCGATCAAGAATTTTGCGCCCTCTGTGCCCCTCATACTGTTTGAATCCCAGTTGATGTTAGGGTAGTTGAAGTCCCCTGCTATTATTGCCCCCTTATTTTTGCACTCAGAAATTTGCCTACATATTTGTTCTTCTATCTCCCTTTTGCTATTCGGAGGTCTATAGTACACTCCTAGTAGTGTAACTGCCCCTTTTTTATTTCTTAGCTCAACCCATATGGCCTCGATTGATGATCCATTTAGCATTTCACCCTTCTCACAACTGTAATTGATTCTTTAACCAATAATGTTATCCCCCCTCCTTTTTTATCACCCACTCTAAGCTGCCTGAAAACTCTATATCCAGGGATATTGAGCTGCCAATTATCCCCCTCTTTAAGCCAGGTTTCCATTACAGCAATGATATCATGCTGCCATGTGTCTATCTGTGCCCTTAGCTCATCTGCTTTGTTTGTAATACTCCTTGCATTGAAGTATATACCCTTTAATCCCGTCAAATTCCTGTGATGAACACTATTTAACCTTTGCTTCTTTTGCCTTTCTGAGTCACTAACTACGTCACGAACTGCTTTTCTACTTGCCGTTTCCTAGTCTGAATTTGTCCTATCTCTACCTGCCCTATCCCTTCGATTAAGCTTGTTATTTACTCCCTTTAAGGAGCTTTCCTCATTTAAATTACTTTTAATTTAGAGAATGTTAACTACACTAGGGATCTTGATTCACTTCTTCATCAACACTCAGCTCATTTATGACCACCGCAAAAGATTCCTTCATTTTTGCACTGGATTCCCTGGCAGCTGCCACGATTCCTCCATTCTGAGGGAATCTAACATCCCGCCCCTCTTCCATGCACTTAATACCCTTAAGGGCTGGCTCCTCAGGGACAAGGGATACCCCTGCACATGGCTCATGACACCTCTGAGGAACCACATCACCGAGCAACAGCATCAATATAACGATAGCCACATCGCCACCAGGTCTACAGCTCAGCGTGCTATCGGATTGCCCAAGATGCGATTTAGACGTTTTGATCATTCTGGGGGAGCGCTTCAATGCACACCAGACAAAGTGGGATGCATTATGGTAGTTTGTTTGTTGAGCGGCACCCCTCAAGCCACAACAGAGAGGGGTGCCGCTTGAGGAGGCCCCATCCACATCTGCCATCCACATTGAAGAGGTGGAGGACGAGGAGGAAGAGGAACCCATGGGCAGAGCAGCGACCCACCTGGTTGCTCGTGAGGCCAGGGAGTCACTGATAAATGTGAGCGGTTCTCCTAACATCAGAAAGTGTGAAGAGTCCAGTCCTCAGACCACCTGGAAAGAGCAGCGCCCACACCAGCAGCCCCCTCCGCCCCTACACAAATCAGTCCTGCAACTACACATACACCCATTTTAAAGTGACCCTATGTGTGGCATCAAGTGTTGCCGTTCCTGGTGAAAGGGCGCTATCACAAAAGCCAGTCAAGAATGGGCAAGACATGGCAGTAGTGGCGAGAACGATAACATTTAATGAGACTTTAACAAAAATGCAATATAAATGAAAAATATGACAGTCTGCAGACACTCTTGTGCATACCCTTCGTGATCACAAATCCTTAGCCTTCCTCTTCCTACTGCTTCTAGGTGGTGCAACCCCTGTGGCCGCAGCAGAGGTAGTGGCAGATTGCTCTTGTTCATGCCCTGACTGCTTAGTTGCTTTGGACCTACGCCCTCTTGGTTTTGGACCCCGTGTGGGCCCATCCAAAGACTGCTCCACCTGCACCTGTGCAGGGGCAGACTTGGCCACCTGGAGAGGAGGCAGCATTGCGGGTACTGGTTGAGAGGGGGGCAACGGGTGAGCCGTGGGAGCACTTTGAGTGGCGTCCCCATTTCTGTGTCCCCTTTCGCCATCATCCCTTCCCTGGACCAGGCCCAAACCACTCCTATCACTCTGCTGGACAACAGTTTGGTGGACATGTGTGATGTCTTGTAAGGCCAGTGCTAGTGTCTCTGTCTGCCTGTTTAAGGCTGCAGAATGTTGTTCACCCTGAGTCCGAACGACCAGTGTTCGGGCCTGAATGGACTCATTTGTGAGCCTTGCTTGAAGCTCAACGGGGGCTAGCCTTCTCTCCATCGCAGACATTCCTGCACTTAGTTGCGACACTATCTCAGACATTTCAGCAGTTATGTGCGACACTATCTCAGACAGTTCCTTGCATCCCTGCGACACTGTCTTAGAGATTCCCTCCCGTACCTGTGCCACCATTCTACTGATGCAGGAGTTGGACTCCTCCAACCTCTGTGCTATTGTGGAGAGTGCGTGTGGCACCTGTTCCAGTACCTCACAAATGTGTTGCTGTCCCTCGATCATTCTCCTTTTAAAGGATGGCCCCCAGGGTTCAGCATATGTGTCCAGCTGAGAAAAGCCTGGAGTGGAGTGCACCCACCTACGTGGACTCTCCACAGCTGCCCCAGCCACTAATGTCTGCTCGTGCTCACTTGTCTGTGGTGACTCACCAGGTGCCAACCCAACTAACTCACTACTAAGATCCACCGTCTGAGTATTTGCTCTGGTGGATGGCTCGCTAAGATGTGACGGTGTGCCCTCAGAGGCCGGGAGGTCCTCTGAGGAATCGCCCTCTGCTGTCACTGTGGTCATTGAAGGACCTGTAAGAGAACAGAAGGCAATATTAAGCATCATCTCAGGTGTGTCCTGCTGCAATGAGCATACCGAGGTGTTCAACATGCCAATCATTGTTAATATCAATTCATATTGTGTCTGTTGAGTGTTAAAGTTGTGTCACCAGACGTTTGTGGGGTGCCAGTCTCGCCGTCCCTGACAGACAGGCACTCGAGGGTGAGGCTGATCTCCAGCGCCTCCTGCTCCGGGTCTGTGAGGACCACTGCTTGTTGTGGCCCCCCTCCAGTCCTCGCCCTCTCGCGTGCATTTTGCGCTCTCTTCTCCAAGAAGGGGAGAAAGAACAGACGTGTGAGTGAGTGATGGTGAAGAAGCCAACTGATGAATGCATTGGTTTGGGTGAGGCTGACAGTGAAAGAAATGCATCAGAGCGTGAGTATGAGACAGAGACATCACATTGGATGAGGATTGGGGTGAGTGGTAGTGGTGGGGTGACTAATGGGGAAGTGAGGAAGTGCTGAGGAAGTGCAGGTAAGATGAGGATGAGCCTTAAGTGGGTGTGAGGAATGATGTGATGGAGCAGTCTTGGCAGTGCAGAATGAGTTGGGTGGTGCAGGGGGGTGCGGTGATGTGGAACACGGGATGCAGGCGAATCAGTAATTGTGCTCACTTTGGCTGACCTCATTAGGTCATTGATGCGCTTCCTGCACTGAACCCAGGTGCGGGATATGTTGCTGCTGCTGGTGACCTCCTCTGCCACCTCGAGCCAGGACTTCTTGGTGGCAGAGGCAGGGCACTTGCTCCCGTCTGCGGGGTAGAAGACTTCCCTCTCCTCCTCGCCTTATCCAGTAGCTGCTGCAGTGAGGCATCACTAAATCTCGGAGCAGCCTTGCCCCTGTGCTGCTCCATATTGTGTGTTTTCTGGTGTTTGCTGCAGGAAAAGCCTTTGGAGCAATGGCCCTTTAAATAGAGCCGCTCCAGCTGACAGCCTATCATGCGCGTGCGCAGTCTGCCCACTGCGCAGCTTTCAGACAGCAAACATGGAATCTTGCGAACATGTGGGAAACAGGATTTTATTAGGCAGATTACCCGCGCTCCCATTGACCCCCTCTCCCCCGCTGCCATCACGCTGCCATTTAAAAATCCAGCCCAATGTCTTTCTGCAGTTCTGAAAGGGATAATATGGTGAATTTTCTGATTGTGCGCTTTGGGCATAGAGCCTCGCCCACCAGAAATGCATAATGATGTGTTGGGCACCATTATTTTATCTGCATTTTATCACTGCAATACAAACTGGAAGTGCTATTGCTGACAAGGATTTTTGGGATTCATTCTTTCAGACATTCATACATGTCAATATAAATGGACCGACTAAAGAGGGATTCCGAGGTTTGGATAATGGTGACCTTGATGTTTGCTGAGGTGTAATGGCAAAACATGGATTACACAAGACTGAAGTTTTCTCTAACAAGTCAATTTTGCACTCGATCTACAGCTGATTATGATGCTGCTGCAACTTCTTCATGTCATGCCTCTTCTACCTCTATAGTTTTAGCCTCTGCCTCTACTTCCTCCTCGGGATGTCTATTGACAAGCCATTTGGCAAAGCATAATTGTGGAGCAGACAGCAAGCTATGACAATTCTGGACCATACTGCAAAGAGCCTCTTGACCTATCCAGGCACCTTAATCTTCCTTTTTGCATACCAATAGCTTGCTCTATTCCAATTCTAGTTCGGATATGACCTTCACTGTAAAGCTCATCTGCTGCATGGTGGTCTACTGTAATGAGACTATGAACCGTGGCCGTGCTGGGTAAGGCTTGTCATTGAGTAGCCATCCTGTGACTTGTCCTTAATCAGGAGAGCAGGGACACTAGACTGCCTCAGGATAAAAGCATCATGGCAGCTTCCTGCATAATTGGCATCAACGTGAAGGAAGCTGTTCCTGTCGTTACACACCAGTTACACATTCAATGAATTAAGTCCCTTACAGTTAATGAAATGGGGAGGGTTGACTGTGGGGGTAAGTATCCCCACATGTGTGCAATCAAATGGCCAAGAGAAATCTGCCATTTTATAAAATTGATAGCCCATCTACCTGGCACCTTTGTCAAATGAGATAATCTGAGTTGTTCTGGCATACAAGGCATTTGTTACCTCCGTTATGCAGCAACTCGTGGAAAAGAGTTGTGGCCTGTAAACTCTGCTTGCAGAGTATCTCCATGAAGGTCTGTCTTTCTGGTGCCTCCTGACTCACCTGGCTTCTATGACATCTTCTTCTTCCTTCTATAAAACAAATATAAAGGAATGCTGAAGGGATTCGCAAAATTTCACATGTCCCCCCCCCCCCGAAGATTTATTGGAGTTATTAAAGAAACCCTGATGTGACTGTGTTTTAAAAAATCCAGGGCCTCTAAAAATGGCTGCCGTCAGACACATGGCCAAGGGCCTGCAGCATTTGAAATTGGATTCTCTGACAGGTTGGCAGGCTCCGTGTTTCAGACAGGGCTCTTTGAACAATGAAGTTGCATTCACGCTCTGAGGCAAGCCATCAACGTTGCCGGCCAACACATCAAAATTCGAGCAGGAATAATCCCAGGACTAAAGGTAACCCATTAAGGAACATTCGGAACAATGGAAAGCAGTTATAGAACAGACCAGTACAGGTACCGGCCATTAATGTCAATGGGCCAAGATCGGGCCCCTCTTGTCTTACGTTTTCACGCCCAAATCAGACAATGGAGCAAACTGATGAGGCGCGAAAATAACCTATTACCGGGAGGGTATAACTGGGGCGTCCCAGAACCTCTCTCTCTCTTTCTCTTTCTCTTTCAGCCCGGTGTCCTGCTTGTCTGCGAGCAACCAAGAAGGAAGGCCGTCCAGTAAACATCGCAACCACATGTCGACGGCAGCAGCAGGACACAGGGGCCAGGCCTTTTCATCTGTTTCACCGGTGAGCATTATTTTTTTTCTGGCCGTCACAAGACAACCTGGCTAGGTGTAAGGGTGGGAGTTAAAGGGGTATTGCTAAAATTGTGATTTTAGAATTTTCCCTCAATGTGTCCGTTTCTTCCACCCCGTTAAGTGTAAGACTGTATTGCATCCCTAGCGATTCCTTTTATCTTCTGTATAATACTGTTTACCTTGTAGTTTTAGTTTTCTTATTAATTATCATTGGTTTTCCTTGCACCAATCCACTGGTCTGTTTGTCTGTCCTTATTACCGCTCGATAAGTCCTGAGCTTAGAATCAGGAAGGGGAAAGCGATTCAAAACTGCACAGTGGGCAGGGCAGCTCAGGAAAACATAACGGGCTGACCTACAATAAGCCCCGGAAACAAAACCCCTTACAATGCTCATAGGGGATCCCATATTGAAGCCTTGGATGATGTTTCCCAAAAATTGGTCAGTGTGTAAAAAAAATTATAAAGACTAAAAAAAAGAGGTTATAGCAACAAGAACTTTTGGGTGACCTTAGCCATTGCAGTTCCCCTTTAATAGATTACTTCCATCTGCATCATCAGCACCAGGTATTCAGTACAGGGATGGACTCTAGGAATTTGGGGTGATTGACATCATCTTGTCTTAATCTAGTCATTTGCATGGCTGTACTTATTAGAAGGCCGAAGGCGGGCACGTTTTATTCCATCACCATTTCTGACAGAAAAACTCATCTAGTACAAAATGGGCAGATCAAGCTGCAATCGATCGACCCTGCTTTTCTACTCCCATCCCACTGGAATTTTTGGGGTCAGTGTTTTTAATAGATTACTAATTGATCTTCTGAGACATTGCTTGTATCAAGTTGGAGGAACTGGTATGGCATTGTTACGGTATTTGGGAAAAGTTGTGTTTGGTTTGGGAAGATTTGGGAAGTGGTGTTCAAGTAGTTTAAAGGACATGAGTAGTGGGGGACACTGAGTAGCTTGGAGAGAGTGGTGAATAGTTTGGAAGAAAAGCTGTGAAGATTTGGTGGGATGATGAAAAGTTGAAGAAGAGTATAGAGGAATGAAGGAGTAGGAAAGTGTAGTGAGCAGTTGAGGGGGTAGGGAGTTATATGTGTAGTGAATATTTGGAAGACTGAGGTAGCAAATAATTGTGCGATGATGAGTGTGGAGTAGTGAGAATTTGGGTTGGTAATTGTGGAAAGCATTTGGAGAGGGAATAGTTAGTAGTTGGAGGGAGGATAGTGGGAGAGATCTGGTGAAGAATTTGGGGGGTGGGTAGTATTTCAACTATGTTTGTGTTGTTTAAGTTTCTGTGGGGAATTGGATGCAGCTATTATTTGGATGATGTGGTAATCAGGAGATGTAAAATTAAAGCCTGTGGGGGGAGGTGGGGGGTGAGGGATGGGTTGGTGGGAGGATATAGATAATGTATGCATATATTTTGGATGGAAAATTAGATGGGCTTCATTATGGGTGTGTGATCCTTCCTGCTCAATTTTTCTCTATTCGCAACTCCTAGGCATCCAATATGCCCAAGCACAGGAACAGAAAAATCTACCTCCCAAGATTTAAGGTAATTACCAAAATAATTAAAGGGAAGATTAGAAAACATTTCTTTAAAAAGAGGGTGATTGGAATGAAGAATTCTCTGCTTCAAACCATTGTTGAAGCAGAGTCAATCAACTCTTTTAAAAGGGAATTAAATAAATGCTTTAAAAAAAGGAATATTAAAAGATACAGGGAGTAGGAGTATGAGGCTAAAAGCTCATGGGGGAAAAGCACCAGCAAAGACTTGTTATGGTGAATGGCCTGCTTCTGTGCTGTAACATTCTATGATTTGATGCATATTCTAACAAATACAAAGAAAATCCAGCTTAATGCAAATTTAGCTTAGTTCTTGACAGGAAGGTAAACATTAGAAAATTATAAGATAATGGCCCAGAATTTCCTGGAGATTTTTGGCGAATATTTACGCTGATTTTTATGTTCCAGCATAGGTAAATTCTCTCCATAGGATAATTGGGAGTAAGTTCCTGTTGGCAAGATAGAAACCAGCATAAATTTTGGCATCAATTTGGCATAAATAGGATCGAGGAAATTCTGGGAGGATCACTAGAATTCCAGTATTAAGGGACTCACTGCTCACTGATCATGTCATGATATTCACTATCTTCTTACTCATGGGAAAAAATATTTCTTCAGCAATTTAAATATACTTTACTTCCTAAATTCAATTCTGAAGTGATTTCAGCTGTCTGGTCAAACATAAAATGATGTACATCATCAGTTAACCTCAGACTAAGACATTATTCACAATAATGATTACAGGTAACCAATCTAACTTTTAAACCTTATCCTAACCCTTTCACATGGAAAGTGATACTGATGATCAATAAAGCTAAGCTATACATAATATAAACTGGGATAGTAATAGTATAAAGGGCAGAGAGGTGGAAGAATCTCTGAAGTGTCTTCAAGAGAACTTTCTTGATCAGTATGTTTCTGGCTTAATGAGGAAGGAGGCATTGATGGATCTGGTTCAGGGGAATGAAGTGGGTCAAGTGGAGCAAGTGTCGGAAGAGGAACATTTAGGGAACAGTGATCATAGTATCATAAGGTTTAGATTAGCTATGGAAAAGGACAAAGAGCAATCAAGAGTAAAAATACTTCATTGGAGGATGGCCAATTTCAATGGGTTTGAGGACGGATCTGGCCCAGGTAAGTTGGAATAAAAGATTGACAGGCAAAACTGTAATCGAACAATGGGTGGCCTTTAAAGAGGAGATGGTTCAGGTACAGTGTAGGGACATTCCCATGAGGGGGAAAGGTAGGGCAACCAAAGCCAGAGCTCCCTGGGTGATGAAGTGAGGGAGCACGGAGTAGCAGCTATCGACGGTGTCTGGTTTCGACAGAGTCTATAATTGGGAATTTGGTGAATGAGGGGATTCAGTGCAGTAAGTGGTGAGGTGCATTTGATTAGTCAGCAGACCGGGGGGGAGCGGGTCACAGCAACAACAAAACAAAATTGCAGTGTGACGTCACAGGTAAGGCAGGTCGATGGTTGGCGGTGAGTATCTCTTCTGTTTTCTTCTTTCTTAGGACTGTGGGCTAAGTAACTTACAGAATAAAACTAAATTATTTTTGAAAAAAACTAAACTTAATTTAATAAATTAAACAAGGTCAGTACTTGGTTCAACCTAAAAATAATTTGATTGGCATTGTAGTAATCAATTAAATAAATAAAATAGTTATGACAGGGCAGGAGATGAGTTGCAGCTGCAATATATGGGAGCTACTGGACAGTTTTGTCCAGGGCGACGACATCTGTGGTAAGTGTCTGCAGCTCGAGAACTTCGGCTCTGAGTTGAGGAGCTGGAGTCCGAGCTGCAGACATTGCGAGGCATCAGGGAGGGAGAAAGTTACCTGGACACTTTGATCCAGGAGGCAGTCACACCCCTTAGACTAAATACTGTAAAATTGGCACGTGGTCAGGGACAGGAGGGTGTGACTGCAAGTGAGGCAGGTACAGGGATCCAGGAGGTAGCATTGCAGGAGCCTCAGCCTCTGCACTTGTCCAATAGATATGAGGTTCTTGCAGCCCTTGTGGACGAGTGCAGGGACTGCAGGGAGGATGAGCAAACTGGCCACGGCACCGTGGTTCAGGGGGCCATTCAAGTGGGGGGAGTAAAAAGGAATGTGTTTGTAGTAGGCGACAGTATAGTTTGAGGAATAGATACTGTTCTCTGCAGCCAAGAGCGAGAGTCCTGAAGGCTGTGTTGCCTACCTGGTGCCAGGGTTAAGGACATCTCCTCAGGGCTGGAGAGAAACCTGGAGTGGGAGGGGAAGGATCCAGTTGACGTGGTCCACGTAGGTATCAACGACATAGGTAGGACTAAGAAAGAGGTTCTGCTGAGGGAGTTTGAGCAGCTAGGGACTAAATTAAAAAGCAGAACCTCAAAGGTGATAATCTCCCGATTATTTCCTGAGCCACGAGCAAATTGGCACAGGGTAAATCAGATCAGAGAGATGAATGCGTGGCTCAAAGATTGGTGTGGGAGAAGTGGGTTTCGATTCATGGGGCACTGGCACCAGTACTGGGGAAAGAAAGAGCTGGTCCAGTTGGATGGGCTTCACTTGAACCATGCTGGGACCAGTGTTCTGGCAAACCGAATAACTAGGGCGGTAGAGAAGGCTTTAAACAAAATAGAGGGGGGGAGGCTCAGATGGGGCGAAATTTAGATTGATAAATAGAAAAGAGAAGGAAGTAGTACAGGAAAGTGATGGGCGTAATGATAAACAGAGTGTGTCAGGAAGGGACGGAGCGTACAAACATAAGAGTGCACTAGCAAATGGGGCTGGGATAAGAAAGAATGGTAAAAAGACAAAATTAAAGGTTCTTTATCCGAATGTGCGCAGCATTCGTAATAAGATAGATGAATTGACGGCACAAATAGAAACAAATGGGTATGATCTCATGGCCATTACAGAGACATGGTTGCAAGGTGACCAAGGTTGGGAGCTAAATATTCAGGGGTATTTAACATTTCGGAAGGATAGGAAAAAAGGTAAAGGTGGTGGGGTAGCTCTGTTAATAAAGGATTAAATTGGTATAATAGTGAGAAATGATCTTGACTCAGAAGATCAAGATGTCGAATCAATTTGGGTGGAAGTAAGAAATAACAAAGGAAAGAAATCACTGGTGGGAGTAATATATAGGCCCCCGAACAGTAGCTACACCGTAGGGCAAAATATTAATCAGGAAATAAGGGGGGCTTGTCAAAAATTTAATGCAATAATCATGGGCAATTTTAATTTTCACATTGATTGGACAAATCAAATTGGCAAAAATAGCCCTGAGGAGGAGTTCATAGAGTGTATTAGGGACTGTTTCTTCGACCAATACATCGGGGAACCAACCAGGGAACAGGCCATTTTGGATCTGGTAATGGGTAATGAAACAGGATTAATTAATGATCTCAAAGTAAAGTATCCCTTGGGAAGTAGTGATCATAACATGATAGAATTTCACATCCAGTTTGAGAGCGAGGATTTTGGGTCTGAAACTATTGTATTTAACTTAAATAAGGGCAATTATAAAGGAATGAGGGCGGAATTGGCTAAAGTGGGCTGGATAAACAGATTAGATGATATGATGGTGGATAAGCAGTGGCAAACATTTAAAAAGATATTTTATGACTCGCAACAAAAATATATCCCTGTGAGGAGGAAAGACTCCACAAAAAGAGTGAACCAACCATGGCGAACTAAGGAAGTCAAGGATGGTATCAGGTCAAAAGAAAAAGCATACAACATGGCAAAGATTACTGGTAAGCCCGAAGATTGGGAAAACTTTAAAAACCAGCAAAGGATGACTAAAAGAATAATAAAGAGGGAGAAAATAAATTATGAGAGTAAACTAGCAAGAAATATAAAAACTGACAGTAAAAGCTTCTACAAGTATATAAAAAGGAAAAGGGTAGCTAAAGTAAACATTGGTCCCTTAGAGGATGAAACTGGGGAAATAATAATGGAAAACAAGGAAATGGCAGAGGAATTGAACAGATATTTTGTATCTGTCTTCACAGGAGAAGACACGAATAATATACCAATAATAGTGGAAAATCAAGGGGCAAAGGGGAGGGAGGAACTAAAAACAATCACGATCACTAGAGGAAAAAGTATTAGGTAAACTAATGGGTCTAAAGGCTGACAAGTTCTCTGGTCCTGATGGCTTGCATCCGAGGGTCTTAAAGGAAGTGGCTACAGAGATAGTGGATGCATTGGTTGTAATCTTCCAGAATTCACTAGGTCCCAGCGGATTGGAAAACTGCAAACGTAACACCCCTATTCAAGAAGGGAGTGAGACAGAAAGCAGGTAACTATAGACCAGTTAAATAGACCATTGGGAAAATGTTAGAATGTATTATTAAGGAAGTAGTAGCAGGGCATTTGGAGACTCATAATACAATCAACGAGAGTCAACATGGTTTATGGAGGGGAAATAATGTCTGACACATTTATTAGAGTCCTTTGAGGAAGTACGGGCAGGGTGGATAAAGGGGAACCAATGGATACAGTATATTTGGATTTCCAAAAGGTATTCGATAAGGTGCCACATAAAAGATTACTGCACAAGATAAGAGCTCATGGTGTTGGGGGTAATATACTGGCATGGATAGAGGATTGGATAACTAACAGAAAACAAAGAGGTGGGATAAAAGGGTCATTTTCAAAATGGCAATCTTTAATTAGTGGGGTGCCGCAGGGCTCAGTGCTGGGGCCTCAACTATTTACAATATATATCAATGACTTGGATGAAGGAACAGAGAGTCTTGTGGCCAAATTTACTGATGATACAAAGATAGGTGGAAAAGCAAGTTGCGATGAGGACACAAAGTGTCTGCAAAGGGATATTGACAGGTTAAGTAAATGGGCAAAAATTTGGCAGATGGAATATAATGTGGAAAAATGTGAAGTCATCCACTTTGGGAGGAAAAATAAAAAAGCAAAATATTATTTGAATGGAGAAATACTACAAAATGCTGCGGTACAGAGGGATCTGGGTGTCCTCGTACATGAAACACAAAATGTCAGCATACAGGTGCAGCAGGTAATCCGGAAGGCAAATGGAATATTGGCCTTTATTTCCCGGGGGATCGAGTATAAAAGCAGGGAAGTCATGCTACAACTGTACAGGGTGCTGGTGAGACCACACCTGGAGTACTGCGTACATTTCTGGTGCCCTTATTTAATGAAGGACATACTTGCATTGGAGGCAGTTCAGACAAGGTTCACTAGGTTGATTCTGGGTATGGAAGCATTTTCTTATGAGGAAAGATTGAACAGGTTGGGTCTATACTCATTGGAGTTTAGAAGAATGAGAGGAGATCTTATTGAAACATAGGGTAGGGTAGATGCTGAGAGGATGTTACCCCTCATGGGGGAATCTAAAACTAGGGAGCATAGTCTCAGAATAAGGGGTCGCCCATTTAAGATGGAAATGAGGAGGAATTTCTTCTCCCAGAGGGTCGTGAATCTTTGGAATTTTTTACCCCAAAAAACTGTGGAGGCTGAGTCATTGAATACATTCAAGGCTGAGTTAGACAAATTTTTGATTAGCAAGGGAGTCAAAGGATATGGGGAAAGGGTGGGAAAGTGGAGTTGAGGAAAAATCAGATCAGCCATGATCTCATTGAATGGCGGAGCAGGCTCGAGGGGCCGAGTGGCCTACTCCTGCTCCTATCTCTTATGGTCTTATGAAAGAGATAAGATGAAGCAGAAAAAGAATATATTTAAGAAGGAGCTAGATAGTTTCTAGACATAAAAGGCATCAAGGTGTATGGGGCGAGAGCGGGAATATGGTATTGAGATTGAGGATCAGCCATGATCATATTGAATGGCAGAGCGGGCCCGAAGGGCCGAATGGCTGACTCCTGCTCCTATTTTCCATGTTTCTGTGTAAGAGGGTATGTGACAGATGTCAGGTTGATAATACAAGTGAGAATGAGGCAGAATACAGAAAGTTCAGAGGGGAAGTGAAAAAGGAAATAAGAGAATATGAGAATAGACTGGCAACGAACATAAAAGGGAAACCAAAAGTCTTCGATTGGCATATAAATAGTAAACGGGTAGTAACAGGAGGGGTGGGGCCAATTAGGGACCAAAATGGAGACCTACTCATGGAGGCAGAGGGCACGGCTGAGGTACTAAATAAGTACTTTGCATCTATCTTTACCAAGAAAGAAGATGCTACCAATGTCACAGTAAAAGAGGAGTCAGTTGAGATACTGGATGGGCTAAAAATTGATAAAGAGGAGGTCCTAGAAAGGCTGGCTGTTCTTAAATTAGATAAGTCACCCGGTCTGGATGGGATGCATCCTAGGTTGCTAAGGGAAGTAAGGGTGTAAATTGCAGAGGTACTGGCCATAATCTTCCAATCATCCTTACAGGAGTGGTGCCAGAGAACTGGAGAATTGCCAATGTTGCACCCTTGTTCAAAAAAGGGAGTAAGGATAAACCAAGCAACTATCGGCCAGTCAGTTTAACCTCGGTGGTGGGGAAGCTTTTAGAAACAATAATCTGGGACCTAATTAACATTCACTTGGACAAGTGTGGATTAATTAAGGAAAGCCAGCACGGATTTGTTAAAGGCAAATCGTGTTTAACGAACCCAATTTGAGTTTTTGATGAGTGAACAGAGAGGATTGATGAGGGCAATGTGGTTGATGTGATGTATATGGACTTCAAGAAGGCATTTGATAAAGTGCCACGTAATAGGCTTGTCAGCAAAGTTGAAGCCCATGGAATAAAAGGGGTAGTGGCAGTATGGATACAAAATTGGCTAAGTAACAGGAAAAAGAGAGAAGTGGTGAACAGTTGTTTTTCGGACTGGAGGAAGGCATTCAGGGGTGTACCCTAGGTACTCAGACCACTGCTTTTCTTGATATATATTAATGAATTTGACTTGGGTGCACAGGGCACAATTTCAAAATTTGGAGATGTCACAAAACTTGGAAGTGTGGTGAACAGTGAGGAGGATAGTAATAGACTTCAAGAGGACAGAGACAGGCTGGTGGAATGGGCGGGCACGTGGCAGATGAAATTTCACTAACGTCCTTACCCGGTCTGGCCTATATTTGACTCCAGACCCACAGCAATGTGGTTGATTCTTAATTGCCCTCTGAAATTGCCCAGCAAGTCAGTCAGTTGTAAAATCTCACTTAAAAAAAGTAATAAGAATAAAACCGGATGGACCATTCGGCATTGGACCACTAGGCACTGGACACGACAAAGGCTAAACCAAGCCCAGTTGACTCTGCAAAGTCCTCCTCACTAACATCTGGGGACATGTGCCAAAATTGGGAGAGCTGTCCTCCAGACTAGTCAAGCAACAGCCTGACATAGCCATACTCACAGAAACATACCTTTCAGCCAAAGTCCCAGACGCTTCCATCACCATCCCTGGGTATGTCCTGTCCCACCGGCAGGACAGACCGACCAGAGGAGGCGGTACAGTGATATACAGTCAGGAGGGAGTGGCCCTGGGAGTCCTCAACATTGACTCTGGACCCCATGAAATCTCATGGCATCAGGTCAAACATGGGCAAGTATACCTCCTACTGATTACCACCTATCGCCCTCCCTCAGCTGATGAATCAGTCCTCCTCCATGTTGAACACCACTTGGAGGAAGCAGTGAGGGTAGCAAGGGCACAGAATGTATTCTGGGTGGGGGACTTCAATGTCCATCACCAAGACTGGCTCGGTAGCACCACTACTGACCGAGCTGGCCGAGTCCTGAAGGACATAGCTGCCAGATTGGGCCTGCGGCAGGTGGTGAGCAAACCAACATGAGGGAAAAACTTCCTTGACCTCGTCCTCACCAATCTACCTGTCGTAAATGCATCTGTCCTTGACAGTATTGGTAGGATTGACCATCGCATAGTCCTCATGGTGAAGAAGTCCTGTCTTCGCACTGAGGATACCATCCAACGTGTTGTGTGGCACTACCACAGTGCTAAATGGGATAGATTCAGAACAGATCTAGCAGCTCAAAACTGGGCATCCATGAGGTGCTGTGGGCCATCAGCAACAGCAGAATTGCATTCCAGGAGCAGCACCAGGTGTACCTAAAAATGAGGTGCCAACCTGGTGAAGCTACAACTCAGGACTACATGCATGCTAAACAGCGGAATCAACATGCTATAGACAGAGCTAAGCGATTCCACAACCAACGGATCAGATCAAAGCTCTGCAGTCCTGCCACATCCAGTCGTGAATGGTGGTGGACAATTAAACAACTAATGGGAGGAGGAGGCTCTGTTAATATCCCCATCCTCAATGATCGCGGAGTCCAGCACGTGAGTGCAAAAGACAAGGCTGAAGCGTTTGCAACCATCTTCAGCCAGAAGTGCCGAGTGGATGATCCACCTCGGCCTCCTCCCAATATCCCCACCTTCATAGAAGCCAGTCTTCAGTCAATTCGATTCACTCCACGTGATATCAAGAAATGGCTGAATGCACTGGATACAGCAAAGGCTATGGGCCCCGACAACATCTTGGCTGCAGTGCTGAAGACTTGTGCTCCAGAACTAGCTGCGCCTCCAGCCAAACTGTTCCAGTACAGCTACAACACTGGCATCTACCCGGCAATGTGGAAAATTGCCCAGGTATGTCCTGTCCACAAAAAGCAGGACAAATCCAATCTGGCCAATTACCGCCCCATTAGTCAACTCTCAATCATCAGCAAAGTGATGGAAGGTGTTGTCAACAGTGCTATCAAACAGCACTTACTCACCAATAACCTGCTCACCGATGCTCAGTTTGGGTTCCGCCAGGACCTCTCGGCTCCAGACCTCATTATAGCCTTGGTCCAAACATGGACAAAAGAGCTGAATTCTAAAGGTGAGGTGAGAGTGACTGCCCTTGACATCAAGGCAGCATTTGACCGAGTGTGGCACCAAGGAGCCCAAGTAAAATTGAAGTCGATGGGAATTGGAGAGAAAACTTTCCAGTGGCTGGAGTCATACCTAGCGCAAAGGAAGGTGCTAGTGGTTGTTGGAGGCCAATCATCTCAGCCCCAGGACATTGCTGCAGGAGTTCCTCAGGGCAGTGTCCTGGGCCCAACCATCTTCAGCTGCTTCATCAATGACCTTCCCTCCATCATAAGGTCAGAAATGGGGATGTTCGCTGATGATTGCACAGTGTTCAGTTCCATTCGCAACCCCTCAAATAATGAAGCAGTCTGAACCCACATGCAGCAAGACCTGGACAACATCCAAGCTTGGGTCGTAAGTGGCAAGTAATATTCTTACCAGACAAATGCCAGGCAATGACCATCTCCAAAAAAAAAGTCTAACCACCTCCCCTTGGCATTCAACAGCATTACCATCGCCAAATCCCCCACCATCAACATCCTGGGGGTCACCATTGACCAGAAACTGAACTGGACCAGCCATATAAATACTGTGGCTACAAGAGCAGGTCAGAGGCTGGGTATTCTGCAGTGAGTGACTCACCTCCTGACTCCCCAAAGCCTTTCCACCATTTACAAGGCACAAGTCAGGAGTGTGATGGAATACTCTCCACTTGCCTGGATGAGTGCAGCTCCAACAACACTCAAGAAGCTCGACACCATCCAGGACAAAGCAGCCCGCTTGATTGGCACCCCATCCACCACCCTAAACATTCACTCCCTTCACCACCGGAGCACAGTAGCTGCAGTGTGTACCATCCACAGGATGCACTGCAGTAACTCGCCAAGGCTTCTTCGACAGCACCTCCCAAACCTGCGACCTCTACCACCTAGAAGGACAAGAGCAGCAGGCACATGGGAAGAACACCACCTGCACATTCCCTTCCAAGTCACACACTATCCTGACTTGGAAATACATCGCTGTTCCTTCATTGTCACTGGGTCAAAATCCTGGAACTCCCTTCCTAACAGCACTGTGCGAGAACCTTCACCACACGGACTGTAGCGGTTCAAGAAGGCAGCTCACCACCACCTCCTCAAGGGCAATTAGGGATGGGGTAATAAGTGCCGGCCTCGCCAGCGACGCCCACATCCCATGAATGAATAAAAAAAAGAAATTTAACGCAGAGATATGCAAACTGATACATTTTGGGAGGATGAATGTCAAGAGGCAGTATAAACTAAAGGGTACAATTCTAAAGGGCGTTCAGGGGCAGACAGACCTGGGGGTATCTGTGCACAAATTCTTGAAGGTGGCAGGACAGGTTGAGAACAGTTAATAAAGCATACGGGATCCTGGGCTTTATAAATAGAGGCATAGAGTACCAAAACAAGGGGGTTATGATGAACCTTTATAAAACACTGGTTTGGCGACAACTGGAGTATTATGTCCAATTCTGGGCACCACACTTTAGGAAGGATGTGAAAGCTTTGGCGAGGGTGCAGTAAAGATTTACTAGAATTGTTCCAGTGATGAGGGACTTCAGTTATGTGGATAGACTGGAGAAGCTGGGGTGTTCTCCTTCGAGCAGAGACGGTTGTGAGGAGATTTGGCGGAAGGGTCGAGAACCAGAAGACACAGATTTAAGATGATTGGCAGAAGAACCAAAGGTGACATGAGGAAAAACTTTTTTACGCAGCGAGTGGTTATGATATAGAATGGTGGTGGAGGCAGATTCGATTGTGGCTTTCAAAAGGGAATTGGATAAATACTTGAAAGAAAAGAATTTGCAGGGCTACGGGGAAAGGGCAGGGAAGTGGGACTAACTGGATTGCTCTTGCAGAGAGCCGGCACAGACTCGACGGGCCGAATGGCCTCCACCTGTGTTGTAATCATTCTCTGATTCTAAATGAACTAAGTCGTATGCTATCCTGAGATCCTAGCGAGAGCAGAATATCATAATGTGATCGCCAAATAGACACAATACTGGTTAAAACTTATTTTTGGATATCCTGTCATATTATTGCAATAAAGATGTCAGAAAAGAAGAACCAAGATGAAATAATCCTACTTCCACAATGAGATTGTAAATAATATAAAGTAAATTTATAAAGTAATTCACCATCCAGAGAGGAAGCAAGTCACGATACTGGCTTCCCTAATGAACCTGAGCAATGTAAGTAAAGTTGGCGGCAACATAAAGGCCTCTGGAACTAAACATGGTGCAGTGTTATTTGAAAGTTCAAGTATGCAGTATCGGAAAGGAGAAAACATAAAATTTTGAGAGATGTAAAAATCCAACATAATTTTGGCAATAAATTCTTGTTGCAATCATCTTCTGTATCATGTAGCCCTTTTCAGAGAGAATGATCAACGGGAAATCCTGAAAAACCCAAATCCTTGCAAGTCTCAAGAATCTTGAAAGATCCTGAGGAAAATGCACACTTTTCAAAGAAGAAATTGATAGGTAAGGAATTTGTGAGGTTAAATGGGGGAAAAAAGGAAGAAACGAATATTATCCTGTGATATCCGAGAACTCAATATAAGTTTGGCTGTTTCACTGGATCAGAGTGGGGAGAGAATTTAGAATGTTCTGGATGAGAGCATGGCAAGCCTTTGAAAATTCCACCAATGAAATAAACTGATTTGTCTGAGAGTGTAATAGTATGGGAAACCTGACATTGATGCAGCATCATTCAATTCCTCTGATTGGGACCTTCCTCAAACAAAATGGAGTTTTTTCCCCCACCAATTGTTCTCCTGTCCTCCCACATGCCTTAAGTCTTAGCTAGAGTATGGTTCCATGGGTATCTGGTATCTCACACAACTGGCCATCATTCATGTATGTGTTCGCAAGTCCATTAAGCATCACAGTAAAGTCCAATTTTATCCTCATGTGACTTCATCACACATTTCCAGTAGGGGGTCACTGCTTCGTGATTAGGAGCAGATGTCCAGACCTGATTCTTGCCCCTCTATCCCAGGGGCAGTAAAGCCAATTGCAATAACCCGATTGCCATCCTTGACAGCAATCAGCTAACTCAGTACATACCAGGATTAAAATCTAGGACTTCCTTGGTCTGTTTGGCTGATCCACATATTGGATAAACTTTTTAAGTAAACGGCATTGGGGGAGGTTGAACAGGATCTGAAAAATGGTAAGCATCTTACATTTCCATTCAACAATACAAAGTTATGATAGTTCAGAAACAGAAGCGGGCATCTTACTCTGAGTCTGGTCGATGAGTGGAATGTCAATAAGTATCCTTGGGATCTTGCCTGAAGGATATTCCTTTATTGGATACCTGAACTGTTTTTGTTGGGTGCCTGAAGATTTGTAGAACTTATCATTTTGTTCCAATGAACTTTGGGATTTTCTGTTTGAAACTGCAGGGATGATTAGAAACAGATGCAATAATATTGGATATCCCTTTGGGCAGTAGAACATGTGTTTGAGAAGAAGAACAAAATGTCCTTGGCACCTACTGAAAACATCAAGAGCATGTTGAGTAATGGAAGGTGGAAATTTGCATGCTGCTTGAAGTCAGAATAGTCATTATTGGACCCAAATTTATTTCAGCTCAAAGTAAAAAGAAACAACAGGAAGTCAGTCAGTTTCAAGATAGCTACGGACAAATTAGTCATTTGTAATTAGTCCCCCCAAAAAACTAAATATTTAACAAAATGCTAATCAGTGTTTTGCAATGAGATGGGTTTTGTAAGAAATTATTTACATTTTTTTTAAAAAACATCTATTTTACTTTCCTTTCCTTTAAAGTAAGTTTATTTACTTTAACCCTCTGCCTGCAGAGAAATCCATCCACATTTCTCACAAGGCTATTCAAATCAGTCATCACCTCTTTAATGAACAATTTGACGTTGAACGTAGTGGGCAACAAAATAATTACAGGCAGTGGCTAAATTTGAGATTTTTGAAATGACTGCACAGAAATTCATCCCATATTCCTAACCAAGTTATTATTTCCCCCCCACACCCCGCAAAAATATCTTCATTGGTCCTCAGCATCTATTGCAACCCTATTTTATAGTGCATAACATAGAGAGGCACCTGCTCCAAAGCATTACACATATCAGGATAATCTCAGTATTACAATCAAATAAAAGGGTTTTGATGGCAAATTTCCATTTTAGATCAAAGATAAGCTGGAATTATTTTCAGTGAATGAAAAATTACATTTTTTCATCTCTTTGTGCTTCCATGTTTTTATACATAACTTTAGGAATATACAAACTACCCATAATTTGATATTTAGTTTCTTCATATTACTTCTGAAACTTTGGCTGAGTATTGGAATTAACATGCACATGACACATTATCTACAATGCTTAAATAAAATAGAGTGAGAGTATTTTAAAGTTAAAACTGCTGAAAAATATGCAAGTATCCTTGTACAGCTACAGAATTTCCTTGCAGATAAAGCAGTCATTTCGACATAAGTGCTCTTGCATGTCAGCCAGAAGATGGAGGTTAAGTATTTTTAAAAAAGCATTACATAGCTTTATAAATTGAATAATGAATTACATAAGAAACCTTTGCAGGAAATAAATTTAATTAAGAAAATATTTATTTAAGAGGATTTGATTTTTTTTTCATTCTTCATACTCAAATTTCTTATGTCAATGAATTATACACAGGAATGATGCACATTGAGCCTGCTGGATGACTTTATCTTTGATATTTAGACTTTATTTGGTTTCAGTACATCATAAAGTAATTATGCTTACTGGCTAAAAAGTGGAATTCCAGGCCCCCTCCCTGGCTGAATATGTAAATTACCGAGCTATGCAGAACTGGAAGGCCCCTGTTTGAATGCTTGCTCTTTGCTGGGTGCCCCAGGGCTTTTGGGGTGGAAGGTCTCCTGATCACTAACCAGTGAATCCTGCTAGAAAGTGCAGACATCACGCAAGAATAGAATGGAATGTGGCTGTAATACCCTCCAAATAGTCAAACAGACCAACGACAACTTATGCTTGTATATGAAGAAAGGTCAGTTGGGCATAGTACCAGAGGGCTGCAGCCTACATGCTATCATGAAACTGTACCCCAGAACAGTAAGAGAGATGAGAGAAAATCAAATACAAATTGGAGGGAAAAATGGAAATATAAAATTAGCACCTGTCTGATGCAAAACATGTTGACTGCAGTTAGTCAATTATTATCAGTGTTGGTGCAGATGGTAAGTCATGGCATAAAATGTAATTCTGTTCAGCAGACTGCCAGATGGATATATAAATATTCATATATATTTCAACATCATGACTGCCAGTTTAGTGATGAAACACACCGGGGACATCACTGCATACTCAGCCAGTTAAAATGGGCACTGGGCCTCAATGTGAGGGGAGGGGTAGGGGGAAGGGGAAAAAAGGGATTTGTAAAGCTACTGGAATGCAAAGTCGTTTTCCTTTGAGGACTGGGGTGTTTGCACTGTAGAGATGCTGCTGTGCTCTTCATATTGTGGAATGCTTTTGGGTCTATCACAAATGAGAATTGTGTCCATTCTATGTGTTTGTTTTGAAATGGTTTGCTATAAGTGATGAGATGTAAAGAACTTCACATTACAGAACTGTATCTCAGTGATGGATAGAAATGGGAGTTGTTTTAAATAATTTCTGTACAGAAAATAGACCAATTTCATAATTTCTAGCTAGTTATTGCATAATAACAATAAAAGTAATTTGGAAAGTTACCAAAGCCCAGCACAATTTCTGTGGACACTGGAGAATAGTAGTAAACAAAACATCACTGAAACAATTTTGGCAAAATACTATCACTGGATTTCCCCATGCACTATAAAAAGTGCCATATTCACACATACTTGATTTGTACCATATGTAGTAACATAATATTTATTACAATATTAAGTTGGAATATATTCCAGTAAAGCCCACATTTGGAGCAAGAATGCAAGAAATTATTTTCCAATCAAAATGCAAAAACACAAAGATTAAAAAACATGTTGTGTGTATCCACATGCTATAACAATCTGTTCTTCTGCTTGTATTTTCCAAAATGTTTCATCCCATGCAATCTGTGGTCTGGCAAGAAACTTTCAGGTTGATGAGACTGCTAATGACATGTTTCCTGTAATGAAAATTCCTAAAACACATAGGTATTATTGAAAAAATAAAGATGATTGAGTTGTAGGGTAATCATATCCTATCAAGTTAGTTTTACAACACAAACAGAATTAAAAGAGAGTTACAAGTTACTCAAAGATAAGCAATTACATCACAAGGGAGAAAACAAGCACAAGAAATTGTAATTAAAAAGATGTTACAGATTAAAGAATTCTATTATTTCATGAATCAGGACATTACAAATGTTGCTTTAAAACAGTTTTCTATGTGACAATTCATTGTCAGATTGCTAAAAATATACTGAAACACAGACACTTCCAAAAATCAGAATGATTTTCCAGGTGTTGATAACATTTTTGAATCTACTGATCTCTGTGCTGCGCAGACTGACTGAGGGTAATTCCCAGGTTCATGTCATCAGAGGGGCACCTCGCCCACCGGTGGCATTCTGCCCATGATGTTCCAATATTTGCTGCCAGTCGGCAAGAACCACTGCTGACAGTGTGAATTCTAAAAATTACCCCCAGTAAGTTGTTCACTGTTGAGCCAGTTTACAATGCTGGAAACAGGATTTTTGAATTTCTGAGAAAATACGAATGAAATTTTGTGTGTGTGCATAAATCCAATTGAAGTGCACCACACTGCAGTGCTTAGCTACTTAACGAGCCTGTGCAAATCTTGCCATTAGTTCAGCTCAGATGGCAATACTATCTAGATGGACTGGAGAACAGCAAGATGGCTTTTACTCCTAACATGGCTGCCAACATCCTTTCAGATGATTTTATAGAAGTCTCAGAAGACTACTTTTGTGAGAAAGACCATAAACTCATAACTGGGACTAATGTCAACATAATTAGGTTAAGACTCTCTCAGGGGCATTTACTGAATAATGTCAAATGGTAGCAGCTGTTGTAGATGTTAAGTTCTGAGGCAGCTAATAATGCCCACCTTGCAGTAAAGATGTGACTGATGTGCTGTTCGCGGGGTCATGGACTCATCATTTACAGCGGTGGGAAGCAATTTTGGAGAGACAGCAACACTTCTATGCAATTGTTGCCTTTTCTCAAGATATTCCGTATCATTGAATGCATGAACATATAGCATGGAATCGGAAAAGTTTATTAAACTACCAAGCCTGTTGCTTAAGAGGCCACATGCAATCTACTGTAACATGGTTGATACTCTATTAAACTTGAAGGTAAAGTTCTGTCTGATCTCTAAAAGTAATTGAGCAAAATTCCAGAATATTTATCCACCTCAAACTTCAACCCCACTTGCTGACTTTAACAGACAATGGGGAAGAAATTAGTCCTCATTGCACCCATTTTTGAAGCAGAAAACAGGATCAAAGAGCACCAATTTGGGGTGAATCATCCTGATCTCCAATGGTGCCTGAAATACGTCTGATGCCATGTTTGGTCGGGTGATGTTCAGGCATCCCTGGCAGCCATCTAAAACAGGTGGTAGGCCCGCTGAATATGTTAATGAGATGCCTAACGTATGCTTGGAGACCTCACAATTATATTGGTGGACACCGAGCGGAGCTGGCGCTGGGCCTGCTTTGCTCAATTTTTTGGATTGTAATGCGGCCTAACCAGTGGTCCTTAAAGGGTCCACTGGAGGCTGCCAACTAATAGGTAAGTCAATCTTTTTAAACTGACCTTTATGTGGAACTGGGGGGAACAGGAGTGCTCCTCCCAGCACCACAGCACTCCTGAGAGTTGCTGTTTGCCTGTGTGAGCCCCCTTCCCATTCTCCTCCCCATCCCCACCCAGGGCTTACCTGATGGCCGCTGTCGGTGAGGCAACCAGCCCAAATTGGCATGAAACAAAGTGACGAGCAGCCTCAGGATATCAGATAGTCCCGGGTTGATCTCTTCAGTCGTGCCACCTGTTTCGTGCCTATAGTTGGGTGCGAACCAATTTCTACCCTGATAATGCCCCACCCCATGCACTTCAACCTCTGACCCCAACCACACAGAAACCATCATGTTCCATTGAATATTTGATCATCTCACATGGAGATAAGAGCACATGAGGTCAATCTCATTATGATTAACTGCAACTACTTTTGTTAAAATCAATATGCTAGAGGCATCCTACACAATGAAGGATCTTGCATATGAATGCAGTGTATTAGGGATCAGCACATAACTCTTTCATTCTCAGCCAGTTATTTTAGGCTGTGACATTTGAATATGATGACTGATTGCATAGTCAGTGGTTGGGGGATATACATTAAACCCTGAAAATGTAGTTCATGATCCCAGTACAGAATCAACAAATTTTGGTAGAATAAAGGGCAACTCGGCACAATAAAGAACATGCTCTATGATCAAGCATTCTTTTCTGCTGCCTTGGCAGCTCATGGTGGGGTTAAATGAAATTACTGCACAAAAATGTGGTTTGATGTATAATTTTGTCAATGAGAAGGAGCTAAATGTTGAACTGAATGAAGAATGTACCAGTGCCATGGTCATAAAAGATAAAGAACTCCCAACTGCTGGCACCAGTAGAACATGAATTTGTATTACTACAAGAGTTTAGGGTCAGACTCATTGCCACACATTTCACTTAGGGATCAATCCAGTGTTTTATTCATCTCTCTGGCTGAGACCACACACATACATACAGACATTTTCAACTCATCAGGCCAACCTTATGCCCAGTGGAATTGCTAGACACAATAAATTATCTACAACACAAAAGCTTGCTTTAGCTCTTCTCTTGGACCAGTAACAATTCATTCTACCTAAAATTTAAAATAAATGCTGAATTTGGACAGTAGGTCTGCCGACATCTGAAAAGATGAACGCTCTAATGAAGGATCTCACCCTGAAATTTTAACCTGCTTTTCTCTTTTCAAATGCAGTATTCCCATTTTTTTACTTTTTATTCCTGTTATCTAAACTTGCTGTTGCCCTTTGCCTAATCAGAAGTACAGATAACAGAGGGGATGAAGGGAAAGGTGATTGTTTCATCCATGTATTTTTTGCATTGTATCAGTATCAGTTTTATGGATCTATCATGTGTACTCAACAAAGTTCAACCATGGCTTTGGATACTTGGCAATAAAAAGTAGGTTCTAATTAGTTTTCTTTTCACAATAGAATTGTTTTAAATTTCCAGTCAAATTCTATGAGTGGTGAATGTAGTGTTGATCCTGTTGTTGATGTCGTCCTTGGTTTGTTATCTGCCATGTAGACTAGAGAGACGTATATCTGCGTCAAATATTGCTGCCTTCCTGACTACAATTTCTTTCACAATGATTGGCACCTCAGCGGCAGTGAAATGCACTTTTCCGGTTGGTTTCTGAGCCAAAGCTCTGAAATTTCTTGATTTAAATGCCACCGGTCCACTTCCCATCTGGAACAGCTACTGGCAGGCAAAAGTTGGGTGGTCCTTGGTTGCCCCCACCAGCTTCCAAGTAAGCGGCAGAGAGAAGGGTTTGGGAGGGTCTCGCGAGAGGGAGGGGGGTGGGGTGGGAGTCCAGGGCAGGGAAGTCACATCTTGTGAAGCTTGGAGGAAGACTCCTGCTCCTCCAGGCCCCACAAAGGAAAGTTTTAGACTTACCTGAAGGGCCTCTTTTGTCTTCAGACCAGCTACAGATATGGATTGATAGCTGGTTTGTTTCTGATCAGGATCCAAAAACTTTTCTTCCTGTTTGTTTAGCATGATAAACTAATCATTGCTATCATGGGACTGCTAAGAGAACCCTGCAGTGTTTCTACATTTGTAAATTGTTTATTTTCCACAAATAATTTCTTCATTAAAAACCTAATTTCTGACACCAGGAAAATCATCCCAAAAAGGTTACATGGACAGTAAGCAGCAGAAAGAATTTAGACATATCACCATCCAATGTGAAATATATATTTTGTAACGGTGTAGTATTGATTGCATTAAGGAATCCGTCCCAGCCTGTCCTACATCACATCCTTGACTTGGTGACTTACAGCTGTGAATGATTCATTCAACATTTTGATGAATTTATACACATCATAAAAGGAGTTGTAAAGAGGTACAGGAGCGACTCGTAGAATTTTTGGGTCCCGCTTGTCAGACTGTGGGAAAGGGGGAAATACAATACATTATATTACATGAATAAATAAAGCTGATGAGTTAAAAGGAATGAATAGTTCACAAAATTGTTAGATATTATCATTGATTGTCATTCAACTTCCAGACATGACTGTACACTCCTTTGCCCAATGTATACAAATAAAAACATCCAGGGAAAAGTGTCAATTGGGAACTTTGTGACACGTCACTATGTTAGCAAGATACTTTTCCCTTTCTTGGTTGTATATCTCATCTTGAGCCATACCTTAGCGTCTTGCTGAAGGGCATAGCAGAGACCACGAGGGAAGTTACAGAATGCATTACAATGTATTTCACATAAGATTTCTCAGATCATTTTTACAGAAAACTCCAAGTTCCACAAGTCAAAAAGAAAACAAAAATTAGGGGAGAGAGGAACCATAATGCGCGGATGTCGACGAATGAGAAATACCACACAGGCAATTAAAAATTTTCCTTATTGGTTAAACAATTGAATAGTACAAAATAATGAGGTCATTCTCCCTGACTTAAATATTAAGACCAGAGGGCCGATTTTAACTCAGAGCAGGTGGTAAATCACTCCGGCGAGATCATTTCCCACCCGGCAGAGACAGCGGGAGGCCCCAGCGATTTCAACTGCCAGACCTCAATTAAATGCCACCGGTCCAATTTCCGTCTGGAACGGCTGCTAGCAGGCAAAGATTGGGTGGTCCTTGGTCGCCCGCCAGCTTCCAAGGAAGTGGCAGGGAGAGGGTTTTGGGAGGTCCTTGTGAGAGGGAAGGGTTGGGGGGCAGGGGGGCGGTGGTGGGAGTCCAGGGCAGAGAAGCCACAGCTTTCCTTGTGAAGCCCAGAGGAGCACTCCTGCTCCTCCAGGCCCCATAAAGAAATGTTTTACACTTACCTGTAGGGCCTCTTTTGTCTTCAGACAGGTTACAAGACCAGCTTGTGCCTAACGTGAAAGCGACTCCAGCTTCCCGGCTCAGGCCTCAGTTAAAGCTGCACTGGGGTTCTTGGCATAGTGGAACGCCAAATTTGCATTAATTTATGAAGCTCCCGTCTGCTTTAGACGAGCTTCTCATCCACCTGCAAAACCCTGCAGGTTAATATCGGAAATGGTCAGTGCCCATGGGAGTTAGTAACCTGCTCGTTTTTAGCTGCCCACCTGCCCGGTTTCTGCCAGGTGAGTAGGGTTCAAATCGACCCCTTCGGTTTCAGTAAAGCACTTACCATCTTGACCCACCATACCAAGACAACATGGTCAATTAATGAATGCAAGCTACATTATGAATGCTTTACAAATTCCATCAAGAGAAATACTTCATATATTGTCCCATGAATTGGCACAGGAAGAATTGGCTTTCACTTTTCTTGATGACCAGTGTGGGGTTCAAAACCCCTTTAACAAAAGATATTTGAAGGAAAGGGTTAACTGTACCCCTTTTAAACAAAGACATTTGAAAACCTGCAAACACAGTAATGTGGTAAACTGTGTTCTCGCAAATCCTGTTTTTCCCTCACTGATGCTGATGACATTGGAGAAGTATGAATTTCGGGATTGATATCTGGATTAGAAATAAATAAGCCAGATGGATAATATTGAGCTTAAAGTGTTGTCAGGCTTTCAAAACACATAAGCTTTGGGGAGCACAAGCTTTTCAACACAGAAGGGGGTAATGTAAGAAATGGCAACAAGGAAAGACATCAAAGGCTTCGGATCAGGAAAGCAATGATAGGCGTGAAAAAAGCATAGGCCTCTCATTCCTAGCTGGTCATCTGTTCAAAAGAACTGGGATTTGTAAAACATTGGAGACGTAAGGACCATCAAGAATATCGAGGTGTAGAAATGTACATGAAAGGCCATAAACAGACAGTAAAGGGGCCTTTTACAACCCATCGTTCGAGCACATGGTCTTTTCTGCATCAAAGGGTCTCCAGTCACATGATCAAAGCCTAAACTGTCAATCATTGAAGTACGTTAATGATTGAGGCATAGCAACAGGGAGCGATTGGACAAAAAGAATGACCCTCCCCAGTCCAAGTCTTATTGGTAAAAAACAATATAAAAAGACTTTGAGAGAAGAACAGGCTGTTCTCTTCTTCACCACCCGGCAGTCACAAGGAATGCACACTGCAGTTGAACATCATGCAAGAAGAAGAGGACCTCGAGTTCTGAAGAGCTGATCAACCTTCAGGCCCGATGAGCAAAATCCTTGGTTTAAAGGGTGTATGTGTATTAATGATTTGCATGATGTGTGTATGAATTGTTAAGTCATTACATATTAACGTTGCGAATTATTAAGTGTATAACGGGATTTTATAGAGGAAAGTCATATGTATGGTTTGATTTTGCTTCATGAATGCTCGTATGTATGATAACATCATTAAATAATTACTTTTGAGCAGTGAAACCACCGTGAGTGAGGGTGACTTTCTTTGCTTGACTATTTGTCCAATGTCCAAGAATTGCACACAATAAGGAATTCCCTACATCAGTCATGAGCGACATAACACAGATTTGCTAACTTCAGTTCGGTGGTGTATCTACAAGAAGTGTTGCTTTCCTCAGAAACAAACAGTTGCATAGACTGACAAATATCCCTGTTTCACCAATATAGAATGTGAAAACTATGCACATTAATGGAAGTGATTCTTCTTTTCATGAGAGGAAACAAGAGTGAGTTGGTAAAATGTCAAGATCAAGATTTGCTGAAACTCACACAATTTTAGGCAAAAGGACAGATGTGGTCATCATACTGTTCTACCTGAGTGTCAAAAAACATGGATCAACCAATCCTTGGAGTTGATTAACCTTGCACACCAAAATAGTTGCAAGCAAGGAATGAGTTTTAAGCTAAACATTTAAGGTCATGGGAACCTTTCCAGTGTTGCCCACATCCTGGGAACAAATACCAAAAATGAAAATAAAAGTTTCAAATATACATAAGCTTGATTAAAAACAAAATTCTAATCTCAGGAGGGCAGGAGCTGTCACATAATTGGTTTGACTTTGCCAGTCATCCTTAATGAATTTGAAGACAATTAGTTTCTCACAAAGTGAATTTCCTGCCAAAGGCAGATGGTAAACTATAACAGGGACTTTCAATGAGTTAGAGACAGATCGTGATTTAAGTAAGATCTGTCAACATGACAAGATAACCAAAATGTCACATTGCAGGAGGTTGTAATCATGGATAAGGCACCATGGGGGTTAATTTCGATAATCCCCGAATCCGGGCACGGGGGTCTCGGTGCGCGATCAACCCGCTACCGGTCATTCTGATGCAGGCAGCACTTGAGATTCGTGCTGCCTGCACGCTTAGCTGATTCCAGCTTGAGCAGCCAGGCCTAGTTGCGTTGTTCAGTGACTTCTCACCAGCATGGGGCATGGGGACCCCGATATCGTGAGTTGCTCGCACCTGTTTAAAGCAGCCTGCACCTCTTCAAGGCGGCCTGCACCTCTTATATGCAAAAAATAAGAAACGGGTCCGCATGGAGTCTGAACGGAGATCAGACATCACACACGTAAAACACAGATGCAGGTCCCGTCCCTATGTTTACAAACTGCTAAGTTACCTTAAAACATTGAATAAAGGTTGCGCACTACTAAATCCCACATCCTCCAATCTGCACGCCAGACCTCACCAATTTGCCGATCTGAGTTTGTACCGGGCCTGCGAGGGAGCATGCAGCAAGGTTCTCTGATGATGCACTAGAGACCTTGGTGCAAGAGGTGGACAGAAGGAGAGGCATCCTATATCCGCAGGGGGCAAGAGGGCCTCCAGACATGTGCTCCCGAGGCAGTGGGAGGCAGTAGGGAACAAAGTCAATGCCAGGCGCATAGCACCACGAACATGGATGCAATGCAGGAAGACGTTCAATGCTTTGATATGAGTGGTCAAGGTGAGTGAGGTCAATTGTCAAGTAGCATCTCCTATCAACTGCACCACTAGCCGCATTCACTGCTCCATGCACTACAGCCCCCATCACCCACCTACAAACAAACTCAATCAGTACTCAATCAGATGCTTCCTCTCACCCTCACACATTATCACTGTTGCAAGCCGCACACCCACAACTCAAAGGTCACACACACTGGCAACTATTCAACCATGATTGACACATCACCCAAACATCCTGCAGGACACTCACTGACACACGTCCCGCTTTCTTGCAGGGGAAAGTAGTGCATAACAGGAGGCAGCAAATGATAATGGCATTTAGACCCTCGAGCCTGTTCCATCATTCAGTGAGATCATGGCTGATCTGTGCCTAACTCCAAATACCCGCCTTAGCCCCATATTCCTTAATACCCTTGGTTAACAAAAATCTATCAACCTCAGATTTAAAATTCACAATTGAGCTAGCATCAATTGTCGTTTGCAGAAGAGTGTTCCAAACTACTATCATGTAGTAACATTTCCTAAGCCTAAATTTTAGGCTATGTCCCCTAGTCCTGGTATTCAAGTATAGGATATCTCCAAAAACAGGTACAAATGCATCAGCAGCCAGAAACAATAATCCAGCAACTAACCAGTAAATCCTGCATGATCCCTTTAAATAGCGCTAGCAGGGGGTCCTCCAGGCCATCTATGACATGTTCAGCTGTTTGTGGTTAAGACAGTGCATTGGCTGGAGTGTTGAGTGCCAAAATGGTATCTATCCCTTTAAATCAGTGTTGCACACTGATCTAATGCATATTCTCCTTACAATGGTACTGTTGTTTGTTATCTGCGCGTGTGCAAATGCCTTTACCAAGATGGTGTCCGGCGCACGTCATGCTAGAAGCATATGCACGCATTCCGGATGCCATGTTGGGACCTTAGGAGGTCACGTAGCACCAAAGAAACGAGCGCTACACGACGACCCGATTTATAGCCCCATGTTTTTTCACTAAATAACGTAGTACTTCAAGGTGATATTTTTCAAGTTGCTAAAAGGATTCTATGACAGAAGCAAGGAAACTATGTTCAGTCAGGCATAGACTCTTAAGAGCCATGTCATTAAATGGAGGTTCTGCTGGTTGTTGTGTCTTATGTTGCCTTCTATTACAATGAGAGGTCCCATTTGTTTGGGATCTGAAGGCCTCAGAACTAGAGTTTCCTCACAAAATAGGAAATCATTAGAGAAGCTGTAAGGGATGGGAAATGAGTGGAAACAAAAGGAAGGAACAAAAAGGGATTCTTATCCCAGGAATTAAGAGACTTGTTGTCCTGGATCCTGCAATAAAACCTTCTGTTCTGAAAGAAGGCCATGAAATCAGTATATGGGTACCCCATTTGTTGAAGATACTCTGTGCTGGATTTTCTGCCTATTTTTTCATGTAGAAAGATCACTGGGACATTGGCCCCTGGCCATGCTGAGGGTGTCAGCTACAACATTCTGCATTCCTGCACAGCTCCGAACAGATAGTGCCATTCAAAACTTTCAGTCCCAATGCCACGTTTGTCATATTTCAAATTTTAAAAAGCAGTAATGGCACTGGCCCATTTAATTGTGTTGTCTATCCAAACTCTCACTGAATTTTGAGAATTTAAATTTGCTCTTGAAAGAATAGTAGAGCAAATCAGAATCCCCACAAGGTTGGAACCTGTTTATGTGCCACAGAGAGTATTTGACTTCATGGGCTCGATGTTAGCAGGGCTGCGGGTTCGCGGTGGGGGGGGGGGCTATTGGGCGTGTGGGTAACGCGTCCGGTGAAATTAGTCAGCTTCCCCCGCGCGATCGTAGCATAATTGGATTCACTTACCTTCTCCTTCGGGTTCCCCACTGCTGATCTGCGCGTCGGGCATGCGCAGTAAGCTCTGTCAGCTGGAGGAGCTCTATTTAAAGGGGCAGTCCTCCACTGACAGATGCTGCAACAAATAGAAAAAATTACAGCATGGAGCAGCCCAGGGGGAAGGCTGCTCCCAGTTTAATGATGCCTCACTCCAGGTATCAATACATGGGGTGAGGAGGAGGGGGAGGACAGAGATCTTCCCCTCGGCGGGCGGGAGGAAGCGGCCTGCCTCTGCCACCAGGAAGGCCTGGCTCAAGGTGGCAGAGGAGGTCACCTGCACCACCAACATATCGCCCACCTGCATACAGTGCAGGAGGTGCTCCAATGACCTAAGTAGGTCAGCCAAAATGAGTACACTTACTCATTCCCCTACACTCCGTCTGCCACATCACCGCCCCCACCCCACATCTCCTTCTGCACTGCCAACACTCCTCTGTCACATCACTCCTCACACCCACTCAAAGCTCATCCTCATCTTACCTGCACTTACTCACCTCGCCAGTACTCATCCCGCCACTACCACTCAACCCAATCCTCATACAATCTCATGGCTCTATCTCATACTCACCCTCTCGTGCATCTTTTGCAGAGTCAGCCTCACTCAACCTGCCACAGGGCATGCATCACATATGTGCAGTCGGCAGCGTAAGGCAAACGTGTCGTGAGCATGAAGGGGATGCACAAGGGTGTTTGAGGGTTTGTCATGGTTTTTACTTATATTGAATTTCTGACCAACTCACATCACATATTATATTGGCACCACTACTGCCATGTCTTTGTGAATCCTGTCTGGTTTGTGCAATAATGCCCTCTCCTGAGGATCACTATGAGGACCTACAACTGATGCCACCCATTGTGTCACTGCAGAGTGGTGTAGGTGTATTTGCAGGGCTCTTTTGTGCAGACGACTGAGAGACGTCGGCGATGTCCCCGGTGGCACCCTGGAAGGATGTGGAGGAGAAGTTGTTGAGGGCAGTGGTGACTTTGACAGTGACAGGTAAGAAGATGGTGCTCGGGCCAGCCGGGAGCAGCTCGGCATGAAGGAGGCTGCAGATGTCCACGACTACATGTCGAGTGACTCTGAGCCTCCGTGTGCACTGCTGCTCAGAAAGGTCCATGAAGCTGAGCCTCGGTCTGTGGACCCTGTGGCGAGGGTAGTGCCCTCTGCGACGCATCTCTCTCTGCGGTTGCCCTCCCTCCTGCTGTGCAGGTGGATGTGTCACAGCACTCTGTTGTGGAGCTCCACGTGTCAGAGGTGGACGGCGTGGCCAGCGAGGCTGGTGATGCTGTTCGCCTTCCGAGGAGGTCATGACTGCAGCTACGGCGGCCCCCATCCGGAAGATGTACGTCTGCGGGGGTCCGCAAGGTAGGTACATGTCTCTGGACCCCGGGGTAAGTGTGCAAGTTGGTGAATTTTCTTGTCAGGAGGAGGGTGGTGGAGGCCAAACTTTGTCCCAAGTGACAGAGTGGCCTCCTGCAATGAGTGAGGGTCTCCCCCCACCACCTGTCAAATGGACCTTTGCAGCTGCCACAGGCTGACAGCTGCAACACGTCCATTTCAACTGGGAGTGTTTCCCCCAGTATGGGAAACAGTCCCAGTTGTCTATAAAATCCCACCCCTCCTTAATCAGGTCAGCACAATAAATACTTTCAAGTGGCATCCCGCTGGCTTTAATTGCTTGCGGGATTCCTATATGCGGGGGCTGCGCGCGCACGTCGGCACGTCAGTGGGGAACCCGGAAGTGGGCGGGTTGGAGCCGGGCTCCGGACCCGCTCCGGGATTCTCCGATTTTCGGAGCCCCCCCGCCAGGAACGCACCCGATAGCGGGTGCTAAAATGATGCCCCATATTCCTGAGTCTATAAATGTGTACCCTTGTGCAGATGCATCAGTGTTCACTGTGCCAAAAATGAGATATTTTACCCTTGTTTTGAATCGGTGGCTGTTCCTTAAAGCCCAGTCACAGTGCACAAGCAGTTTACAAACTGACTGCAATTCAAATCCCTGTACCAAGCTTATTTTGATATGTGTTGCAAGTTTCATCACATACAGGCTGGAGAGAGGAATAATTCAAACTTTAAAAATGCTGCATGATTGGTTCAGTTTATATATGAATGACAATTCCTTTTTAAATGGTCAAAATCCAAGAAGTCCTGGTAATTCTTTTGTGGGATATTAAAAAAAAGGGTGTCCTGTTGAAATGAAGAGTCAATTTGAAGACTGTTTAGAATCATAGAATGGTTACAGCACAGAAGGAGGCCATTCGGCCCATCGATTCCGTGCCGGCTCTCTGCGAGAGCAATCCAGTTAGTCCCACTCCCCCGCCCTTTCCCTGTCGCCCTGCAGAATTTTTCCCTTCAAGTACTTATCCAATTCCCTTTTGAAAGCCACAGTTGAATCTGCCTCCACTACCCTTTCAGGCAGTGCATTCCAGATCATGACCACTCACTGCGTAAAAATAGTTTTTCCTCACGTCCTCATGTTGAAATGTCTACAAGAAAAATCATTTTGAAATTGCTAAGAAGCAGTTTAAGTTAATATAAGCTCTCACAATGACAACAAATTTATAAAAAGAAACATGGTGTGTATTTGAAAGTCATTTGCAAGTGATTAGCTTTAAGTTCTTAGAATTGCAATCTTTTTATTATTTTGTCCATTTGAGGAGTTAGGTAATCGAATTTCTACTGTAAATATTTAACTATTATATGGCTGTTACTTATTTTTATGTCTTTTGTTCCCAAAATGTGAGTGATAATGGCAAGGCCGCATTTATTGCCAGCCCCTAGTTGCCTGAAAAGGTGGCGGTGGCAAGCTTTCTTGAACTGCCGCAGTTGTGATGGTATTCCCCCTATGGTATTCGGTAGGGGATTCTAGGATTTTGACCCAATAACGATGATGGTATGATATCTATGTTGCAAAATTAAAATCCTATATACACTTATTTAAATCTTTCAGAAAAATAAAATGAGTCTAAAAAAAGCAAAACTGCACTACTTTGTTAGATGAGCATTCTCTTGCACCTGCAATATAATTAATGATAACAGCAAAAGAACATCATCTGCAGATTGAAAGAAAGAGAGAACTTGCATTTATATAGTGCTTTTCACAGCCTTAGGATGCCCCAAAGTGCTTTACAGCCAATGAAGTACTTTTTTTTGAAGTTTTGTAATGTAGGAAACACAACAGCCAATTTACGCACAGCGAGGTCTCACAAAGCAGCAACAAAATAAATGATCAGATCATGTGTTTTAGGTGTTGGTTTGGCCAACTAATTGAATTTTTATCTAACGTGGAATTGGGAAAACCGCATTGTTCTAACTTATAAGTCTCAAAAAAGGACAATACCGTGTGGTCTCTGTAAGTTTGTTTAGATGGAGAATAGATCCAAGGTACAGAGCATAATGAATTAACAAATAAACTGACCCATTTTTAATGCTGATTCACAGCTAGGTCAATTTAAGATTTTTAAATTACTAGGTGAATTTTTTTAATAACAGTAATTATGAAGGGAATCACAGATTGGGATGTCTTGAAAATTATGTTGCAAACTGTGTTTTTGTGTTTTAGTATGCTGTGAGTGCAGACCAAGTACTGAAATGTTTTGCTTTCATTCTCTCAACCAACCTAGATCTGAGAAAAAACAAGAATGTTTGATTTGGTTCGGAGGTAGCCACATGCATACAGATTTTCAAACTCTAGTTTTAGGCAGAAAAATTGACAAATTATTTTTAAAAAAATGAAAGCTTGTGTTTTGGAACAAAAACTCTAGGGTAAGAACTTCATCAAGTCTTATCTTGGAAAATTCCTTTAAGGCTGAGGCAGTTAGTGCAAAACGAGCTCTCTGGATGGCACATTTAGAATCATAGAATCACGGAAAATTTAGGGAACAGAAGGAGGCCATTCAGCCCATCGTGTCTGTGCTGGCCGAAAATGTGCCACCCAGCCTAATCCCACTTTCCAACACTTGGTCTGTAGCCTTGTAGGTTATGGCACTTCAAGTCCATATCCAAGACTTTTTTCCCTGGAGAGTAGGAGGTTAAGGGGTGATCTTATAGAAGTCTATAAAATAATGAGGGGCATAGATAAGGTAGATAGTCAAAATCTTTTCCCAAAGGTAGGGGAGTCTATAACGAGGGGGCATAGATTTAAGGTGAGAGGGGAGAGATACAAAAGGGTCCAGAGCGGCAATTTTTTCACTCAAAGGGTGGTGAGTCTGGAACGAGCTGCCAGTGGCAGTAGTAGAGGCGGGTACAATTTTGTCTTTTAAAAAGCATTTGGACAGTTACATGGGTAAGATGGGTATAGAGGGATATGGGCCAAGTGCAGGCAATTGGGACTAGCTTAGTGGTATAAACTGGGCGACATGGACATGTTGGGCCGAAGGGCCTGTTTCCATGTTGTAAACTTCTATGATTCTGTGATTCTACTTTTTAAATATGAGGGTTTCTGCCTCTACCACCCTTTCAGGCAGTGAATTCCAGACCCCCACCACCCTCTGGGTGAAAAATTTATTCCTCAGCTCCCCTCTAATCTTACTTCCAATCACTTCAAATCTATGCCCCCTGGTTATTGAGCTCTCTGCTAAGGGAAATAGGTCCTTCCTATCCACTCTCACTAGGCCCCTCATCATTTTATACACCACAATTAAATCACCCCTCAGCCTCCTCTATTCTAAATAAAACAACCCCAGCCTATCCAATCTTTCCTCACAGCTAAAATTCTCCATTCCTGGCAACACCCTCGTCAATCTCGGATACTTGCCTTTATTAGCCGAGGCATAGAATATAAGAGCAAGGAGGTTATGATGGAGCTGTATAAAACACTGGTTAGGCCACAGCTGGAGTACTGTGTGCAGTTCTGGTCGCCACACTACAGGAAGGATGTGATCGCTTTGGAGAGGGTGCAGAGGAGATTCACCAGGATGTTACCAGGGCTGGAGCGCTTCAGCTATGAAGAGAGACTGGGAAGATTGGGTTTGTTTTCCTTGGAGCAGAGGAGGCTGAGGGGGGACATGATTGAGGTGTACAAAATTATGAGGGGCACAGATAGGATGGATACTATGGAGCTTTTTCCCTTCGTTGAGGGTTCTATAACAAGGGGACATAGATTCAAGGTAAAAGGCGGGAGGTTTAGAGGGGATTTGAGAAAGAACTTTTTCACCCAGAGGGTGGTTGGAGTCTGGAACTCACTGCCTGAAAGGGTTGTGGAGGCAGGAACCCTCACAACATTCAAGAAGCATTTGGATGAGCACTTGAAACGCCATAGCATACAAGGCTACGACCAAATGCTGGAATATGGGATTAGAGTAGACAGGGCTTGATGGCCGGCGCGGACACGATGGGCCGAAGGGCCTCTATCCGTGCTGTATAACTCTATGACTCTATGATCTCCTCTGTACCCTCTCTGGTGCAATTACATCCTTTCTGTAATGTGGTGACCCAGAACTGTACGCAGTACTCAAGCTGTGGCCAAACCAATGTTTTATACAGTTGTAGCAGAACCTCCCTGCTCTTATATTCTATGCCTCAGCTAATAAAGGAAAGTATCCCGTATGCCTTTTTAACCATCTTATCTACCTGTCCTGCTACCTTCAAGGATCTGTGGACATGCATTCCAAGGTCCCTCTGTTCCTCTACACCTCTCAGTATCCTCCCATTTATTGTGTACTGCCTTGCCTTGTTTGCCCTGCCCAAATGCATTAACTCACACTTCTCCCGATTGAATTCCATTTGCCACTTTCCTGCCCACCTGACCAGTCCATTAATATCTTCCTGCAGTCTACAGCTTTCCTCCTCTCTATCAATTTTTGTATCATCTGCAAACTTCTTAATCATGCCCCTGCATTTAAGTCCAATTCATTAATATATACCACAAAAAGCAAGGGACCTATTACTGAGCCCTGCGGAACCCCACTGGAAACAGCCTTCCAGTCACAAAAACACCCGTCAACCATTACCCTTTGCTTCCTGCCACTGGATCCAGCTTGCCACTTTCCATTGGATCCCATGGGCTTGTACTTATTTTGACCAGTCTGCCATGTGGGACCTTGTTAAAAGTCTTTCTAAAATCCATGTAGACCACATCGAACGCACTACTCTCATCGACCCTCCTTGTTATCGCCTCAAAAAATTCAATCAAGTTAGTCAGACACGACCTTCCCTTAACAAAACCATGCTGACTGTCCTTCATCAATCCGTGCCTTTGTAAGTGATGGTTTATCCTGTCCCTCAGAATTGATTCCAATAATATGCCCACCACCGAGGTTAGACTGACTGGCCTGTAATTACTCAGTCTATCTCTCGCTCCCTTTTTAAACAATGGTACAATGTTAGCAGTCCTCCAATCCTCTAGCACCATGTCTGTATCCAGGGAGGATTGGAAAATGATGGTCAGAGCCTCTGCTATTTCCTCCCTTGCTTCTTTTAACAGTCTGGGATACATTTAATCTGGGCCTGGTGAATTATCTACTTTCAAAGATGCTAATTCTCTTAATACTTCCTCTCTCACTATGTTTATCCCATCCAATATTTCACACTCCTTCTCCCGAATTACAATGTCTGCATCATCTCTCTCTTTTGTAAAGACAGACGCAAAGCATTCATTAAGAGCCATACCAACATCTTCCACCTCCACACACAGGTTACCTTTTTGGAGTCTAATTGGCACAACTCTTTCCTTAGTTATCCTCTAGCTCTTAATGTATTTATAAAACATCTTTGGGTTTTCCTTGATTTTTCTTGCCAATATTTTTTTATGCCCTCTCTTTGGTTTCCTAATTTTCTCTTTAATTTCACCCCTGCACTTTCTATACTCCTCTAGGCTTTCTGTAATATTGAGTTTTCAGTGTCTGACATAAGCTTCCCTTTTTTGCCTTATTTTACCCTGTATGCTCCTTGACATCCAGGGGGCTTTAAATGAATTAATAATGATTGATAATTATTATATAATGATGAATTAATAATAATAATCATTTAAGTGAATTGAGATGTGGGTAGGAGCATTCATGTGCAAAACACTTAAATAAGCACTTCTTAAATTAGACTTGACATTGCACTGAAGTTGCTGATACTCTATGTGATGTCAAACCAAAATGATCTGAGATGATCTCCTCCAGAGGGTCGGTTGATCGGAATGTGTCAATTTCTTGCCGGGCAGGTTAGGTTCAAATCAGGGCCATAATTTCACAAAAATATCCTTTACTTCTAAAAATATCTTGAAGAAAAACCAAGTACGTACCTATTGACTGTACCGATCTGCATTAACTATGATAACTATACAGTTTAATCATACTAAAATTCACTTCTCAATTCATACCAACAAATTACATCACAATCATCTGTCCATAATAAAGATTCAGATCAGGAATTTCCTCAGAGTTGCTCCAATTCCACTGCCATAACTTTGCCAGATGTGTGGTGGAAGCCACATTTTCATGCGTTCCCACTACACTCTGGCAACTTATGCTCTGAAGAAATTCATGGCCTCAATCTCCTTAGTTATGATCACTTTTACTGTGCACTACTATTACTGGAATAGTATAACTTGATAAAATCCACAGAATCCTTCATACTGAACATAAAACAGGTCAATTACTGCCATAAAATTACATAACATATCCCAGAATATATGTTAAAAATGCTACTACTGAGCTAAACCTCTCTCTCAAATTGACAGGACAGCAGGGCTGGCAGGTGTAAATTAGATTTCAGATGGGGCATCTGAACCAGCATGCTGGAGATAATGAGCGGTGGTTTGACATTCTAGTTCACAGTCATTGCGAGTGCATCAAGTCTATTCATTTAAACTCCGCGGGGATCATTGTTAAGTTCGGTTAGTGGATTCCATTTGGGGGGGGGGGGAGGGGGTCATAGTTTGACTAATGGTCAGGCTTTTTAAAAACAAAAAAAACTGCAAATGCTGGGGTGAAGGGTGAATGGCGGAACAGGCTTGAGGGGCTGAATGGCCTACTCCTGTTCCTATGTATAGGATGGTACAAGTCAACTCCCCCAAAAGTAAGGCCCTCAGACTGCTTTTGAACTTGAGAAAGTATCTTTGGCAGACCTGAATTGGTAACAGCAGTAAACAACACATGCCTAAGATCTACTTACTACAATTCCTCTTTTCATTAGTTCCATGAAAATCAAGTTGATAGGGTCTGAAAAATCCAATGAGAGCTGGCAGCCTCGCTCTTCAATATTAGAGGGAGTAATGATATTGACATATGGTTTCTGTGGATTATCTGGAACCTTTGAATGGTAATGCTTGATCAGGCACTCCAAGTAACCAGTAAGTAAAATAGATTTTCTCCGCAGTGCTTGCTTGTCAGTTTGATTGAAGATCTGAAAAAATTGTAATGTAATGTCACACAACAAATACATCACATTTTGCAGTAATACAACCATGCCAACATTTTTGGATTAAACATCAATTTTGTCTATATAAAAATACTACAGTGATCAACTTTCCTTGTTTTCTTGCAATACAACAATCGAAGAGGAACAAGCTATAACGTTCACCACTGGAAGAGAATCTCAATAAAATCTGTAAGGATGGACAGGTCAAGAAAGATTCGAGTAAGAGCCCATGAAGGTATGGTGTACATATAATTTTAATTATGCTGCCTGACAATGAAAGTTAAAACTAAAATACTGAAGTGGCCTGTGCTTGGCGTGGCTACTGTGGTCTTGGGTAGTGTCTTTGGAAGAGTTTAGTAGGAATGCTTTGTTGAGATGGTCGACCAGTCTTAACTTAATCACTGTGGCTCTGGACAACACTTGTCTCTTAAAGAAATTAGCCTGTTGAGATAAGCTGCTCATGGCTTGACGGCCTCATCTCCCTCCAGTCTAAACTCATCAAGCCGACAATAACCAATGAACCTTACCTTCCCTCACCTTGTTATGTTGGAAAAATGTCACATTTTGAGGCTCCAGGTAAAAGTGTCGGGCTTGTACCGATTACAAGATCAGTATAAGTACCGGCGATTGAAAGAGGTCAGTAGGAGAGGAAGAAGCCACAAAGAAGAAGGAAACACCCGAGCAAGTCGAGCATCTCTAGTCAGTAGAGAATGGGATAATTTTGTTCTGTTCCTATAATTATGGCTTGAGCGTTGTAATTGTTTTAGTTTGTGCTTGGTTTGATCACCTCGATAAAGAACTCTTCACCACTCATAAGATGTCAGGGTCAGATTTATTACCACTCTGATATACTTTTATACAATCTCCTCCCCATCCATTCCACCCTTACATCCAGACAATAAGTAAATTATTTACAATTTTTATACTGAAGGAAATACTCCAGGTTTAGAGAGGATGCATTGCAGGTCAATGAAGTCCTTGGAGTACCAGATCCCGAATCCCTCCCAGTTACATAGAAACAGGAGGAGGTCATTCAGCCACTCGATTCCACCATTCAATTAGATCATGGCTGATCTGTATCTCAACTCCATTTACCCGCTGTGACGTTTGCACATGGCGAGTGAAGGAAGCACTGGGACATTCAAAAATCGAAAACAGATCCTGCAATAAATCATTTCTACCTTTGAATGTTCCTGATGTGCGTTCCTGACACCAGCGGAACTACCTTATCCAATATGGCAGGCAGCACACTTCCAGCCAGAAATGTGTGCTTGCTTCCTGCCCACCATACAGGAGGCTTATGGGGCCATTTAGCGCCTGAAAAATGGGCCTTTCGAGGCCCTTATCTGGAAGAGGAAAGGGTAAAATACTCCTTCAACTTCCATTACCTTCTACACCGTGACCCTTTGATGTAGGGAACATTCTTTTTGAAATTCAGATGAATACAAACGTTTTAAGCAATGTATGATTTTTGCATTAGCCAAGCAGAATGCATTTGTAGTTTATTTAAAAGGACAGTAATACTACAAAATGGTAACTGCAGTCTACCCAGCTATTTTGATGAATTACCCTGTCAAAAGTCAGCCACCTTCTCTTTGCATACATTAAGTTACATTGCTAACAGAGACCTTCTATTTTTAACATTTAGTAGATTACAGATATGATAGTTCCATTTGTCCTGGAGAACATTCTGCTCTGAAGGACAATCTGGAGCAAAATTCCAAGGAAGCTGTTGATTAAGAACAAATGATATCAGCAAAGCATTAATTTTTACATCTTTGATGTTGAAGTGTCCACAATTTCTTTTTATTTTATTCGTTCATGGGATGTGGGCGTCGCTGGCAAGGCCAGCATTAATTGCCCTTGAGAAAGTGGTGATGAGCCGCCTTCTTGAACTGCTGCAGTCTGTGTGGTGAAGGTTCTCCCACAGTGCTGTTAGGGAGTTCCAGGATTTTGACCCAGTGACGATGAAGGAACGGTGATATATTTCCAAGTCGGGATGGTGTGTGACTTGGAGGGGAACGTGCAGGTGGTGTTGTTATCAGTAGTTAGTGTGAAAGTGAAGTTGTGTGCCATAACTCTCTGCACCAAGGATTTGACAGGAGGTCAACAGAGTCAGATTACATGTTATCTGACCCGACTTAACTAATGGACATTCCAGGACTGTACACAGTAGGTAATCCTTTATACCCAGATTAGTCTCACTTTTGTGACTATTTTCTTGGACAATAAATTTTGCCAAGGGCTTGACTGCAAACTTAAATTCCTTGAGATTTGACTTTCTTGACGGCGTTCCTAAATGTATGATCTCAGCGTCAAGAGAATCATCAGAGGTTCTCTGTCAAGCGATCAAAGCTTTTCTTAGTAAAATGAGCAGTGAAATCAGCAATACTGTAAACTAGCAAGGCAAAATATTTGTCTCTGGTGATGAAACTTGGAACGGCATTGTTAACATTCTAACAGACACTTCACCCTCTCAACGAAACAAAATCAAATTACATCATTTTAGAAAATGTCGAAAAGTTCTGACTAAATTGCAGATATGGCCCTATAGGAACAGTTCAATCTTGATCAGCTAAAACATTTTCAGGGCAAGTTTTTATTTTAGCTTTTAGAAGCTTGAACAGGAGGAAGTCTGAAAAAAGGAAGTGAAATTTTGTAGGCTGAAGTGTTAGAATGCATTCAATTATATTTCAGAGATCAGGCCAACAATAATTGTGAAATCTCATGGTTGAGTTTGAAATAGTATATTCTCGTAGTTAATGCAGCAATATAATATAGTTTAATGGTGTAAGTATGTGCAAGATTTTTGCTGACAGGCAGAATGGAAAAGGGGTGTAGCCCTAATTATATAGGATGACATAAGGACAGTGGTGAGAAAGGATCTTAGCTCGGAAGATCAGGAAGTAGAATCAGTATGGATGGAAATAAGAAATAATACGGGGTAGAAAACAGTAGGAGTAGTTTATAGACCCCCTAATAGTAGCTGTACTGTTGGACTGAGTAGTAATCATGAAATAATAGTTGCTTCTAACAAAGGTAATGCAGTAATCATGGGGGGCTTTAATCTTCGTATAGACTGGGCAAATCAAATTGGCAAAGGTAGTTTGGAGGGCGAGTTCAGGGAATGCATTTGAGACTGTTTCCTAGAACAACAGGTAATGGAACCAACCAGGGAACAGGCTATTTTAGATCTTGTATTGCATAATGAGACAGGGTTAATTAATAATCTCACAGTAGAGGATCCTCTGGGGAAGAGCGATCATAATATGATAGAATTTCACATTGAGTTTGAGTGTGACGTACTTAAGTCCGAAACTAGAGTCTTAAACTTAAATAAAGCAATTTATATAGGTATGTGGGGCGAGTTGGCAAAGGTAGATTGGGAAATTAAATTAAAGGGTATGACGGTTGAAAAGCAATGGCAAACATTTAAAGGAATATTTCAATATTCTCAACAAATATACATTTCATTGAGAAATTAAAACTCTATGGGGAAAGTGCTCCACCTGTGGCTAACTAAAGAAGTTAAGGATAGTATTAGATTAAAAGAAGAGGCCTGCAATGTTGCTGAGAAAATAGTAAGGCTGAGGATTGGGAGAATTTGAGAAATCAGCAAAGGACGACCAAAAAATTGATAAAAAGGGAGAAAATAGAACATGAAAGTAAACTAGCAAGAAATATAAAAACAGATTGTAAGAGCTTCTACAAGTATGTAAAAAGGAAGAGAGTAGAAAAAGTAAGTATTGGTCCCCTCGAGGCTGAGACATAAGAAATTATAATGGGGAATCAGGAAATTGCAGATGCGTTAAACAAATATTTTGTATCTGTCTTCACAGCAGAAGACACAAAAAGCATACCAGAAATAGTAGGGAACCAAGGGGCTAATAAGAGTGAGGAACTGAAAGTAATTATTATCAGTGGAGAAAAAGTACTTGAGAAACTAATGGGACTAAAAGCTGATAAATCCCCTGGGCCTGATGGCCTACATCCAAGGGTTCTAAAAGAGGTGGCTGCAGAGATAGCGGATGCATTGGTTATGATCTTCCAAAATTCCATATATTCTAGAATGGTCCCAGTGGATTGGAAGGTAGCAAATGTAACCCCGCTATTCAAGAAAGGAGGGAGAGAGAAAACAGGGAACTATAGGCTAGTTAGCCTGACTTCAGTCTTAGAGTCATAGAGTCATAGAGGTTTACAACATGGAAACAGGCCCTTCGGCCCAACATGTCCATGTCGCCCAGTTTATACCAATAAGCTAGTCCTAATTGCCTGCACTTGGCCCATATCCCTCTATACCCATCTTACCCATGTAACTGTCCAAATGCTTTTTAAAAGACAAAATTGTACCCGCCTCTACTACTGCCTCTGGCAGCTCGTTCCAGACACTCACCACCCTTTGAGTGAAAAAATTGCCCCTCTGGACCCTTTTGTATCTCTCCCCTCTCACCTTAAATCTATGTCCCCTCGTTATAGACACCCCTACCTTTGGGAAAAGATTTTGACTATCTACCTTATCTATGTCCCTCATTATTTTATAGACTTCTATAAGATCACCCCTTAACCTCCTACTCTCCAGGGAAAAAAGTCCCAGTCTATCCAACCTCTCCCTGTAAGTCAAACCATCAAGTCCCGGTCGCATCCTAGTAAATCTTTTCTGCACTCTTTCTAGTTTAATAATATCCTTTCTATAATAGGGTGACCAGAACTGTACACAGTATTCCAAGTGTGGCCTTACTAATGTCTTGTACAACTTCAACAAAACCTCCCAACTCCTGTATTCAATGTTCTGACCAATGAACCCAAGCATGCCGAATGCCTTCTTCACCACCCTATCCACCTGTGACTCCACTTTCAAGGAGCTATGAACCTGTACTCCTAGATTTCTTTGTTCTATAACTCTCCCCAACGCCCTACCATTAACGGAGTAGGTTCTGGCCCGATTCGATCTACCAAAATGCATCACCTCACATTTATCTAAATTAAACTCCATCTGCCATTCATCGGTCCACTGGCCCAATTTATCAAGATCCCGTTGCAATCCTAGATAACCTTCTTCACTGTCCACAATGCCACCAATCTTGGTGTCATCTGCAAACTTACTCACCATGCCTCCTAAATTCTCATCCAAATCATTAATATAAATAACAAACAACAGCGGACCCAGCACCGATCCCTGAGGCACACCGCTGGTCACAGGCCTCCAGTTTGAAAAACAACCCTCTACAACCACCCTCTGTCTTCTGTCGTCAAGCCAATTTTGTATCCAATTGGCTACCTCACCTTGGATCCCATGAGATTTAACCTTATGTAACAACCTGCCATGCGGTACCTTGTCAAAGGCTTTGCTAAAGTCCATGTAGACCACGTCTACTGCACAGCCCTCATCTATCTTCTTGGTTATCCCTTCAAAAAACTCAATCAAATTCGTGAGACATGATTTTCCTCTCACAAAACCATGCTGACTGTTCCTAATCAGTCCCTGCCTCTCCAAATGCCTGTCGATCCTGTCTCTCAGAATACCCTCTAACAACTTACCCACTACAGATGTCAGGCTCACCGGTCTGTCGTTCCCAGGCTTTTCCCTGCCGCCCTTCTTAAACAAAGGCACAACATTTGCTATCCTCCAATCTTCAGGCACCTCACCTGTAGCTGTCGATGATTCAAAAATCTTTGCTAGGGGACCCGCAATTTCCTCCCTAACCTCCCATAACGTCCTGGGATACATTTCATCAGGTCCCGGAGATTTATCTACCTTGATGCGCGTTAAGACGTCCAGCACCTCCCTTTCTGTAATATGTACACTCCTCAAGACATCACTATTTATTTCCCCAAGTTCCCTAACATCCATGCCTTTCTCAACCATAAATACCGATGTGAAATATTCATTCAGGATCTCACCCATCTCTTGTGGTTCCGCACATAGATGACCTTGTTGATCCTTAAGAGGCCCTACTCTCTCCCTAGTTACTCTTTTGCCCTTTACGTATTTGTAGAAGCCCTTTGGATTCTCGTCGGGAAAATGCTGGAATCCATTATGAAGGAAGTGGTAACAGGGCACTTAGAATATCATAATATGATTAGGCAGAGTCAACATGGTTTGATGAAGGGAAATCGTGTTTGACAATTTTATCAGAGTTTTTTGAGGATGTAACTAGTAGCGTAGATAAAGGGGAACCATTGGAAGTAGTATATTTGGATTTTCAAAAGACATTCGATAAGGTGCCACATAAAAGGTTGTTACACAAGATAAGGGCTCATGGGGTTGGGGGTAACATATTAGCATGGATAGAGGATTGGTTAAAGGACAGAGAGTAGAGATAAATGGATTCATTTTCAGGTTGACAGGCTGTAACTAATGTGGCACCGCATGGATTGGTGCTTGGGCCTCAGCTATTTACAATCCATATTAACAACTTGGATGAAGGGACCGAGTGTAGTGTATCCAAGTTTGCTGATGATACAAAGCTAGGTGGGAAAGTAAGCTGTGAAGAGGACACAAAGACCCAGCAAAGAGATAAAGACAGGTTAAGTGAGTGGGCAAGAAAGTGGCAGATGGAGTATAATGTGGGGAAATGTGAGGTTATTCACTTTGGTAGGAAGAACAGAAAAACAGAATATTTTTTAAATGGTGAGAAACTATTAAATGTTGGTGTCCAGAGAGACTTGGGTGTCCTGGTACAAGAAACACAAGAAGTTAGCGTGCAGGTACGGCAAGCAATTAGGAAGGCAAATGGCATGTTGGCCTTTATTGCAAGAGGGTTGGAGTACAAGAGTAAGGAAGTCTTACCACAATTGGTCCCCTTATCTAAGGGAGGATATACTTGCCTTAGAGGTGTTGCAATGAAGGTTCACTAGATTAATTCCTGGGATGAGAGGGTTGTCCTATGAGGAGAGGTTGAGTAGAATGGGCCTATATTCTCTGGAGTTCAGAAGAATGAGTGGTGATCTCATTGAAACATCTAAGATTCTGTGGGGGCTTAACTGGGTAGAGGCTGAGAGGTTGTTTCCCTGGCTGGAGAGTCAACAACTAGAGGGCAGGATATGGGGTCGGCCATTTAAAACTGAGATGAGGAGGCATTTCTTCACTCAGAGGGTTATTAATTTTTGGAATTCTCTACCCCAGGGGGCTGTGGATGCTGAGTTATTGAGTATATTCAAGGCTCAGACAGATACATTTTTGGACTCCAGGGGAATCAAGGAATATGGGGATCAGGCAGGAAAGTGGAGTTGAGGCTGAAGATCAGCCATGATCTGATTGAATGGTAGAGCAGGCTCGAGGGGCTGAATGGCCTACTCCTGCTCCTATTTCTTATGTACTTATGCTGGAAGTTAGGGAAAAAAGACTATTAAAAAACCAGGAAAAAAGACTAGATAACTTGCTGTAGCCATATCCTGAACTCCAGAACCAGAAAATTACAACGGATGAAAGAACAGTTTTGATTTAGGAATTAACTGCAACCAGATCAAAGAGGCCATTGGAAAAGAAAATCGGGCCGGGTGTAAAATGGGCTGCTGATTCGCTATCACCCATTTCGCACTGCCGCCGAAGACTAATTTCACCTTCCATCTGTTTCTATTTAACACTGTCCAAGATATAGACAAACAGGGAGTGCACAAAGGCCATCTTTATACCATATAAACTGACAAAGAATAACTTTACAAGCATATACTGTAGCTTTCAAAATTGAATGATACAGTTTGCAATGTTAAGATGAATTCAGATAATGTGTTGTGTGCAATTTTGAAACAATATTATTGCTCAGTTTGTGATGTTATATTAATCATGTCATCCTTGACTATGTATTAGTGAAAGGAAGCAGTTGGTGGTAACACGTCAAATTGTGTCTTGTTCAATCCTTGATATTTTTGAGATGGGCTAAATGTTAAATAGTTTTTAACCAGCATCATACTTATTTCTTGTTGGTGGCCAAATCTTTTTAATTGGGTCAGTTTATGCAGTATAACTTATGCCAAGTAAGGCATCGCAAATAAAAACTTAAGTTAAATTCTATTCTATTATTCCTACGCATAGAATTGTTTACAGTTTTATTGAAAAGTAAAATCTCCAAGCCAGATCAATGCACTTACCTCTAAGCTAGCCTGTAGTGAACAAATCAATAATATGGGTGGATTTGATATTCGAAATCCATTCACCCCAGGACTTAGATCAATTTCTAATAAACAGAGAAAAAAAGAATATGTGGATTTTAGTTTATTTGCAATGATTTTATGGTGAGCTATGTTTCTTACAAAGAGCTGCTTGTGAGAATCTTCTCACACCTATCCATCTCAGGATTATTCAAACCCTCACTTGTTAGTTGTCTATTGACCAATTGGTGACTATCCTCCTGGGAGGTGGCAGTAGAAGACATCCAGGTTCTCTATGGAGTCAAGGTGATTCCAGATACTGAGGAAAAATAGTGAAGGCACTCACCACATAATTTTCTAAAAATCTTTGAAAATGGGAATTCTGCCGAAGGGCTGGTGAATAGCAAATTTCATAACCTTCTTCAAAAAAACGGAAAAGGCCAATTAGTCTTGCGTTGATTTGAGAACATTTCTAGAGTCCACAGTCCCGGATAAAATTAGTGATAGAAAGGCATAAGTTAACCAGGGTTCATAATGGATTTGTAAAGGGCAGGTTGTGCTTGATGGATTTAATTGACTTTTTTGAGGAAATCGCAGAGCGTAGAAAGATTTTCAGAGAGCGTTTAGTAAGGGCCACATAACAGACTTGTTACAAAAATGAAGGACAAGGAATTGAAGAGAATGTGCCACATGGAGAGGGATGGCTGTGGGACATAAAATAAAAGGGTAAATGGATGTTTTTGATTGACAGAAAGTGTGTTGTTGTGTGCCTCAAGGATCTGTGCTGGGACCCTATTTTGTTTTCCATTTATACAAATTATTTGGGCATAGATACAAAAGGAAAGATATCAAAGTTCACTGATGGTACCAAATTAGGAACATGGCAAAATCTGATGAAGAATGGCAGGAGGATATAGACATTATAGTGGAATGTGCAGATCATTGGCAGCTGCACTTCTATGTGGAAAAATGTGAAGCAGTATTTTTGGGAAAAATAACAGTGAAAGTCTACTTTAGCTGGTAAGACCCTTAATGGAGTTGAGAAACAGAGCTGACAGATTCAAAGGTTGGAGTGCAGGAAGAAAAGGACATAAAAAGGCAGCTGAATTTTGAATTCTATACATGGGGCTATTGAATAAAGAAACAAGGAAGTGACATTGATTTGGCCACAGTTGGTATACTGCTTGTAATTCTGGGCACTCCATTATAGGAAGGATGTTAGAGCCATGGAAATATATCCACTCGAGTGACACCGAGAATGAGAGGTTAAAGATATAAAAAAAAGGCTTGAAAATCTGGGGTTTCTTCCAGGTGGCATATAAGAAGTTTTCAAAATTAAAAAAGGTTTTGAGAAGGCAAACAGTGAGTGATTGAATAGAATTTTGTCTATAGTGTCTGAGTGTGAAGTATTGATTTGGGGGTACACAGAGAGAAAAATCAGGCAGGGCGGATCGCACTCATAACAGATACCATCCCACTTTTCTTCTATACTTTATGCTTAGGTAGCAATGACATAGTGGTTATGTTACTGGATTAATAGTCCAGAGGCTCGGATGAATAATTCAGGAGTCATGAGTTCAAATCCTGCCACAGCAGCTGGGGAATTTAAATTCCATCAAATATAAATTTAGAATAAAAGAAAAACTAGTATTAGTAATGGTGGCCTACCGGATTCTCATTAAAACCCATCTGGTTCATTAATATCCTTTAGGGAAGGAAACCTGCTGTCTTGACCAGGTCTGGCCTATACGTGACTCCAAACCCACAGCAATGTGGTTGATTCTTAATTGCTCTCTCAAATAGCTGAGCAAGCCACTCAGTTATACAATCTCAACACAGAAAGTCACAATAAGAATAAAACCGGATGGACCACTGGACACAACAAAGGCAAACCAAGCCCAGTCGACCCTGCAAAGTCCTCCTCACTAACATCTGGGGAGTTGTGCCAAAATTGGGACAGCTATCCCACAAACTAGTTAAGCAACAGCCTTATATAGCCATACTCACAGAATCATACCTTTCAGCCAACATCCCAGACTCTTCCATCACCATCCTATCCCACCGGCAAGACAGACCCACCTGAGGTGGTGGCATACAGTCAGGAGAGAGTGGCCCTGGGAGTCCTCAACATTGACTCCGAACCCCATGAAATCTATGGCATCAGGTCAAACCATGAGCAAGGAAACCTCCTGCTGATTACCACCTACCGCCCTCCCTCAGCTCATGAATCAATCCTCCTCCATGTTGAGCACCCCTTGGAGGAAGCACTGAGGATAGCAAGGGCACAGAATGTACATCTAGGTGGGGGACTTCAACGTCCATCACCAAGAGTGGCCGGGTAGCACCACTGCTGGCCAAGACCTGAAGGACATATCTACCAGACTGGGCCTGCGGCAGGAGGTGAGCTAACCAACACGACGGAAAAACCTACTTCACCATGTCCTCACCAATCTACCTGTCGCAGACGCATCTGTCCTTGACAGTATTGGTAGGAGTGACCACCGCACAGTCCTTGTGGAGACGAAGTCCTGTCTTCACACTGAGGACACCGTCCAACGTGTTGTGTGGCACTACCACCGTGCTAAATGGGATAGATTCAGAACAGATCTAGCAGCTCAAAACTGGGCATCCATGAGGTGCTGTGGGCCATCAGCAGCAGCAGAATTGTATTCCACCACAATCTGTAACTTCATGGCCTGGCATATTCCTCATTCCACCATTAGCAACAAGCCAGGGGATCAACCCTGGTTCAATGAGGAGTGTAGAAGAGCATGGCAGGAGCAGCACCAGGTGTACCTAAAAATGAGGTGCCAACCCGATGAAGCTACAACACAGGACTACATGCACGCTAAACAGCAGAAGCAACTTGCTATAGACAGAGCTAAGTGATTCCACAACCAACGGATCAGATCCAAGCACTGCAGTCCTGCCACATCCAGTCATGAATGGTGGTGGACAATTAAACAACTAACAGGTGCAAAGAGGCTCCGTGAACATCCCCATCCTCAATGATGGCAAAGTCCAGAATGTGGGTGCAAAAGACAAGGCTGAAGTGTTTGCAAACATCTTCAGCCAGAATTGCCAAGTAAATAATCCATCTCAGCCTCCTCCCGATATCCCCACCATCACAGAAGCCAGTCTTCAGCCAATTCGATTCACTTCATGTGACATCAAGAAATGGCTGAGTGCACTGGATACAGCAAAGGCTATGGGCCCCGACAACATCCAGGCTATAGTGCTGAAGACTTGTGCTCCAGAACTAGCTGTGCCTCTAGCCAACCTGTTCCAGTACAGCTACAACAGTGGCCTCTACCCGACAATGTGGAAAATTGCCAAGGTATGTCCTGTCCACAAAAAGCAGGACAAATCCAATCCGGCCAATTACCACCCCAACAGTCTACTCTCAATCATCAGCAAAGTGATGGAAGGTGTCATCGACAGCGCTATCAAGCGGCACTTACTCACCAATAACCATCTCCACATCATGACCAATAACCTGCTCACCGATGATCAGTTTGGGTTCCGCCAGGACCACTTGGCATCAGACCTCATTACTGCCTTGGTCCAAACATGGACAAAAGAGCTGAATTCCAGAGGTGAGATGAGAGTAACTGCCCTTGACATCAAGGCAGCCTTTGACCAAGTGTGGCACCAGGGAGCCCCAGTAAAATTGAAGTCAATGGGAATCAGGGGAAAATCTCTTCAGTGGCTGGAGTCATACCCAGCACAAAGGAAGATGGTTGTGGTTGTTGGAGGCCAATCATCTCAGCCCCAGGACATTGCTGCAGGAGTTCCTCAGGCAGTGTCCTAGGCCCAACCATCTTCAGCTGCTCCATCACAAGGTCAGAAATGGGGATGTTCGCTGATGATTGCACAGTGTTCAGTTCCATTCGCAACCCCTCAGATAATGAAGCAGTCCGTGCCGCATGCAGTAAGACCTGGACAATATCCAGGCTTGGGCTCATAAGTGGCAAGTAACATTTGCGCCAGACAAGTGCCAGGCAATGACCATCTCCAACAAGAGGAAATCTAACTACCTCCCCATGACATTCAACGGCATTACCATCGCTGAATCCCCCATCATCAACATCCTGGGGCTGACCATTGACCAGAAACTTAACTGGACCAGCCACATAAATACTGCGGCTACAAGAGCAGGTCAGAGGCTGGGTATTTTACGGCGACTGACTCACCTCCTGACTCCCCAAAGCCTTTCCACCATATCCAAGGCACAAGTCAGGGGTGTGATGGAATACTCTCCACTTGCCTGGATGAGTGCAGCTCCAACAACACTCAAGAAGCTCAACACCATCCAGGACAAGGCAGCCCGCTTGATTGGCACCCCATCCACCACCCTAACCATTCACTACCTTCACCACCGGCACACCATGGCTGCAGTGTTTACCATCTACAGGATGCACTGCAGCAACTCGCCAAGGCTTCTTCGACAGCACCTCCCAAACCCGCGACCTCTACCACCTAGAAGGACAATGGCAGCAGGCACATGGGAACAACACCACCTGCATGTTCCCCTCCAAGTCACACACCATCCCGACTTGGAAATATATCGCCGTTCCTTCATCTTCGCTGGGTCAAAATTCTGGAACTCCCTACCCAACAGCACTGTGGGAGAACCTTCACCACATGGACTGCAGCGGTTCATGAAGGCGGCTCACCACCACCTTCTCAAGGGCAATTAGGGATGGGCAATAAATGCTGGCCTTGCCAGCCACGCCCACATGAACGAATAAAAAAAACTCAGGATTGACCCCCACAAGACGTCCTGGGGTCAGGCCATTTGCATAAAACAGGCAGATGCCTGGCCAGTGTCAGTGTATCAGTGCACCTTAGGCATCTGCTGGGGAGGGTGTAGAGGGAGAAGAGGCAGCAAAACGAGGCATTTGCCAGCCACTTGAAGGTGAAGCCAGTAGGACTGGTTCAAACAAAACTCACAAGCTGAGCATTCCTAAGGTAACTGATCCTACGTCTAGGTTACAACCAGTGTGTCCAATGTGCCATCCTTTGTGTGTCACCAACAGACTTAGACTGACTGGGAAGAGAAGTCTACAAAAAGCCTAAGTTGATTTAATTAATCAACAATAGATATTCCGCATCTATCAACTGATAATAAAGGAGACCATCTATATTTATGGCTGGAGACATTTCCTTAATGGTATGACCATTTGCGGATTGACCCCTGTGGAACTTCCGAGTGTTTGGAGGCCAAGCTAAAATGCAGAAATAAATAGTATGATGCCTGGTGTCCCCATCCAGGAACCATCATAATCAATGTTCTAAATGGCACATCTGGGAATTAACTCTTTATAAGCTGAATTTAAACTTTATAGCAATATCTAACATTAATTCACAAGATGTATGGGTAAAAGTGCACAAGAAGAATCCTGCTGACTGACCCTTAATTTAATCAAATTGATCTAAATTCCACTGGTTCTCTGGGTGCATATCAGAAAATGGAAACTTGATTTAAGCCCAGGATGACAAACTTAAAATGAAGCAAGAATCAAACAGTCCATTTCGCCATGTTCTTTTGCTTTTCTGTTTACTGAAGTAATTAACACTGGATTCTGGATCTGAATATCAATGTTGGCTGACATTTGGGCTTAGCTCATCCAAAAATCGAAATTTCACTCATACGTTAAAATATACCACGTTGAATCATGACGGTGAAGAAAATCCTTTGAAAGTGCATTTTCTTTAATTTTTTAAACTACATATAATTCGATCTCTTGTTAGCTGACCGTAAGCTGCACTGAAGGCAGTCACATTATGATCTCCAGGCTGAAGAAAGAAATTTTCACTGTTGGATAGTAGCATTGTATTGTTAGAATTTTTGTTCCAGAAACTGAGCATTTGACAAGTCCTCAGGATTCCAGTCACATGAATCTCACTAAGATTTGCTGTGCAACCTTTGCTAATACTTGGCCTCTGAACCCAAATGCTGCGTGCCACTAAGTTTTAGCACCCCATAGACAAAGAAAGCTGGCACAATGTGGCTTGGCCTTTCTTGAACTCCATTGGAGAACTTTTGACTATGGAAAAGCATTGATGGTGACTATGAAGAAGTCTGACCAAAATGATCTCACCCTCCCAGTTAAAGGCGAATGGGAACATAAGAACAGGAGTAGGTGATTCAGCCCCTCGAGCCTTTTCTGCTGTTCAATTAGATCATGGCTAATCTGTATCTCAACTCCATTTACCCGCCTTTGTTCCATGTCTCTTGATACCCTTACCGAACAATAACCTATTGATCTCAGTCAGGAAACTTTCAATTGACGCAGCATCCACAGTCTTTTGGGGGAGTGCATGTTGATAAGTTCCAGCTATCGAGGGGGGGTGGGGGGAGGGAAAAGACCTGGGAAGTTGGGAGTAAGTACATTACTTATTAAAAATTACTTTAGATGTGATAACAATGTTGAATTCAATGTGGAAAACCAGACAGTGGACTCTATTTACTAATATTTACTGTTTTTTAAGAAGTCCCCAAAAAACAAAGCACATTGTGAGAAATTTGCTGAACAGTAGCTATATTAACTAAAGGTTTTGTAAAAAATATTTATGTCAGCAAATTTGCTGAAATTGAATATTCAAGGACAGGGGAAAGAACATCAAAGTGAATTCTCTGTTAGGATATAAAACCATATGGATCACATACTTTGCTGAAATAAGTAAATCTGCTCCCAAGTGTAGAAAAAAGGAACTTCATAGAGATTAACTTTTTTGTGTACTTAAAGGGGTAGAATTTCTGTGAGGGTTCTTTCAATCTCCTACTGTAACTTTGAGAGATTGGTGGAAACCCCAGAGAAACTGTGTAAATGGCCTTTTATCAGCCATGGCTCAGTGGTAGTACCCGCGTCTCTGAGTCAGCAGGTTGTGGGTTCAAGTCCCACAACGGAGACTTGAGCACAAAATGCAGGCTGACACTCCACTGCAGAACTGAGGGAGCACTGCACTGTCAGCGGTGCCATCTTTCGGATGAGATATTAAACCGAGACCCCATCTGCTCTCTCAGGTAGATGTAAAAGATCCCAAGGCACTATTCAAAGAAGAGCAAGGGAGTTCTCCCGGTTGGTGTCCTGGCCAATATTTATCCCTCAACCAACATCACTAATACAGTTTATTGGGTCACTATCACATTGCTGTTTGTGGAACTTTGCTGTGTGCAAATTGGCAGCCGTGTTTCCTACATTACAACAGTGACTACACCTCAAAAGTACTTCATTGACTGTAAATTGCTTTGGGATGTCTTGAGGTCATGAAAGGCGCTATATAAACTCTTTCTGTCTTTCTTTTATGCCATTTCTCTGGAGTTTCTGCCGAAGTTACAGTGGGAGATTGGTATCACCTCCACAGATATTCTATCCCAATATCTTTACAACAACTAGTTAGATTGAGCTCGAAACAGTTCATTTACAATGTTGGTTTGTTGGAAATAAAAAATAAGATTGTAAAGTGTAGCCCAAATTATTGTACACAGGAAGGCAAGAGCCCTCGTCTTTGCTTTCTCCAACCTCCATAGGTGTATACAATCATAGTTACAATAATCTGACTTATATTTTGCTGTGTCCTCGTCTACATTTTTTCTGTGATATCCCACAATAATAATATTTTGAAAAAGTAGATTTGCAGATGATTTCTTTAACATTTCAAAAAAGAAGAAACAAAATTGAGAGTTATGTGTTCTTTCACTTGTGGGAGCACCATCATCTCCAAGTTCCCCTCCAAGTCACTTATTATCCCGGCTGGGACATATATCGCCATTCCATCATCGTTGTTGAATCAATATTTTGGAATTCCCTACTTAATACCATTGTGGGAGCACCATTATCACAAGGACTGCAGCAGTTCAAGAAGAAGGCCCACCATTTTCTCAGGGCAACTAACGATGGGCAATATATGCAGCCTTACCAGTGTCGCCTGAGTACAACATTAAAAAAAAGTTTCATATTTAAAAACTGATCATTATATTGTACAATTAATGGTGCGGAAAATATAATTTGAAAGGTAAAACATTTTTGGTTCTACAAACAGCTTCACCACAGGCAAGCACATGCTCATCATTATTATAGATTCTGACCATATGCAAATGAAGTAACTTTCTTTCAGTCCAGAACGTGAGACAATAAAGATATACCTTGCTGACATTATTCTCACACTTCTGGTATCAATCTGTGTACATCATTCCTATAAAATACAAATAATAAATCAAGTTCAGTATATTGGTACTTACGATTGTCCATCTGAAATCTGGATTTGATATCATGGCTCCACCAACCAAGTAATCTGAAAGTTAAGTAATACAAGACTCTTTAGGAATATTATACGGTGCGCTGGTCAATATTTAATCAACATCACAAAAAACAGATTATCTGTTCATTATCTCTTTTTGTGAAACATTATTATATGCAAATTTGCTTTTCTGTACATTACAATAGTGACTACATTTCAAAAGTACTTCATTTGTTGTAAAATGCATTGGGATGTACTGAGATAATGTAAGGCACTATATAAATACAAGTTCTTTATTCCTTTCTTTGTTCCATTCTCTGAGAAGTTGGCAAAATGAATACCAGTCCATTCAACAACAGTTCAAACTGCTTTTAAACACCTAGGCCCTGTAATTCCTCAGGGTCAGCTCTGCTGGCATAAGAACTGTGGAGTGGACTCCCCATCCATATTAGCCCCAAGTAGAAGACCCCATCTCAAATTACAGAGAATCATTTGCATGGCCATGACAGGTGAATTGCACATGCAAGGGTGCATAAGCAGCACCTACTCTGAACTGCCACCCGGAATGTCAGAGTGGTGCCATGCTGCTCTGCTGGCAGAGAAAAGGCGTAGCGAGTTCCTGAAGAAAACTCAGATCTCCTGCTCTCCATGGGGCACGTGGGCTTCTTTGGGAAGGTAATCGATCCCCTCTGGAATTGAGTACCTTTCTCTAGCAAAGGTTTGGCGCCTCTTAAGGCCCTGAGCAGGACTCACACCAGCTTTTAGCTGACATGAATTTCAGTGAGGCCTATAGAGGGTGAACAGGGTGGAATATCTGGGGTAGCCCGGGAACTCCGCCAGAAACTGTTTTTGATGTGGGAGGGGGCGACATTATTCGCTCACAGCCTACCCCCACTGGAATTTAAAGGTCCAGCACAAATGGGGCAGATTTCTGGCATAACTGAGTTCCACCCCAAATTCCTGTCATTTTCCATTGGGCAGAGATGGAGCAGCTTTCTGCCCTCTCCATGGATCCTATTTCTGTCCTTTGGTGGTTACTAACATACACCTTATCTATAATGCTGTTGACAGGCATACATTTAATACCCAGTATGAATGAATGGTTGTTGTTTAGCCAGCGACTGCTGTAGTTCACAGCTATTTCATACAGTCTTCAAACATCAAACAGTAGTTTATTGAAATGTAAGATGTGTAACAATTTATGAAGAATTTTTTTTTGATGCTGAAACAGATGTTTATTAGTATTAACACAGTCACAATCAATTTTTACTGCCATTTTTCAGGAGGCCAATTTCAAGATAATTTGGTGTTAAAAAGGTTCAAGTGCTAACAGACCTGGCGAGTAGAATATTTAGGTAATAGGCATGTCTGTCTACTGTCTTGCCAAAATGCAGAGTGGATGGATAAATGAAGGATGAGAGCTAAGCTCAATTTAGCAATGCAAGACTCCAACTACATTAAAGGATTTTAACTTTCACTTTTATAACAAACTTCTGCATCAGATACTGGCCAGATTATATCTTTCAGGCAAATATTCAGAGATATATCAGCAGTCGTACAGCTGTGTTTTAATTGATTCTTGATGCCACAATACAAGCGAGATTAGAAGTGCTTGCAATTACAGGTTTCAAATATGGCAAGACATTTGTACTCAACTGTAAAATGTTAATGGAGGCCAAAATAGTTAGATGGAATTGTGCTACAGCCTATAAGATATTCTTAATGTTCTTCAATTTTTCTGATATAAATATTCAGTGTTCATTTTTTTCCATTGACAAGCTTTCCAATTTCAGTTTACATTCTTCATTATTGTGACCATTTACAGCTAACTTTTGTGACGTGATTTTGATTCACAATAAAAAAGGAACAGGGCTGCGGGAGGAGGGGAAGCTGCAAGGAAGACACCACAGAGCAAGAGCAGCTGCTATTTGAATTCCATCAGACCCGAGCTTTCACAAAGCTTCTATAAAGCAGTTCACCCTCCCGCCCCCCCACCATCCCCATGTCCCGACATGGTCCACACCTGTTAAAGTTATTTTTCAATTGAAAAGAAAATTAATAAAGCAGGAATGTTTGTGCATGATTCCAATTTAAATTAACAGATAATTTGAATTACAAAAAGACTGTAGATCCTGCTCAACAAACACTTTATGCTTCCTTTTCAACGTCAACCTTATTGTCATGCTTAGCATTCAAGTGCTTGTTGATAGCTATTTCATTTTACAACCTACCTCTACATTTCACTTTCCTCTTTCATTCATTTTGTGTTGTATTTTATCCATATGGATTATGTCTAACAGAGTATCAAACTATTACTGGATAGACAGTGTCTCTTCTGGTATTGTAATACAATTCTTTAGGCCAACAGGGAGTAGTTTTTGTTCAATTTACTTCCCTAATAAGTTTGTAAATATGCTTTTATAAAAAATATTCCTCAATATTCTTTTCAGAAATGTCAGATTTCTTCCTCTAACAGAGATCCACGATTTTGGGTCTTCCTTCTATGCTCCTCTGGTGACATCAAAGAGAAGGAAGAGTTGCAAGCATCCCAGAAAGGGTAATTTTTGCTTTTGGCTCAAAAACAACATCTTGCATTTATGTAGCATAGCTACCCTCCTTTAAGACGCTCATTAAAACTATCTCTTTGACCACCTGTCCTAATATCTCCTTATGTGGCTCAGTGTCAAATTTTTGATGTAGTAAAACGTCCCAAGGCACCTTACTTCACATTTTTAAATGGTGAGAAACTATTAAATGTTGGTGTTCAGGGAGATCTGGGTCTCCTCGTACAAGAAACAGAAAAAGTTAGCATGCAGGTACAGCAAGCAATTAAGGAGGCAAATGGCATGTTAGCATTTATTGCAAGGTGGTTGGAGTAGAAGAGTAAGGAAGTCTTACTACAATTGTACGGGGCTTTGGTGAGACCTCATCTGGAGTACTGTGTACAGTTTTGATCTTCTTTTCTAAGGAAGGATATACTTGCCTCTGAAGTGGTGCGACGAAGATTCACTAGATTGATTCCTGGGATTAGAGGGTTGTCCTATGAGGGGAGATTGAGTAGAATGGGCCAATCCTCTCTGGAGTTTAGAAGAATGAGAGGTGATCTCATTGAAACAAACAATATTCTGAGGGGGCTTGACAGGGTAGATGCTGAGGGGTTGTTTCCCTGGCTGAAGAGTCTAGAACTAGGGGGCATAGTCTCAGGATAAGGGGTCGGCCATTTAAGACTGAATTGAAGAGGAATTTCTTCACTCAGAACTTTGGAATTCTCTACCCCAGAGGGCTATGGATGCTGAGTCATTGAGTATGTTCAACGCTGAGAGCGATAGATTTTTGGACTCTAGGGGAATCAAGCGATATGGGGATCGGGCAGGTAAGTGGAGTTGAGGTCAAAGATTAGCCATGATCTTATTGAATGGTGGAGCAGGCTCGAGGGGCCGTATGGCCAACTCCCGCTCCTATTTCTTATGTTTTTATGTTCACAGGAGCGTTACCAACCAAAATTTGACACTGAGCCACATAAGGAGATATTAGGACAGGTGATCAAAAAGATAGTTTTAATGAGCGTCTTAAAGGAGCGTAGCGATGCAGAGAGTTTTAAGGAGGGAACTGCAAAGCTTAGGACCTATGCAGCTGAAGGCATGGCCGCCAATGGTGGGATGATGAAAATCAGGGATGTGCAAGAGGCCAGAATTGGAGAAGCGCAGAGATTTCGGAGGGTTGTAGAGCTAGCAGAGGTTACAGAGATAGGGAGGGGCGAGGCCACGGATGGATTTGAAAACAAGGATGAGAATTTTAAAATCGAGGCGTTGTCGGATCGGGAGCCAATGTAGGTCAGTCAGTGAGCACAGAGGCAATGGGTGAATGGGACTTGATCTGAGTTAGGATTTGAGTTCCAGTTTGAGCTTTCTCCCAACACTTTTAACTTGAGCTTATGGCAGAAAGGCTTTATAATGAGACCTCCAAAATTGCACATAGTACTGTTACTATCATTACCTTCTTTATCTTGTCCTCTATGCTCCTATCTATAAAACCCAAAATGCTACCGGCTAAATTCTGTTTGTGCTTCTGCATGACTGCAGTTGATACTTACGTTGGTTTTATTGTAAATGTGTGTTTTTCATGTATATATGCCCCTGCTATGGCTCCAGCACCAGAATTCAAATACTGTAATATAAATAAAAATATGGTCATTTCTACAGTTTGATATTCATTTCACAGATTTTCTCAATTCCTTTATGAAACTGGAAAAAACTTTCATGACATTCACTTTAAAATGAATGGATGAAAAGATTCACCAACAATTGTAATCAATGGAGTACAACTGAAGAAACAATTTTACCTTGTAATTACACCAGCAGGCAAAGTCCACTTCCCAGTCATGCAGATACAGTTCTACATTCCCAACAGCGTGGGCAAGGTCAAAACCAACAAAACACCCCTGTACAAAACAAGTTGCATGCCATTTCAGTTGAAAGTACACAAACAAAACATGAATTAAAACAAACAGGAGTGATCAGACTGTTAAAAGTGGTTATACATGCTAACTTCCTATTTTGAATTATGTGTACATTTTATAAAAAGTTGCTACCATTAAAATGCCTTTCTTAAATTGCTTTATTTAATACTGTGGAGAAGTAAAATATTTAAACCAGCAAATGGAGAAGGCACTTAACGAAAAGTGCTGAAGTACAACATTTTTGAAAAATTTGTCCTCAGCCATGCCAAGCAGATGGGCAAGAGGTCTGCTCTCAGGTGTGTAAGAATACTGTCCTTGAGATGGCTATTAGGATGTCCCATATTAGGTTGTTTCTTTCAATGACAATGTTCTAAAGCACCATCAGGCCAAGGTACGTGGCTGCCTCTTAATTATATAGTTTTTAAAAATGCACTTCAGCTCTCGGGACTTAGGATACTAATTTACTACTAGGTTGCTAATACCTCAGTGAAGGAAAAGGATAATCTATGGCTATGTACTTTCTTCTTTTATGTTTCAGCAACATAATTGATGAAAAATCTCCTTTTGGTAGAAATCTTCCTTCCTTGATGCTGCCCTGCATTCTATCTGCAAAGGAACCAGGTAGTTAAGGTTGGATGGCAGATCTCATAGGAACAGGTGAAGGCCATTCAGCCCCTCAAGCCTGTTCCGCCATTCAATGAGATTGTGGCTGATCTGTATCCTAACTCCATCCACCTGCCATGGCTCCATATCCCTTAATACCCTTGGTATTTCACACAAGGTTAGCTTATGTCAACCATGGATGTTGGAAATGAATGTTATTAATTCAGCAGGGGTTGGCATCTTTTTCATTCTGAAATGCCTATCTGAAGCAGACAGTCATTTAACAGCTCAGTACTGAAAAAGTATGAAGCACTACTCAGCTAGTATTTTACTTTAATAACTGTTCATTTCAGAATAGTACCCAGGAATGAAAGGCACACTGAGCTTTGCTGAGATAATTGAAGCACTCACTGACAGAGTCTGCAACAAATGTCAGCTGAAGTGATGAAAGGTTATACACCTGGCGTGAAATATTGGGTCTTTATGACTTTATGAGGAGGCAGTGCAGCTTGTGTCTGTGAAGCTAGATTTTTAACAATGAGGAGATTCTCATTAATTATATAGAACTATAAAAGGTGGATGTGCTTTGCACTTAAAATGCCTTCCTGTGAGTATGCTGGTTATTTGAGGAGAACAATATGACATCTAGTCAGTGAAGTACAGCTTTTAGTGAATCAGCTCACAGTGCAAAGCTGCTCCAAGTTTGCCATCTGATTCTCCTATCTTTGCCCTTTTGACTGAAACGATATATTAGTTGGGTTTTTTTCACTCTTCAAGTGAAGGTATTGCCCATGCACCATAGGAGCATGTCTTCAAATTGGTCCCTTGGGAACTTAAGCTGAGCAAACAGAAAATATCACATCACCTAAAATGATGTTGACAGGATCTGTTGTTCCCGTTCCCTGTGAAGGCAGGGATCACATTTGACTTAGACGGCAACAACTAACTATTTGATATTTCCCTAACGTTGATGATTTAAACACTCAGCAGGGCCAGTGAGGAGTGATGGGTGGTATCATTGGTGTACGCAAAATATTTCTATTTGATGAATGAAGAAAACCATCAAGGAAGGCAATCTTTCTTTCTTCAGTCCACATTCTCCACTGTTGAAGTGTACCAAAGCAGTACAACTCAGGAGAGAGGTCCCTGAAATGGAGTTATAACAGAAGCTGACAGGACAGCTCGAAAAAGGATATTTATCTGTACAGTTGGTAGATTGAATGAACAATGTTCAGTGAACATGTGAAGATAACTCAATATTGCAGCCTTACAAATGTTATTAATTGAAACCTGACAGAAATACCCAGGCAGCAGCTGTGGAACAAGCAGAATGATAGTTCACCTGGCCCCTGGCTTGCAAGATGATGACAATGTAAAATGCACTCGACCATCCATTTGGAAATACTTTGTTTGGTTACTGGTTTAGTTAAAGCAATGGTTTTCAAATTTTCTTGTGAAGGCACCTTCATACTCTTGCCTTTCCACAGACAAAACGATGCTCAGGACCAGCTCGGCCTAGCACACTCGCAGGTGCTGCAACCACCAGAAAGACTGTTATGTGGACAAGCACCCAGCGGGCAAAATCATCATGCGCATATGCAAAAAAAGAGTTCACCCATGGGGCAACCTATAACAAGTGGTGCCTTTACTCTGCTGCTCTGCACAGTACAAATCTACACCCTACTTAATTGGAGACCTTGGGCTCGATATTACCAGGGCTGCGGGTTCGTGGCGGGGGGGGGGGCTATTGGGCGCAGGGTAACGCGCCCAGTGAAATTAGTCTGCCCCCCGCTCGATCGCAGCCTAATTGGATCCACTTACCTTGTCTTCCGGGTTCCCCACTGCTGATCTGCGCGTCGGTCGGGCTGCGCATGCGCAGTAAACTCTGTCAGCTGGAGGAGCTCTATTTAAAGGGGCAGTCCTCCACTGACAGATGCTGCAACAAACAGAAAAAATTACAGCATGGAGCAGCCCAGGGGGAAGGCTGCTCCCAGTTTAATGATGCCTCACTCCAGGTATCATTAGATGGGGTGAGGAGGAGAGGGAGGACAGAGATCTTCCCCCCGGCGGGCGGGAGGAAGCGGCCTGCCTCTGCCACCAGGAAGGCCTGGCTCGAGGTGGCAGAGGAGGTCACCTGCACCACCAACATATCGCCCACCTGCATACAGTGCAGGAGGTGCTCCAATGACCTAAGTAGGTCAGCCAAAGTGAGTACACTTACTCATTCCCCTACACTCCATCTGCCACATCACTGCCCCCACCCCACATCTCCTTCTGCACTGCCAACACTACTCTGTCACATCACCCGTCATACCCACTCAAAGCTCATCCTCATCTTACCTGCACTTACTCACCTCGCCAGTACTCATCCCGCCACTACCACTCAACCCAATCCTCATACAATCTCATGGCTCTATCTCATACTCACCCTCTCATGCATCTCTTTCACAGTCAGCCTCACTCAACCTGCCACTACCTGTGCTGCAGCCACAGGGCATGCATCGCATATGTGCAGTAGGCAGCGTAAGGCAAACGTGTCGTGAGCATGAAGGGGATGCAGAAGGGTGTCTGAGGGTTTGTCATGGTTTTTACTTATATTGAATTTCTGACCAACTCACATTACATATTATATTGGCACCACTACTGCCACGTCTTTGCGAATCTTGTCTGGTTTGTGCAATAATGCCCTTTCCTGAGGATCACAATGAAGACCAACAACTGATGACACCCATTGTGTCACTGCAGAGTGGTGTAGGTGTATTTGCAGGGCTCTTTTGTGGAGATGTCGGCGATGTCCCCGGTGGCACCCTGGAAGGATGCAGAGGAGAAGTGGCATCCCGTTGGCTTTAATTGCCTGCGGGATTCCCACCTGCGGGGGCTGCGCGCGCACGCCGGCGCGTCTGTGGGGAACCCGGAAGTGGGCGGGTTGGAGCCGGGCTCCGGACCCGCTCCGGGATTCCCCGATTTTCGGAGCCCCCCCCCCACCACGAACGCACCCGATAGCGGATGCTAAAATGGAGCCCCTTGAGTCATGGGAGGGTGGCTGATCACAATCTCCAGAAATGTGGCCATGAAAATATTATATTACATGTTCGTGAGACAAAATATAAACAAAACACTCCTAGTGATTGCAATCAGCAGACATTGCAAAAGTGGGCTCTGTCATGATGACCTTGAGGTCAGGACACGATAAGCAAAAGCCTGCCCTAGTGAAGCAATCATTGAGAGCATGCATATGCCACCACTGTACCCTTTGTGTTTTCATTTCAAGCTAAAGCCCTAACCTGCAGGTAGTAGTGAGCCTGGCCAACATTTTCAATTCATGTTGAATTCATATCAGTGATCCCAGCACTGATTACCTCTTGGATTCCAAAAATACCTTGTAGACCCCCAATATGAAAACCACTGCAAACAAACTGGACGAGCAACTCTATTCTGTACAGTTAACATAAAATAACAGCGCCTGGAATTTTCATAGGGATTCTCCCAAACCCCCACTGTAACTTTGATGAAAACCCCAGAGAAATGACCAAGTGGCTGTTTATGCTGATGTTATGGCAGGAGATTGTGAGACCTTTGAGGAAATTTTACTCTCAGAGCTCTGCAAGTTACAACACTATTAAATTGGTGCTCCAATTGTGACCAGTGGGATGGCAAACAAAATGATGAGACAGCAATCTCTTCTGCCAGCTGTAATTGGGAAGCAACTTCACGGAGGAATTTCAGATGAGTTCTAAGCAATCCTTGGATGAGAAGCGAACAAAATATAGTCAATCCACATTAAGAGCCTGCAACTCAACACAATGTGCTGAGAACAAGGCTACTAATGTAGTGGTTTCTATGAAAGAAAATTGAAATTGTACATTAGCATAGGCTCAAATGGAGCAGTATTAAATTATGGGGCATCAAATTATGATGACTGCTGAAGCGAGGCACCAAAGAAAGAAAGACTTGCATTTATTTAGTACCTTATCTGGTCTATCAAAAATTGTCACAAAGCACTTCACATGCATTGAATGAATCTAAAGTGCAGAGGCTATTATGTAAACCATTTTTTGAACAGCAAGTTCCCATGAGATGAATGGCCAGTTAATCTGTTTTTTGTTAGCACTGGTTGAGAGACACTGCAAGAACTCCCTGTTCTTCTTTGAATAGTGCCATGAAATCTTTAATGTCTACTTTAACATCAGAACACGCAGATACAGCCTTGGTTTAATTTCTTCATCTGAAGCACATCACCTATGACAATGCAGTATTTCCTCAGTACTGAACTGGAGTGTAAGCCTAGATTATGAGCTCAAATTCCTGGTCTGGGGCTTAAACCCAGAGGTGAAATGGTAGCAACTAGGCCCAGATGACACCAATGGGTCAAAAAAGGCTGAAATGGTTACATTATGGACCTGAATAGAGCTTGGGTTTTAAACCAACTTCAGTCAAATGTTGGAAGTTCCCTAAAATGTAAAGAATGTTGCACTGGGTTGGCAGATTCCACGAGCACAATTTTAATATGCCGGCGGGAAGAGTCCGGTTGCGGGGGGGGGGGGGTGATTTGCGGGTGCCAAACCCGGAAGGGAAGTAGGCGGGTTTGATCTCAACCCTAATGAGGCCAACCAAAACCTCTTCCGGCTGATTGACAGGCTGGCTGTGGACAGGAGCTGCACATCCAAAGGCGGGGGGGCTGCGGAGAGAGAGAGACCTTATCAGCAGTTAGGATAGAGATGGGGTGGGGGGGAGGGAACAAAGATTAGAGTGGAGACATTGGACATCGGGATCAGAGGACAGACAACGGACATTGGGATCAGAGTCGGGGGTTGGGGGGGGGTAGTCCATGCTACATCGTTTTTAAGGTATGTTTATTTAATTTGTTTGCAATGGGAAATGTAATTTTATTTAATTTATTTTTAGTTGATTTTTCACTAATCTCAACCTTCCCACCAGGCATGAATGGGAGGCCGTGGGAAAGCTGCCCAGGTAACGTTAAAATCTTTTTAACTATCCAATACACAAAAAACAAACTACCTTAAATACCTCAATTAGGTACATTTTCTCCTTTAACTATCAGTCCTTCGGATTTAATTGTGGGCAGGACTTCCTGGTGACTGCTGTACGCATGCACACAGATTTGCCTGAGTCTCATTCAAAAATATGCAGGTTCCAGTCGGGATGTCTGCCTGCTCCCAAAAACAGCGATTTTGATTGACCCTCCCGCCTCCAACCCACCCGTTTTTCCCTTTTAAAATCAGGCCCCATAGAACAACACACAAGCATCCTCCGTTTTGTAGTATACACTTTGATAGTGGATGTAATAAGGTATTCACCACCTAGGATGGAAGGCCCTCTTGTACAAGTAGACACTCCTAATGAAGCTGTTAAGTGGAATGTGCCTGAAAGAAAATCTTGCTCCTCCTGGCTCCACAGGAAGGATTATTCAAATTTTTGTTTTTAAATAAACTTACCTTTAGTTGGCTGCAGTAGCTGCTGAAGAATCCTGAGTGGGGCAAGCCCGATGCCTGCCTTGCTCATTCTGAAGGGATTTAAGGCAGGAACTAGGCCCCTCATTTACATACGTATGGGATCTAATGCTTGTTTTAGGCATCCGCCAGAGATGGCCTGACTAAATTTTGGGTTGGACGTTTTCAGGTGTCCTTGGGGCAAAGGATGTTGGTTCCTTACCTTAAATTGTGCCTCGTTGTGCCCATTTTACGGCTGTAAAACGGTTGCAACGATGTCCAATTGCTACCCCTATGTGTGACAAACACATTTTCATCATTAACCAATTGTAAGAGAGACAAACTCCTATGGTGCATAGGGATTATGTATTGAAGAAGGATAAAATCAATCAGTAGGGTTCATCAGAATTATGCTGAAACCAAGCCTGGCACAGAGAACATCACACTGTCGCTCATGCAAAGTTGAAGCAATGTCATGCTTCCACTCAATGAGCACTGTATAGAAGATGGAACTAATTTTACAAAAATCAGTCTCATAAAACACATTGTTTGAATGCAGAAAAAAATGCTACAGCTTTTGACATGAAACACTTTACAAGAGTCAGGCAATGATTTTTGATTTGTTTCATTTACTTTGTAGTCAGTAAAAACATGTCGAGAGTCAGTGGGGTATCCAATAAAAGTTCTAAAAATATAAACAATTCTTTTAATTTGAAGGTTATCAAGTTCACTTTGATCTGTTCTGAGAACACATTTCTAATTAATATATTTCTTCAGTTTGATTTTTTATTCTTTTGTTCCCCTCTCTCTGTAACAAACTTTAATTTGCTTTTAGAATTGATCTTTTTGAATTGCCACACAAGAAAAAAGTATCCTCAATAACCATGGATAGAACAAAAAACACATGGCCTCAAATAAAAAGAACCTTTTACTGTGAAAATGGTTCAGTGATAGGTTATGGTACAGTACAATGCAGTAGGTTTTGCAGTTTACTCCTCTTAATTCAAACTGGTTTTTTGTCCTTTTGCAAAAAAAAAGAATTTCCATTCAGTGAATTGAAGAATTTAAGTAAAACAGCACAAGGAAGCTTTTTTTTTGCATGATTTTAATTCAAATTAATAGATAATTCAAATTAAGGGAAAACTCTATTTTGACGCATTTATTTTGAATTGGTATTAAACATATTTTAAAATAACTGAAGGACGTCATAGCTGTTATACATTTTATGAATTCGGGGTATTTCAGAAAAACTAAGTAACAATTAAAGCTTTTGTTGTCCGTGGAATGCTTTGTAAAGTACATATCCTGATGGCCTCTAGATGGCAGGAATAACTAATTTTAACTCCCCAAAGCTGGTAATAGTTTTTTTTTGCGAGCATATTTTAATGGTCTACAGAAAGAACTTCCCTTTAAATAGGCTCTCCCTCCAAAAAGCTGCTGAGGCTGGGTCAGTTGAAAATTTCAAAACTGCGATTGTATTAAGGGATATGTAAGCGAGGTGGGTAAATGGAGTTAAGATGCAGATCAGCCATGAACTAGCTGAATGGCGGAACAGGCACCCCATTGCAAAAAGGATATTACAACCATGGAAAAGGTGCAACATAGATGTACCAGAATGAAACCAGGGATGAAAAGATACAGTTATGATGACAGACTTTAAAAATCATGGATGTATTCACTGCAGCAGAGAAGAATAATGGAAATCTAATACAAGCGTTCAACATTTTGAAATGGTTTGAGAGCGTAAATATATATCACTACTCTTGCTGATCAGTGAGCCAACACAAATTTCCATTTATAAAGTGCCTTTAAAGTAGAAAACTTCCCAATGTACTCAACAGAGGGGGAGGGGAAATAAGGAAAAGGCCCGCCCTATTCAGGGTGAACCGATGGAAAGGAAGAGGAGATAATAAGAGAAAACAAATAGGCATAGTTAGGTCAGATGGCGAAAAGCTTGGTCAAAAAGATGGGTTTTGAGAAGGTTATTTAAAGGTGGAAAGAGAAATAGAGAGGTGAAGGATCGAGGGAGGGAACTCCAGAGACTAGGTCTAAGACAGCTGAAGGTTCTGTCCACCAATGATGAAGTGGAGGGATGGAGAATGCGGAAAAGGCAATTTCAGAGGACAAAGGATGCGGGAAGTGATACAAGGCTGGAGGAGGTTGCAGAGGTAGGCTAGGGCAAGGCTATAGAGGGAATGTAGGACAAGGATTTTAAATTCAATGCAGTGGAGGGCAGGGAGCCATTGTACATCAGCAAGAACAGGGGTGAGTGGTTCTAATCTTCCAGAATAGGTTGTAATCTTCACTAGATTCTGGAAAGATCCCAGCAGATTGGAAAACTGCAAACGTAACACCCCTATTCAAGAAGGGAGTGAGACAGAAAGCAGGTAACTATAGACCAGTTAGTCTAACATCTGTCATTGGGAAAATGTTAGAATCCATTATTAAGGAAGTAGTAGCAGGTCATTTGGAGACTCATAATACAATCAACGAGAGTCAACATGGTTTTATGAAGGGGAAATTGTGTCTGACAAATTTATTAGAGTCCTTTGAGGAAGTAACGGGCAGGGTGGATAAAGGGGAACCAATGGATGCAGTATATTTGGATTTCCAAAAGGCAATTGACAAGGTGCCACATAAAAGGTGACTGCACAAGGTAAGAGCTCATGGTGTTGGGGGTAATATACTGGCATGGATAGAGGATTGGCTAACTAACAGAAAAAAAAGTCGTGATAAAAGGGTCATTTTCAAAATGCAATCTGTAAGTAGTGGGGTTCCACAGGTATCAATGCTGGGGCCTCAACTATTTACAATCTATAGCAATGCCTTGGATGAAGGAACAGAGTGTACTGTGGCCAAATTTGTTGATGATACAAAGATAGATGGAAAAGCAAGTTGCAATGAGGACACAAAGTGTCTGCAAAGGGATATTGACAGGTTAAGCGAATGGACAAAAATTTGGCAGATGGAATATAATGTGGGAAAATGTGAAGTTATCCACTTTGGGAGGAAAAATAAGAAAGCAAAATATTATTTGAATGGAGAAATGCTACAAAATGCTGCTGTGCAGAGGGATCTGGGTGTCATCATACATGAAACACAAAAAGTTAACATCCGTCATTGGGAAAATGCTAGAACCCATTATTAAGTAAGTGGTAGCAAGACATTTGAAGACTCATAATACAATCAAGGAGAGTCAACATGGTTTTATGAAGGGGAAATCATGTCTGACAAATTTATTAGAGTCCTTTGAGGAAGTAAGGTGCAGGGTGGATAAAGGGGAACCAACGGATGCAGTATATTTGGATTTCCGAAAGGCATTTGATAGGGTGCCACATAAAAGGTTACTGCACAAGGTAAGACAAGGCGAGAATCAACTCTTGTGTGGGGTGAGGGGGAAGCAGCCGGTCTTAATTACTGGCCTACTGCCAAATTACTGAAAGGGAAAGAAGTTGGAGGGAAAGCCCACCTACTTCCAGGAGTAACCAAAAGAGGAGAAAACCCCATAATAAAAGCCTACTGAAAGGCAAGGAAGACTTAGGCAATTTATTGTAAGAAGAGTGTCAACCAAGCCAATGTAAGCCTTACCTATTTCAATGTTAGAAAAGCAGGGAAGTCACGCTACAACTGTACAGGGTGCTGGTGAGACTACACACCTAGAGTACTGCGTACAGTTCTGGTGCCCTTATCTAAGGAAGGATATACTTGCATTGGAGACAGTTCAGAGAAGATTCACTAGGTTGATTCTGGATATGGAAGGCTTGTTTTATGAGGAAAGATTGAACAGGTTGGGTCTATACTCATTGGAGTTTAGAAGAATGAGAGGAGACCTTATTGAAACAATCAAGATTCTGAGGGGACTCGATAGGGTAGATGCTGAGAGGATGTTACCCCTCATGGGGGAATATAAAATTAGGGGGCATAGTCTCAGAATAAGGGGTCACCCGTTTAAGATGGAAATTAGGAGGAATTTCTTCTCCCAGAGGGACGTGAATCTTTGGAATTCTTTACCCCAAAAAACTGTGGAAGCTGAGTCATTGAATACATTCAAGGCTGAGTTGGACAAATTTTTGATCAGCAAGGGAGTCAAAGGATATGGGGGAAAAGGCGGGAAAGTGGAGTTGAGGTAAAAATCAGATCAGCCATGATCTCATTAAATGGCGGAGCAGGGTCGAGGGGCCGAGTGGCCTACTCCTGCTCCTATCTCTTATGGTCTTTTGATAGATAAGTGGGAGTTAATGCAAGAGAGGCTACAAGCGACTGTACGTCAAGTTTTGGGATTATTTTGACTATTTTTCCACACAGAGGATTTGGAAATGAGTTACATTTAGGTAGTGTGTTTTAAATTAATACTTAAACTACTACACTACAATAAGCTAACAATTCAGGCTTTGAAAATATGTTTACACAATGACTGAGGCTAATAATTCATTTATCTTATTTCAGGTTTCTTACAAACATCCACCTCAATTATTGTTGTAAAGACCTATTCCATTGAGGCCAACATGGGGTGTCTGATGAGAATCAACTCTTGTGTGGGGTGAGGGGGAAGCAGCCGGTCTTAATTACTGGCCCACTGCCAAATTACTGAAAGGGAAAGAAGTTGGAGGGAAAGCCCACCTACTTCCAGGAGTAACCCAAAAAAGAGAAAACTCCATAATAAAAGTCAGTAAGTCAGGATGGCCTATTGAAAGGCAAGGAAGACTTAGGCAATTTATTGTAAGAAGACTGCCAACCAAGCCAATGTAAGCCTTACCTATTTGAATGTTAGAGTGACTAAAGCAAGTATTAGTCAGCCCATTAACCCAGAGTAAGGCAGCATGGTCTATTATTTTTCTTATCCACGTGGAGAGGTTTGAAGTTTAGTGAAATAAATAAGTTTTCATTACAACTGTTACCCTGTACATTCACTTGTTTTCTGCAAAATAAAGCAGCTTAACGATTTGTATCTGACCTTGTCTCACAGAAGTGTTTTCAATCTCTCCACTGAAAGATTGGAGAAGTGCACACAAGGACACATATGAAAGAAACAATATCCAGTTCACATCACAAGGTTATCCTCCTGTTGCACCCCGTCCCCTCGGGTTATGCTATCACATGAATACATATTGGGCAATACAGGCAAATTTCTAAACATAAAGTGCATGGAGTGACTGGCACCATTGAACCTGAGAGAATGTCTAAGGCAGACCCAAAATCTGTAACACTGCATTTTGTACAGTTGGAGTTTATGGAGGGTGGAGGAAGGGAAACAGGCAAGGAGAGCATTGGAGAAGTTGTGTGGGAAAGGATTTCAACAGTAGTGGAGCTGAGGTCAGTATTGCTGCCAAGCTGAAAGTAAAAGTAAATGGTTTTGCTGAGGGATAGCATGTGAGCTTTGGGGGACGATTTTCAACTGCCAACCACCCATCTTCACCTGAAACACAGGCAGCCAGCAATTAAAAAATCAATGCAATTTTCAGCCTGGCCTATGGATGGGCAAGCAGCCCATCTGCCTGAAACAGGCCGCTTAAATATGCAAATTGGGGAGCTACGCTGGTCGTGGGACCCCAATTTCAATGGACGGAGCACATGCCATGCCATTTGTACCAGGTATTGAATGGTGGAATCAGCTTAGTGAAGGGACCAGGAAATTTTAAATTTTAATTTGTTTTGGTGGGCCAGGAGGAGGAGGAACAAAAAACGCCGGTACTGCCGGCTCATTCAAGGCCTCCTCCCCCGGACCTGAACTGCCAACTGGCTTAGCTGAGGAGCAGGCTGATTTATCACTCTCCCGGAACTGGCGAGCTTGGCACACGCAGCTCACTGATGGCATGCTAATAAGGTTCGGGCCTCAGAACGGCTCGGTCTCACGCCGGTACCATTGGGCGGGCAGTGCGGCTGCGCCAGCGACTTGGTGCCTATTTCAAGCAGATGCCGATGTTCAGCTCTGGGTCAAATAGGGTCCAGAGCAGATCTTCAGACTGAACAGCCTATCCCTACCAGTGCCTATGATTTGGCAACAAAGGGGGGAAAAGATTTGAATTAGTACTAGAAGCATAAAGAGGGAGGTTAGAAGATTTTTTTTCACTCATCGTGTTATTAAATATGGAATACAATACCAAAAGTGGCATTTGAAACCGAATCAATCACAATGTTTGAGAGAGTTAAGCAATTGATGAGGAAAATATTAAAGAATGCCAGGAAAGAGCAGGAAGTAGATGAGTGGGCAGGCACAAATGCAATTTCTACAATTCTTTGCATTAAATACATCAGTATTATTATACATTATATACTGGATGAACAATGTTAATTCATTGGGGTCACCTTTTATAGAATACAGAGATAGACCTGAAACAGAGATCAGAGGTCTTCTGTTCCCTTCTTTATAATGAATATTGGATGTCATAGAGGCAGTTAATTCCTTACTTTAACGATATTGTGTCAATCATCCTTGCAGTAGTCTCTATTAAATATTTCAATACAACAGGTCCTTATCCACTCGCTATGGGTAAACAATAGAGCATACAATGTATAATTAGGCATAATTTCCATGGGGATGTGGGAAAATGCCCATGTGTACTGTGTATTTTTTCAAATTATGGTTTATTTGGGGTCTGGAAGGGTTAGCTACGTAGACAGAGCATTTGAGTATCTGAGCCTGACCTCATCATAGTGATATCAATAACACTTCAAAATAGCTGACGCAAGATATCTTTTGTGATTGGAAGTGGCCCTTGAAAAGATTTGCTTGTTTAGTGGGTAATGACATTTAATGCGTCAACTTTCTGCAAAGAGCATAAGGCTTGACTCCATTATTACAGTAATACCGTCAGGCCATCTTGCTGAAGTATCATGCAAAGTATTTCTCTTATAAAAACATGTACTGTTTTTATGTAGTTCCCAACAGACTACTCAAATGTTGTTGTCACAGTACTGGAAGGAGATTGCCTGCTTACCCCTCAGACACTGCTGCACATTCTGGAAATAAATAATATTTTACTGTTACTGGAATCATAAACCATCTGTTGTAGCCGCAGGTCTACTATTATTGGAATGCGATTGTACACAAATTTGCATAAAGTGAGGTTGTCAGTGTAGAACAGTTGAGATATGGTAAAAAGAGAAGTACAAAAGATGTTTTGAAAGCAGCACAAAAGGTTTGTAGCAATCAGCATAAAACAACTACCTTTACTTACAGAGGTAGCTGAGCAGCTGGTCTGTTTCAGAGACAGGTGTTTAGCAAATGAGGCCAATCGAGAGCATGTCTCAGACCTTCAGCAGTCAACCATATTACAGAACCCTGAGTTATCTAAATTATATTCTTCTTGTAAACAATTTCTAATGTGCAATTAATACTTTAGTCAAAGAACAATCACATAGCGACAAGCAACTAATTGTTATTTGTTATAGGTTGTAATTGATTTCAAGGCAGTAAAATAAAATTAAAATCATTTATACATTCTGAACACAGCCGCTTTAACTTAAAATTATTCTAGGAAATTAATAAGACTTCAATTTAAACTCAGTTTAGCTAATTAAGTCCAGGGTTTATATCCCGCAGTGTTGAAAAGGGAGCGATGATGAAAGGCTCCTCATACCCTTAGTTACACAACAGGAGTGTGATCTGTGGAGATGGAGATTTCCCATTAACTTCACTTGCTATTATTATGGCCATTATTAAACCTATTGGTTGTTTCTTTCTTTCATAAGAAGGTGCACACACAGTTCACCTCACTTTCTAGCTGCAACTCTGCTACAACGAAATATGGCCGATGTGCTGCTCCACCATTAAAGGGCCATGCTTACTTTCAGTTTACAATTGTAAACAATTTTACAACACCAAGTTATAGTCCAGCAATTTTATTTTAAATTCACAAGCTTTCGGAGGCTTCCTCCTTCCTCAGGTAAATGTTCAGGAGCTCCTTGAAGCCTACGCATTTATACATATAGAACAATACATGGTGTTTACAGAATGCCCCTCCAACTGCCCGTTGCCAAGGCAATCACCGTGTTCAGACAGAGAGGTGTCACCTGCAGAACCCCCGAATACACATTCAACAAAAAAACAAACAGGGAAAAAAACAGAGAGAGGCAGAAACATCCGGAAGGCAGAGAAAGCCAGCAAATGACCCATTATATTAAAAACAGATAACATTTGTTCGCTGGTGGGGTAACGTGTAGCGTGACATGAACCCAAGATCCCGGTTGAGGCCGTCCTCATGGGTGCGGAACTTGGCTATCAATTTCTGCTCGACGATTTTGCGTTGTCGTGTGTCTCGAAGGCCGCCTTGGAGTACGCTTACCCGAAGGTCGGTGGATGAATGTCCATGACTGCTGAAGTGTTCCCCGACTGGGAGGGAACCCTCCTGTTTGGCGATTGTTGCGCGGTGTCCGTTCATCCGTTGTCGCAGCGTCTGCATGGTCTCGCCAATGTACCATGCTCTGGGGCATCCTTTCCTGCAACGTATGAGGTAGACAACGTTGGCCGAGTCACAGGAGTATGAACCATGCACCTGGTGGGTGGTGTCCTCTCGTGTGATGGTGGTATCTGTGTCGATGATCTGGCATGTCTTGCAGAGGTTACCGTGGCAGGGTTGTGTGGTGTCGTGGACGCTGTTCTCTTGAAAGCTAGGTAATTTGCTGCGAACGATGGTCTGTTTGAGGTTGGGTGGCTGTTTAAAGGCGAGTAGTGGAGGCGTGGGGATGGCCATAGCGAGGTGTTTGTCCTCATTGATGACATGTTGAAGGCTGCGGAGAACATGGCGTAGTTTCTCCGCTCCGGGGAAGTACTGGACGACAAAGGGTACTCTGTTGGTTGCGTCCCGTGTTAGTCTCCTGAGGAGGTCTATGCGATTTTTTGCTGTGGCCCGTCGGAACTGTCGATCGATGAGTCGAGCGTCATATCCCGTTCTTACTAGGGCGTCTTTCAGCGTCTGTAGGTGTCCATCGCGTTCCTCCTCGTCTGAGCAGACCCTGTGTATTCACAGGGCCTGTCCATAGGGGATGGCCTCTTTGACGTGGTTAGGGTGGAAGCTGGAAAAGTGGAGCATCGTGAGGTTGTCCGTGGGTTTGCGGTAGAGTGAGGTGCTGAGGTGCCCGTCTTTGATGGAGATTCGTGTGTCCAAGAAAGAAACTGATTCTGAGGAGTAGTCCATGGTGAGCTTGATGGTGGGATGGAACTTGTTGATGTTATCGTGTAGTCTCTTTAGTGATTCCTTGCCGTGGGTCCATAGAAAGAAAATGTCATCGATGTATCTGGTGTATAGTGTTGGTTGGAGGTCTTGTGCAGTGAAGAAGTCATGCTCGAACTTGTGCATGAAAATGTTGGCGTATTGGGGTGCGAATTTGGTCCCCATGGCTGTTCCGTGTGTTTGGGTAAAGAACTGGTTATCGAAGGTGAAGACATTGTGATCCAGGATGAAGCGGATGAGTTGTAGGATGGCTTCCGGAGATTGGCTGTTGTTGGTGTTGAGTATTGATGCTGTCGCAGCGATGCCGTCATCGTGGGGGATACTGGTGTATAGTGCCGAGACGTCCATCGTGGTGAGAAGTGTTCCTGGTTCAACTGGTCCGTGGGTGCTGAGTTTTTGTAGGAAGTCTATGTGAATTGGAATTAATGAGATTTCATTACACTTGTCACTACGTGAGATCAGCTTCTTCTATGTAAAATTAATGGAAATGAGACTATCATTTCAGTAAGGTTTTGGTTAAAAGTTGGAGATTTAGAATGAAATTCGCACCCCAATACGCCAACATTTTCAATTCTTTCAGTTGGATAGAATTGTGGAAGAAGTCAAACACCTCTGTCAATATAAGTCAGTTGACTGCCTCCTGCTGATTTTTTTTATCAAACAACCAAAATCACCCATGGGATTCAGAATTTCCAAAGCAATCAGCAATTCTTGTGGAATATTTCTTAATATATCAATAATATAAAAACATTTTCAGAGTACAAAATAAGTTCCATAACTGCCTCATTCCTCCTTTGAATTTGAAATGGATATATTCCAGCAAGTCAACTAATGGTCTTTTAAGCAAAAAAAAACCCTCCACAAATTGAGGTTTAAATCATAATATTCTAAATCTCCAACTTTTAACCAAAACCTTACTGAAATGATAGTCTCATTTCCATTAATTTTACATAGAAGAAGCTGATCTCACGTAGTGACAAGTGTAATGAAATCTCATTAATTCCAATTCACATTTGGAGAATATATTTCACAAATGACCATAATAATGTCTATCTTAGTAATACATTCAAATTGTGTGTTTTAATGATCTGTTCTCTCTTCCTATGCATATTTTTCCATTTGATCCGTGTGTCTTAAGAGCCCATGTAATGTAAAACCACCAGTGCCATAGGTGATTTTTGATGTTCACTTTAAAACAAGCTCCATTATAAATACTGTTCCTTGGTATTGGACTGTGTAGTATGAAGTGTCTTTAATTTAAATTATACCTTATGGTTTTGTGCCTTGAAGCATATTCACTCATGGAAAATTTTCAGATCCTCAAAGTTTGACCTTTCACTAACTACCAGCAATCACATATGTTCAATAAGTACAATTTAACAGAATTTTCTGATTCATGAGCCACTATTTCAATGGCCAGAGACCCTGCTTTGATTTACCATTGCCATGGAAATCATTATCTTCCACAGAGATATCACAGCAGTGATGTATTTGGTGGGCCAGATTTTTCTGTGACGGCAAACAAATGGCGCCAGTCATTCGGTAGACTTGCACCTGCCCATAGACTTTCCATGGGGTTTTGCACAGCAAGTTACTGGCAGTGGGAGATGCAAACAGCATGGCACCATCCACAGGGCACCTGGGACCTGTGTGAACAGGGCAAGCAACTGTGTATCTCCTTAACCAATAAAATTGAAGAGTCGTTAATGAGCCGCACAGTTAGAATAGTGTCAAATCAGGTACAGAAAGCGAAATAAAGAGAGGGAAAGAAAGATTGGATTGAGAGAGATAAAAGGGACAGAAAGAAAAAGTAAAAAAAAAACTATTTAAATTTAAAAAATACCTCCAACAACAATTAAAAGCTGAAGGAATGAGACTCCACACTTGTAAAAGTTAATTTTCAGTGCCAGAGGTGATGTTTGGCAGTAATTAAGACCTATCACGCCTTTTCAGGGTGCTTACACTGGAATGGACAAGCTCAAACTTTTTGTGGCGAGTTTAGTCTGTATCTACGGCATCAGTACAGGAACTTCATGTTGTTTAATACATTTGAATGGGGAGCCAGATGACATCTTAGCGCAGCTTAAGGAGGAGCGGTGCATCTCAGACAGCAACTTCCGGATTTTTGTGTTTAACCGCCCATCTCTGCTCACTGTCCAACTTGCACAGAAGTAATGGTGAGCGCTGTTATTTTCACAGCAAAATTTTGGCCAATGCCTTTTCAAGGGGCCCAGTGTATAAAACTCATGACTATGAAATGCATCACTCGTGTCCTGGCTAATATTTATCCCTCAACCAACATCATTAAAACAGATTATCAGGTCATTATCAAATTGACGTTTGTGAGACCTTGCGGTGGGCAAACCGGCTGCCCTGTTTCCTACATTACAACAATGACTGCACTTCAAAAATGCTTCACTGGTTGTAAAGTGCTTTGGGATGTCCTGAGGTTGTGAAAAGAGCGATATAAATGCAAGTCTTTCTTACTTTCTACACTAACCAGAGATATGATTGTGAGAAAACGGTGATATTTATCTCTTTCTCCCTTCCTGTAGCTAGAAGAACCAAGATGATATACAACTGTTTCACTAATTCACTTCATTTTCTCTCCATCACATCCTTCATCACCCAGCACAAGGCCACACTAGTGTCAGCTGTTGCTCAGTTGGTAGCACTCTTGACTCTAAATCAGAAGGTTGTGGGTTCAAGTCCCACTATAAAGACATTGAAGCACAAAATCCAGGCTAGTACAATACTGAGGGAATACTGCATTGTCAGAAGTGCTGTCTCTCAGATGCAACACTAAACCGAGGCCCCATCTGACCTCTCAGGTGTTTGTAAAGGTTCCCATGGCATTATTTGAAGAAGAGTAGGGAGATCTCAATATTCTCTGGCCAATATTTATTCCTTAACCACCATCACGAAAAAAAACCATTATATGGTCATTATCACATTGTTGGTTGTGGGACCTTGCTGTGCAAATTGGCTGCTGCATTTCCTATATTAGTGACTACACTGCAAAAAGTGCTTCATTGGCTGGAAAGCACATTGGAATGTTCTGAGGTCACGAAAGGCGCTATATAAATGCAAGTTCTTCTTTCTATACCACTTCTCATTCTCATCACAAACACCCACTCACCTCTTCCTTTCTCCTTTCACAACACCCACTAGCACCATTCTCTTCAAGCTTGCTTACCTTTGCACAATCACCTTCTCACATGGCACATTCCTCACTTCACACATGTGCGCACCTGCTTTCAATTCAACACCACCGCACCCCCCCCCAACTTTCGTAGCTGCACAACAAGCACAAGCCCCACACGTATGCACTCACCCTTTTAGAAGGCATTCACTAACTCTCACCCTCTCTCGCTGCAGGATAAGGCGTCGCACAACAAGACTAAGACCAGAGAAGAAACACCCAACATCAAGGTGCACTCGGAGCTGGAGCAGCAAGCACTTGATATCAGTGGCCCTGCAAGAGCTGCCAGGATTTTAAGGCTAGGGTCTTCTGTGAACAGGGTACCTGACTATTACTTAGCCCCCTTCATAAACCTCTGAGAAACACATAAGCACGCAGATTCATGACATCAAGCTGCATTGTGATGCCTGCCATCTGCTACTATCCAGCCTCTCAGTGCCATCCGAACACTTGGCCCTTTTTTCTTCTCCTCTAGGTCTAGAGCACCCTACCCCCTGCAGAAGACACCTCAGAAGAGGAGAATTCTTCTGAGAACATAAGAACATAAGAAATAGGAGCAGTAGGATATACGGCCCCTTGAGCCTGTTCCGCCATTCAATCAGATCATGGCTGATCTTCGACCTCAATTCCACTTTCCCGCCCGATCCCCATATCCCTTGATTCCCCTTGAGTAAAAAAATCTATCCATCTCAGTCTTGAATATATTCAATGACTCAGCATCCACAGCCCTCTGGTTTGGAGAATTCCAAAGATTCTCAACCCTCTGCATGAAGAAATTCTTCCTCATCTTACTCTTGAATGGTCGACCCCTTATCCTGCGATTATGCCACCTACTTCTAGACTCTCTAGCCAGGGGAAACAATCTCTCAGCATCTACCTGCTCAAGCCCCCTCAGAATCTTATATGTTTCAATGAGATCACCTCTCATTCTTCTAAACTCCAGAGAGTATAGGCCCATTCTACTCAATCTCTCTTCATAGGACAACCCTCTCATCCCAGGAATTAATCTAGTGAACGTTCATTGCACTGCCTCTAAGAAGACCAAAACTGTACACAGTATTCCAGGTGAGGTCTCACCAAGCCTGTAGTAAGACTTCCTTTCTCTTGTACTCCAACCCCCTTGCAATAAAGGCCAACATGCCATCTGCCTTCCTAATTGCTTGCTGTAACTGCATCCTAACTTTTTGTGTTTCTTGTCGAGGACGGCTAGGTCTCTCTGAACACCAACATTTAATAGTTTCTCACCATTTAAAAAATATTCTGTTTTTTTGTTCTTCCTACCAAAGTGAATAACCTCATATTTCCCCACATTATACTCCATCTGCCACCTTCTTGCCCACTCACTTAACCTGTCTATATCCCTTTGCAGACTCTTTGTGTCCTCCTCACAGCTTGCTTTCCCGCTTAGCTTTGTATCATCAGCAATCTTGAATACATTACACTTGGTCCCTTCGACTAAGTCATTAATATAGATTGTAAATAGCTGAGGCCCAAACACCGAACCTTGCGGCACCCCACTAGTTACAGCCCACCAACTCGAGGATAACCCATTTATCCCTATTCTCTGTTTTCTGCCCTTTAACCAATCCTCTATCCATGCTAATATATTACCCCCAACCCCATGAGCCCTTACCTGGTGTAACAGCCTTTTATGTGGCACCTTATCGAATGCCTTTTGAAAATCCAAATATACTACATCCACTGGTTCTCCTTTATCTACCCTGCTAGTTATATTCTCAAAAAACTCTAATAAAATTGTCAAACACCATTTCCCTTTCATAAAACTATGTTGACTCTGCCTAATCATATTATCATTTTCTAAGTGCCCTGTTACCACTTCCATTATAATGGATTCCAACATTTTCCCAATGACAGATGTCAGGCTAACTGGCCTGTAGTTCCCTATTTTCTCTCTCCCTCCCTTCTTTAATAGCGGGGTAACATTTGCTATCTTCCAATTCGCTGGGACCGTTCCAGAATCTAGAGAATTTGGAACATCATAACCAATGCATTCACTATCTCTGCAGCCACCTCTTTTAGAACTCTCAGATGTAGGCCATCAGGTCCAAGGGATTTGTTGGTTTTCAGTCCCATTAGTTTGTTCACTACTTTTTCTCCAGTGATATTAATTGTTTTAAGTTTCTCCTTCTCATTTACTCCTTGGTTCCCCGCTATTTCTGGTATGCTTTTTGTGTCTTCTACTGTGAAGACAGATACAAAATATTTGTTTAACACATCTGCAATTTCCTGATTCCCAATTATAATTTCTTCTGTCTCAGCCTCTAAGGGACTAACGTTTACTAATGCTACTCTCTTCCTTTTGACATACTTGTAGAAGCTCTTAGAATCCATTTTTATATTTCTTGTTAGTTTACTTTCATATTCTATTTTCTCCCTTTATATCAATTTTTTGGTCGTCCTTTGTTGGTTTCTAAAACTCTCCCAATCCCCAGGCTTATTACTGTTCTTGGCAACATTATAGGTCTCTTCTTTCAATTTAATACTCTCCTTAACTTCTTTAGTTAGCCACGGGTGGATCGCTCTTCCTGTGGAGTTTTTATTTCACAATGGAATGTATATTTGTTGAGAATATTGAAATATTTCTTTAAATGTTTGCCATTGCTTTTCAACTGTCAAACCCTTTAATTTAATTTCCCAATCCACCTTTGATAACTCGCCCCTCATACCTATGTAATTGGCTTTATTTAAGTTTAAGACTCTCGTTTCTGACTAAGTACATTACTTTCGAGTCCAATGTGAAATTCTATCATATTATGATCATTCTTCCCCAGAGGTTCTTTTACTGTGAGATTACTAATTGACCCTATCTCATTAAACATTACAAGATCTAAAATAGCCTGTTCCCTGTTTGATTCCATCAGATATTGCTATGGAAACCGTCTCTAATACATTCCATAAACTCGTCTTCCAAACTATCTTTGCCAATTTGATTTGCCCAGTCTATATGCAGATTAAAGTCCCCCATGATTACTGCTTAACCTTTGTTACAAGCTCCTATTATTTCATGATTATACTCTGTCCAATGGTGTAGCTACTATTAGGGGGCCTATAAACTACTCCCACAAGTGTTTTCTGCCCCTTGTAATTTCTTATTTCCACCCATAGTGATTCTACTTTCTGATCCTCTGAGCCAAGATCCTTTCTCACCACTGTCCTTATGTCATCCTTCATTATTAAGGCACCATCACATGCTCCATCCACAAGCACAGCACAGATATTGACACCCCAGCTGGGTTGAAGAGTGAGGTAGAGGTTGTGCATGTGGTGGAACAAGCAGCACGAGTGAGCAGCAGTAGGTTTAGTGGCAGGGACAGCCCAATGAACAGCTCGCCGGGGGCGGGTGCTCTCCTAGCTCTGCTGAGGAATGCAGAGATGCGTACTTCAGGGGCCCAGCAATGAGAAAAAAAAACTGTTTGCTTTACACAGGTAGTTATATCATGTATTGGAAGACTTGCCAAGAAGTTTCACCACCATGGTGGAAAGTGTGTAGGAGTTTCCTTCCAATGCTGCCATTTCCCATGGTATCCACATTCAGCAGTCTACCTTGGAGAGTCTTACAACAGGAGTCAATGTTCACAGACTTTGCAGCTTTGGTGGAAGCCTAAATGGCTGCCATCCACTTTGGAGAGATAGACGTCCACCTTGGAGAGGCAGACATCCATCTTGGACAGACTGATGGAGCAAATGGATAGGGACTTTCGAGACGGTCACTTATCTTCTGCAGTCTGCTCTCCTGCAGATGACTAGAAGGACTGAGCCCCAGCCCCAACGGAGTTGCAGTGACGCAGCAGGAGGGCACGTGTTGCACTCTTCCAAGATGTCACCACATCTGCTTTCTGGCCACTCCCTCAACCAGTTCCAACCACGGTTCCAGAAAGCCAGCTGGGCCAGACTGCCCACACAGCAGCTGAAGTGCTGTAGTGTGCAGCCGGGTCCTCAGATGTTCAGGCTCCCAGAAGTCATCCGCCATGAGCATCTCCGGGGTTCTCACATGAGCGACAACAGCCATCCATCAGCTCTGTTGAAGCCACTGGGGCAGCACCTTGTAGGAGTAGTAGAATTCTCATACGAAAGGCACTATGGGTTGAACACTTGGGCAACAAAAGAATTTACTATAATCTTGTGTTTGAAATTAAAATCATCACCTTTATCCATTTGGCACTTTGGTCCATAGTTTCTTCTCATTGCAGCTTGTTAGTCTGCACTGCCATAATGTCATTGACATAGAGGTTGGCTGAATGGTTCCAAAGTTCTTTAATGCAGAATCAAGGGAGTGGTGAAGGTGTAACAAGACAGTTAATGTTCAGAGGCTTTTTCTGACTTTTCCAGCAAGGGGATTGAGGAGGTCACCGAAAGTACTACTCTATCAACTGCTCCCTGGCCTCTCGAGCTGCAAGGTTTTTTTTCTGGCCCTCCTTCTTGTGGTTCCCCTCGCCTTCATCCAATTCTTTCTCGGCTGATGATGCCTCTTTGTGAGGTCAGTGCCGCTAAATTTTACTGAGTGGGTTGGCTGCTGGGTCCACGTCAGGGTCCAAATGACGCCATCGGACCCCAATTTGAATATATTCATCGGACGCCCGTACGTTACCGGTGGGTGCGTTTCTGTCCTCGGTCAGTAGCAGCTCAATTCGCGACCGGGGAGTTTCCCCATTTGAACCAATCACCTACCCCATTGCTGCCAAGTGGTTGGGTTAAAATCGGGGCCTTAATAGTTTTCAGGCTTTACTGCATCAAGCAACTATGTAACCAGGAATTTCCAAGACATTAATTTCAGTAAGCAATATTTGTGCATTTTGTCCAGTGGTTGCCTCTGCATTTTAGTCTTCCACATCAGTTGCTTAAGTACTTAAAAAAAGGATGTGAACCAAAGTCTATATAGATCACTTTATTATTTATAGAAATTTCCATTTAGAAGACTGGGAACACCAAAATCAGACAACAAGTCAGCTCGTACCTTGTGATCCCCACTGCTCAGTTTGCCTCTCCAATATTAGTTCTTCTGCAATGCAGTGCACATATTCTGTTTGCAATGAAAATTACTTCACATACATTTCAGATTACCTTTCTGTCAGTTCAAGTACCAATCACATTCTGCAGATTTTTGGGTTTTTTTTGCAATTGACAATTAAATCTGACAGCATGAATTCTCTACTCTTGTCTTAACAAAATTCTGTACAAATAGATTAATCTGACATTAATCAGATGCAGGTGTTTGCAGAGCCCTCTAAATAGAAACTGCACACAAGCTTCCACAAAAATGCAGTGCCATTGCAAATTTTCAGTATTTTATCATATTTTTGTCACTGAGTAAAACTGTAATTTCACACTGCTGGACACTATTTGGCTGCCAAATTTAAATCACCACAGAAGTCTAATATCTACAATGGCTGACTGTAAACAGATAGAGTGGTAGAAATTCAACTTTGGCGCCTGCGCTAAAGGGGCGGTATTGTATCTACCGCCCGTTATACAGCCTGCTTGACAGTCAGTACCGTTGAAGTCAACTGAACTGGCTCACCACCACCTTCTCAAGGGCAATTAGGGATGGGCAATAAATGCTGGCCTCGCCAGCGACGCCCACATCCCATGAACGAATAAAAATAAAATATCGGACGGGGAGCATCATGGGTGGCTAATTCGATACGGCCCATTTCGAACTATCGCCCAAGGAATATCTGTGGTGTATCCCTCTGGAAACAATGCTTACTGCAGTCCTCTGAAACCAGTGAACAGCATTTGAAGCCCTAAGGTACTCTGGATGGGTTGTTGTATTAGATTTTGTCAATGGATAAATATTGCCCAAGGATTGACGCACAATATGGTGCATGCACATCATGTGACTTACTTTTTAAATGGCTTGAGATCTCCAACACCTGGCTTCCCCTTAACAGGCAAATGGAGAAGCGGTAGTTCCTGCTGTAATAGATCAGTGATGACATGCAGTGGAGCAGAATACCATTTAAATGATGATCTGGAGATGCCGGTAATGAACTGGGGTGGACAAATGTAAGGAGTCTTACAACACCAGGTTATAGTCCAACAGCTTTATTCGAAATCACAAGCTTTCGGAGCTTTCCTCCTTCGTTAGGTGAGTGCAATAACCCTACACTCACCTGACGAAGGAGGAAAGCTCCGAAAGCTTGTGATTTCAAATAAAGCTGTTGGACTATAACCTAGTGTTGTAAGACTCCTTACATTTAAATGATGGGGGTTACAATGCTGGGATCTTAATTTTCATGCTGCCTGATGATTTCAGTGATTGCTGCATGCAGCCAGCACTACCTGCGCTGTAGATTGGCTGCACGCATCAGCAGGGGGCTCCGATATCGGGAGTGGCTAGCGCTACTTAAAGGCAGCCTACATCTCTTAATGATGTGGAGATGCCGGTGATGGACTGGGGTTGACAATTGTAAACAATTTTACAACACCAAGTTATAGTCCAACGATTTTATTTGAAATCTACAAGCTTTCGGAGGCTTCCTCCTTCCTCAGGTAAATGTCAGGAACTCCTCGAAGCCTACGCAATATAAACAATACATGGTGATTACAGACTGCCTTTGCAACTGCCCGTTGCCAAGGCAATCACCGTGTTCAGACAGAGAGGTGTTACCTACAGAACCCCCGAATATACATTCAACAAAAAAAACAAACAGGAAAAAAAAAAGAGGCAGAAACATCCGGAAGGCAGAGAAAGCCAGCAAATGACCCGTTATATTAAAAACAGATAGCTTTTGTTCGCTGGTGGGCTTACGTGTAGCGTGACATGAACCCAAGATCCCGGTTGAGGCCGTCCTCATGGGTGCGGAACTTGGCTATCAATTTCTGCTCGACGATTTTGCGTTGTTCTGTAGGTTTCTGTAGGGGGTTCTGTAGGTGACACCTCTCTGTCTGAACACGGTGATTGCCTTGGCAACGGGCAGTTGCAAAGGCAGTCTGTAATCACCATGTATTGTTTATATTGCGTAGGCTTCGAGGAGTTCCTGACATTTACCTGAGGAAGGAGGAAGCCTCCGAAAGCTTGTAGATTTCAAATAAAATCGTTGGTGTTGTAAAATTGTTTACATCTCTTAAAGGGGAGGTGCACTGTGGCTGCAGGAAGTGCTTGAAATCCATTGGGAACTAAATCTGTGCTGGTATATATTGAAGAATGGCTGCGCCTGCAAGAGAGCATGCACCAAGGATAATGGACTAGAGGCCTTAGTGGAAGAGGTGAACAGAGGACGGGCATCCTATATCTGTGGGGGGGGAGGGGGGGGCAAGAGGCCCTCCAGACATATGCTCAAAAGGCAGTGGGAGGAAGTAATGGACGAGATCAATGCCTAGAGCTTTGCGCCAAGAACATGGATGCAGTGCAGGAAGAAGTTCAATGATTTGACACGAGTGGGCAAGGTGTGCGAGTTCAACTGTCAAGTGGCATATCCTACCAACTGCACCACTAGCCTCATCCACTGCTCCATGCACTACACCCCACATCACCCACCTACCAACAAACTCTTTCAATCAATAAGCAACTCTTCAAATCAGATGCTACATCTCACCCTCACACATTACCACTATTGCAAGCCGCACACCCACAACTCGCAGGTCACACACACTGGCGGCTATTCAATCATGACAGCCACAGCTCCCAAACATGTTGTGGGACACTCACTAACAAACCTCCCTCTTTCTTGCAGGAGAAGGTGGCACATATCAAGAGGCAGCAAGAAAGAATTAGAGGAGGACAGGCGCGTCTGCACGTCCTCACCCTTATGGAAGAGAGTGTTGGCCATCATTGGAAGGGTCATCACTGCAGCCATGGCCACTGGCGGTGCTGGAGGTATCGATGATGAGGGTCTCTGCATACCAAAACCTCCTTCTTGCTTCCCACTTCTCCCTCAACCCATCATCTTTTCTGACTCACGTGCTGCAGATGGTGTAAGCACACACGTCTTACTTTCTCCTCTCCCTTCACCCTAACTCAACCTGCGTCCCTTTGTCATTTCAGATATGCAAGAACTGGAACCTGCACCGTAAGAGGAAGCAGAGGAAGATGATAGTGATGATGAAGGCAAACCATCACTCGATTTTACAATCGCAGCCACCAGCTCGGAGACTGATACTGCACGTAGTTTAGAGGCTAGGATAAAGGAGGGATTTGCATGTGGTGAGACACCGGGCACAAGAGCGCAAGAGCCAGGGCGGGGGGAAAGGAAACCATAGGTGCCAGCTCGCTGGAGGGCAAGGTCACACACTAGTTCTGCTGCTGAGGATTTGATGATGATGACGACACTTCAAGCACTTCACGGAAATCTTGAGTACAGAGCTTCCTGTACAGAAATAAATTATGGAAAATGATTGTGGAATCTGCCACTAAAATGTAATCTGAGGGTTCCAAAGAATCTTGATAAAAATTGTATATCATCTCCATCTACGAGGGCAGGTCCTGTAGAACTTGTAAGCTGTGGCCAGTAAGGCATTCGAGGGATGGTTGTTTCTGCACCCAGGAATTTAGACAAAGTACTGTGCTCTCTTCATTAACTCTCTTTGTAAGAATCAGTGTCCAAGGAACTCATCTATGTTTTTATATTGAATTTGGGGCCAAAAGACTATACTCAGGTACTAAGTGCCATATAGAGCTTTTTTTTAAAAATAGCTATTTTTGTTGTTACACAGAAACCCCTATTCACTTGCCTGAGTGTCTCAAGTATTTACTGCTCTCTGTGGTACCTTTTTCACTTAAACCTACTGAGAGCAATACTGTTGAGTACTTTTCCTTCAGGTTTTTGAAATTGGTATTTAAGGTTACTGGATCGCCTCAAGTTTATAGCTGATCAAGTTTCCCAGAAGTGAAAGAGAGTTTTATTTTAAAATACACAGCTAAAAGTCACCAAAAATTACTTACACATTTTAAGGTTCTCTATTATAAGTGGTAACTTATGCACAGATTGAATTAGTTTTGCTTTTATACCAAAATGGCAACTGCAAAATACATAGGTTACCTATGACCAAGTGCAATCTATATGCTGGATTTTACGAAAGATGCAAGGGTGGATTCTGTGCAAAGTTAATGTATACAGATTAGAATATATCTTCTGAAACCTCAATGTCAAATCTTGCCTCAAGAAACTTGATAATGAGTTTACACAATGTGGAACACCAATTTATGCCATGAGTTAGGGAATCATAATCATGTATTTGAGAGGAAAACCTTCACAAATTACTTTCTACCACGGGTTGCATTGTTCAATGGAATAAGTGATTCGCAGAATTATTTTTGGCACCTAGTAGATCATGCTAACTGTTCATGGCCGCAGAAATGACACTGAATGAGGGACAAACAGCAGCAGCATAGTATGGAGATGTTTTAACCCAATTTGTCCACACTGGAAAGTAAGAACAGGCCAAGGGCAAAATGGGTGGCCCATCTGATCGTGTCAGTTTCCCACCGGGTAAGTAAGGCTAAAATCGCCCCCAAGTAAGCCGGTAAAACAAAATTGTGATTTTCTGAATCTTATGAATGGAATTTAAAAATTTTTTTCTTTTAAACATTTTTTTCTTTAAATAAAACAAAGAACTTTAAGGAACATGACTGGGAACTCTGCAACACCACTTTTTAAACACTTTGCATACTTTATAGTCTTGCTGGAAATTATCTGAAAAGTAGATCATAACTTGACTTGTCTAAACATAATTAAACAATTCAGCAATGTTTGTGCTGATTTTAAATGATGTCACGTCTTCCAAGCTATATTGTAACAAAGTATTTTTTCACTTTCACAGATGCTATGGTAACCTCATTTTTTCTGATTTGCTGATTTAAAAAAAATATTGTTTACTTTGAAACCTAAAGAGAATATGTCAAGCATCTATCTGCTGGATATTTTATTTATCCAACAATTAGACTTCAGGATACAACAATCAAATTCACTCAAGAGATAGATATTGCACTCAATTAGCCCTGGACATCCCCGACTTGTATTCCTTGTAGAGCTGATTTCCCCATCAGGTGCTCCCAGTGAGGAGCGGTACTTACAGCGGGTGCTGGTTGAGAAATCTTGGGCCCATAGGCCCCGATTTTCCATCTATTAATTGAAAAGGATGAAAATCAGAGACTGTGGACCCATAATTTCCCGAGCAATGCTCCTGGTAAGCACCACTTCTTACTGGGGGCATCCAATTGAGGAATTTGCCCTTACATCCCACATTGGAGAGATGCAAGTAGAATTTATCAACATTGATGTGCAACTTGGAACTGAAAGAACATTATTAAAGTTAGCACACTGTCAACATATAGAATTGTAGAGGGGATTTTCCTCCACGATCCTGTCCAAAATTAGGCAGGTTCATGGCACATGCACCAGTGAGACTTATCACCTTCCCAGCCGGAACGTCCCACCCCTCACTGCTCGCTCCTTCCCACAAGTAGTGGCAGGTGGGTGAAACCTAGGTCCTGGTGGATTTTCCGTCTTTCCCAGGGTTGCCATGGGGAAGGTGGCTGTCGGCCCTGGGAAGTGGCAGTAACTGCCCTGATGTGTCCCCATGGAGGGAAATGGTCTTGTAGCAGCCTCTTCTCCCTTCACTTTGTCTCCAATGACTTACCTGTTGTCGGCCCCCATCTCTGCCAAAGCCTTCACTGGGTTTCATTTCAGATCTTCGAGGTGCTTCTGCCCCTAAAAAGTCTCTTGTTGGCTATTCTGGATTCTGGTTTCTGCTCCAGCCACTGCAGGAGGTTTTCTCCTTTACAATTACGGACTCTCTTTTGACAGCAGGAATCCCACATGAAGTCCATTGTGTATACTTAATGAGCTCCAACCCAGGGAAATGATCAGGGCTGCAGAAGATACAGAGGGGCGGACAGAAGTCCCGCCCCATCGAAACTTCACCCCGAAGAGTTGAATCAACCCCTCCGTAGTCTCCTTTCAATGTAATTTGCAGCACAATTCCATTTCTTTTTAAATTGTGTCAAATTGTTCTCACTCTTTTCACAAAACTTATATGCTATCAAATGTAAGCCTATAATATGGTACCTGTAACGTTCCCCATGAATAGTTAAGCAGCCCCATTTGTTAACTAGGCCTCTAATACTTGCTTTTATTTCCAATGACCTTCCTGCTCTATCGAAATACTAAACTCAAATTAGAACAGTACTTTTCATTGAACGCAAGTAGTCTCAAGAGTATTTATTGAAGGAAGCACTGACCTTGCATCAAATTTGCTCGTGCATTTGTTATCCATCACAGAATGGGAGAAGCCATGTATCCTCCATGAGTCCTCACGTTGCAAGATGCTGGCCTCAGTCAGACTGGATTAATAGCCATGCCAAGAAAATGATGGGCACTTTGAGAAGGAGGAAATGAATCACCCTACCTACGCTGTTCTCGCACTTCATTTGAAACCAGTTCAAAAATAATAAATCAACAATAGCTTTTAACATCTTCCAGTTCTGACAAAAGGTCTTTGACCTGAAATTTTAACTCTGTTTCTTTCTCCACAGATGCTGCCTGACTTGCTGAGCTTCTCCAGCATTTTCTGTTTTTATTTCAAAAATGGTAAATGCCTGAAAGTTGCCACTTCCATGCTCAGAATAGTAATTTTATTTAATATCAACAAAGCATGTGAGAACGCACCGAGGAGACCGAGGTCTTTCTCCCACTCAACACACTTGAACATGCAACCCTGCATGGTGCACACATGCTTGTTATTGGCCCTGCCCACATGCATAACACTGCAGAATGGGAGAACACACGTCTGCTCCATGTTCAACATCTAGGTGTTATAGTATGTGAGTCTCTGAAGTTCTCAACCAGTGCTACAAGGCTATTACAAAAGCAAATAGAGTGCTAGGATGCATTGGCAGGATGATTAAATACAATACAAAAAGATACTATACTGTCTCTGTATAAGGCCTATAGAATACTGTAAAAAGAGCAAAATACTGCAGATGCTGGAAATCTGAAATAAGAACAGAAAATTATAGAAATTCTCAGCAGGTCAGGCAGCATCCGTGGAGAGAGGAAGGTAGGGCCCTTCATCAGAACTGGATGTTCGTCTCATTGTGGTTTGTGGGATCTTGCTGTGCATAGCATGCTGCTGCATTTACTTACATAACAACAGTGACTCCATCTCAAAATAACTCATTGTGTGTGAAGTATTTGGTACATTTCTAAGATGTAAGATGGCACTGAAAAAGTCATGATGTTACCCATTCAATCATGTGCTTTTAAAGGTTCTAAGTTCTCCTTAGTTATAATTATTCAGCACCAGGGCTGGCTGCTCATTGAGTTGGATCAAACAAGATGGTTGCCAGAGCTAACTGAAGTGTGGAACACTCAAGAAAAATTGGCCCCTGTGTAAGAACAACTTGTGCTCTAAAAGCCTTTATCTATCAGTGATTACATTTTGCAGTTCTGGCAGGAGTGAAAAAATGTTGCTGGAACATAGGTTCCATAAGCAGTAATGAGATAAATGACCAGCTGATCTGTTTTGGTGGTAGTTGAGGGCCAGGACACTAGGAGAACTCCGCTGCTCTTATTCAAAGAGTGCCATGGGATGTTTTACATCCACCTGAGAGGGCAGATGGGACCTCAGTTTAACATATCATCCAAAAGACAGCACCTCCAACAGTGCAGCACTTCCTCAGTGGTGCACTGAAGTGGCAGCTTAGATTGTGTGCTCAAATCTCCAGAGTGGGGCTTGAACCCATGACCTTCCAATTCAGAGGTGAGAATGCTACCACTGAACCGAGGCTGACATCCTGGTTCACAATGTCTTCACCTTCGATAACCAGTTCTTTACCCAAACACACGGAACAGCCATGGGAACCAAATTCTCACCCCAATACGCCAACATTTTCATGCACAAGTTCGAGCATGACTTCTTCACTGCACAGGACCTCCAACCAACGCTATACACCAGATACATAGACGATATTTTCTTCCTATGGACCCACGGCGAAGAATCACTGAAGAGACTACACGATATCATCAACAAGTTCCATCCCACCATCAAACTCACCATGGACTACTCCTCAGAATCGGTTTCTTTCTTGGACACACGAATCTCCATCAAAGACGGGCACCTCAGCACCTCACTCTACCGCAAGCCCACGGACAACCTCACGATGCTCCACTTGTCCAGCTTCCACCCTAACCACGTCAAAGAGGCCATCCCCTATGGACAGGCCCTGCGAATACACAGGATCTGCTCAGACAAGGAGGAACGCGATGGACACAGACAGACACTGAAAGGCGCCCTCGTAAGAACGGGATATGACACTTGACTTGTCGATCGACAGTTCCGACGGGCCACAGCGAAGAATCGCATAGACCTCCTCAGAAGACAAACACGGGACGCAACCAACAGAGTACCCTTCGTCGTCCAGTACTTCCCTGGAGCGGAGAAACTACGCCATGTTCTCCGCAGCCTTCAACATGTCATCGATGACGACGAGCACCTCACTAAGGCCATCCCCACGCCTCCACTACTTGCCTTCAAACAGCCACCCAACCTCAAACAGACCATCGTTTGCAGCAAATTACCCAACTTTCAGGAGAACAGCGTCCACGACACCACACAACCCTGCCACGGCAACCTCTGCAAGACATGCCAGATCATCGACACAGATACCACCATCACACGAGAGGACACCACCCACCAGGTACATGGTTCATACTCCTGTGACTCGGCCAACGTTGTCTACCTCATATGTTGCAGGAAAGGATGCCCCAGAGCATGGTACATTGGCGAGACCGTGCAGGCACTGCGACAACGGATGAACGGACACCGCGCAACAATCGCCAGACAGAAGTGTTCCCTCCCAGTCGGGGAACACTTTAGCAGTCAAGGACATTCAGCCACCGATCTTCGGGTAAGCGTTCTCCAAGGCGGCCCTCGAGACACACGACAACGCAAAATCGTCGAGCAGAAATTGATAGCCAAGTTCCGCACCCATGAGGATGGCCTCAACTGGGATCTTGGGTTCATGTCACGCTACACGTAACCCCACCAGCAGGAAAAAAAAGTTATCTGTTTTTAATGCAACTGGATATTCTCTCTCTGCCTTTCGGGTCTCTTTCTCTCTCTGGCTTTTTAATCTGACCCATTGTGTATTCAGTATACTGGGATGTAATTTTTTCCGTGGCTAACCTGTCTGAATACCAACGACACCTTTGATTGGTGTGATCGTCTCCCAGCCTAATATATGTTATGCGATTTTAGAACCTTTCACTCACGAAGGAGGTAAGCTCCGAAAGCTTGTGATTTTTAAATAAAACTGTTGGACTATAACCTGGTGTTGTAAGATTCCTTACATTTGTCTACCCCAGTCCATCACCGGCATTTCCACATCATGACATTCAGTAATAACATTGAGTAATCCTATCCTTTTCTGCACATTGGACCTATCTTGTATGTGTAGGGCAAAAAGTTGTGACTGCATTACATTTAAATGATATGTAAATATGACTTGACTTTTTTTCTGGAGCATTCTATTGTTGCCTTTAATAAAACAACATACTTTCATTTCTTCAGCACCTTCCAATGCCCTCCGGAGTCCCAAACACTTCACACCCAATGAATCACTTTTAAAGTGTAATCATTGTTATTATGTAGACAAACATGACAGTCAAGTTGAACACAGCAAGATTCCTCAAACAGCACTTTAGATAAACGATCAGTTAATCTATTTTTGATGGTGTTGATTTAGGTTAAAGTATTTCCTCATTTCAGCGGTTAAGGGACCATCTTACTTTTTCAAAAATCAATAAACATTTTAGTTTGTGGTATTGTTCGTACCGAATAGGAACCATTTAATTTTTTGAAAATGTTATTTTAGTGGCACAGCTCAAAGTGCTCTCTATCCTTTTGTGGCATTATTACAAATCAGGATAGATATTTGTTAGGTCTAATTTTAAAAAACACTGACAAAATTGCAGGCTAGTCACCTTCAGCTGCAACGCCCTTTCAGAGCACATAACCAACTGGATTTTAACACTGAAATGGGAACTCAGCGGGTGGGTGGATTTGAGCATGGGGAACCCGGAAGCAAAGTGAGTCCGTTTAAATCTGCAATCGGATCTCGACTGCAGTCAATCATCTTTGCTTCCGGTTTTTGTGCGGAGCAGCCAGACAGATTGACAGGCTGGCTGGCAGTCAGGCGGGAGGGCCGAGGATCGGAGAAGAGGGACAGAGGGATCGTGGGCCATGGAGGGCTTTGGGTGAGGGGGGGGCGGTCTGATGCCAGAGGTGGAGATCAGGGTGGGGGTGGGGAGCTGATGTCGGGAGGAGATCAAAGGCAGATGAAGAGCAACTACTATAAGGCCTCTTGAGACCTGACGAAGATATTTGTCTAGCTCTCTCCAGAGCGGCTATCAAATGACATCTTCCTATATGATAGTTCCATCCCATAATCAATACAAATCCTCCCAGTCAAACCTGCTGCCAAATCTTCAGAAGAGTTGGAGCTAGCAGTTCAGAAGAGATCGGTGGGCAGGCGAAGAGGTCACGGTGCGGGAGATGAGATCGGAGGTCGCAGGTTGAGTGAAGAGATCAGAGGTCAGGTGAGGAGGTGGCAGTTCAGGAGAAGAGACTGGAGGTGGGTGAAGCGTCGGAGGTGGGGATGGGATCTACCAACGGTGGGGAGGGGGGTCCGCCATTGGTGGTGGGGGGTCGGTGGGGCTGCTGCATGCGGGGTCCAACCGCGCCAGGTAAGCTTGTTGGCTATAGACGAAGCACTCCTGCTCCTCCGCGCCCACAACTAGTGCAATAATGGCACTCACCTCAATGATCCAGCCCTTCCAAGAGGATTTGAGTACAGGAGCAAGGATGTCTTACTGCAGTTACACAGGGCCTTGGTGAGACCACACCTGGAGAATTGTGTGCAGTTTTGGTCTCCCTGCCTAAGAAAGGATATTCCTGCCATAGAGGGAGTGCAGCGAAGGTTCACCAGACTGATTCCTGGGATGGCAGGACTGTTGTATGAAGAGAGATTGGGTCGACTTGGCCTGTATTCACTAGCGTTTAGAAGAATGAGAGGGGATCTCATTGAAATGTATAAAATTCTGACAGGGCTAGACGGATTGGATGCAGGGAGGATGTTTCCCCTGGCTGGGGGGGGGGTCCAGAACGAGGGGTCACAGTCCCAGGATACGGGTAGGACATTTAGGACTGAGATGAGGAGAAATTTCTTCACCCAGAGGGTGGTGAACTTGTGGAATTCTCTACCACAGAAGGCTGTGGAGACCAAGTCACTGAATATATTTAAGAAGGAGCTAGATAGATTTCTAGACACAAAAGACATCAAGGGATATGGGGAGAGAGTGGGAATATGATATTGAGATAGGCGATCAGCCATGATCATATTGAATGGCGGAGCAGGCTCAAAGGGCCGAATGGCCTACTCCTGCTCCTATTTTCTATTTTTACATGTTTCTAGCCTGCTTTCAGCTGACAAGAATCAGAAACGATGGGAGACCCAAGCAGGCAAGGTTAAATTTGTTTCACCTTTGTAATACACAAAAAATTAAGTGCCCCAACTATTGCAATGGGGGACATTGCCCCTTTAACAATCTGCTCGCCGTCATTAAATGGGGACGGAACTTCCGACTTTCCAATGCACCGCACATCCAAACACGCCTGGGTTAAACCCAGAAGTGGGTGCATTGGAGCTGGGTTGCAGTCCCATTTCAAAAAACTGTAATTTTTACCTCCCACCCGCCCCAACCCACCTGTTCTTTGGGGTTAAAATTACTCCCAAACAGTTAGCAATGACACTCAATGAAAGCAGGACCCTGAAAATGAAGTTGATGGATTACACAAACATCTTGAATGAGAAGAAGGTCTTCATTAAGCAAAAGAACAAGAAAGCTATGAGAATGAAGTATTTGTTGCATGGGGCAAAAATCTCAGACAATCATTACTTTGACTACTCCATTCTTGCAAGATATTAGATTAATTTCAGCAGAATATGTAATTTGTGTATGAATTGCATCTTATATCCTATAGGGTTAAATGAAACATCTCTTCCTAAAATGAATGTTGGCTCCTAAGATAACTAAGATATTTTTTGTGCAGTGAAAAGAATAGCAAAAGATGTTGAAAAGGTTCAAAAAACATAGCCGGTGAGAAAGATAATCCAAATTCTAGCATTATGCTGTGTATTTACAACAACTTGCATTTATATAGGGACTTTAACGTAGTAAAACGTCCCAAGGCGCTTCACAGGAGCGATTATCAAACAAAATTTCACACCAAGCCACATAACGAGGTATTAGGTCAGATGACCAAAAGCTTGGTCAAAGAGGTAAGTTTTAAGGAACGTCTTAAAGGAGGAGAGAGAGGTAGAGAGGCAGAGAGGTTTAGGGGGGTAATTCCAGAGCTTCGGGCCTAGGCAGCTGAAGGCACGGCACCAATGGTACAGCAATTAAAATTGGGAATGCGCAAGAGGCCAGAATTGGAGGAGCGCAGAGATCTCGGAGGGTTGTAGGGCTGGAGGAGGTTACAGAGATAGGGAGGGGCAAGGCCATGGAGGGATTTGAACACAAGGATGAGAATTTTAAAATCGAGGTGTTCCCAGACCGGGAGCCAATGTAGGTCTTTTGAAATTAATTATTGAAATTATGGGGCCAATCTTCAACTTCTGCTCCAAATGGGCATGGAATCAGTGGCATTTTTGTTTTGGGCTTCATTTTCAAACAAGCACCCGACTGCAGCTTCTCAGTTGTGGGAGGGCAGGATACCGGCTGGCTCCCACGTTAAGCGGGCCAGCAAGTTAGATCTTGGGGGGGCCTCGAATGGGTCAGCTTCCAGCCAGAGTTTAAAAAAATTATAAATTTCCTGTGTCGTTTTTTGAACAGCCTGCAGCGATCCCTTTAAGAATCACTGCTTAGGCCGTTCAACGCCTATTCCAACTAGGTGGAACGCGCACGGCACACACTCCATCCATTTGTAACTGTACAACTGGCATAGGAGCCCAAATTTGCATATTTAAGCAGCCTCCTGCCTGTTACAGGCGTCCAGGCTGCTCGCCCATTTACAGGCCTGCCTGAAAATTGCATCAAGTGAGCCTTGATTTGCAAGGGAGCGGCCGAGGTTCAATTCATGCCTGTCCGTTTTTCAGATGAGAAACAGGAGGCTGCAATTGAAAATCGCTCCCTATGTTTTCCAAGTACAAAGCTTCAAGATATTTAGTTATTTTGTGAATGCAGGTACTTATCCAAGTGCCTTTACGATGTCTTAATTGGCTATTTTCATGCCCTTTTCTCCTTTTAAAGACTTTTCACTGACTTACTGAGATTTCCTTTGTGTATCATCCACCAGTCTTACACTTCTATCCAGCTTTTCAAAAAACTTGTTTGCAGTCTGTTAAACCCATTAGCTGACTTTCTGTGTTAGGAGTCAGCATGCCTGATCTTAGTGTTTGTCTGCGACCTTCTTCCCGCTTTTTGTACTTGACGACGTTCCAGTTTCCACCCAAAACATTACCCTACCTTATCTCTGTTCAGATGCTGATGAACCTATTGTGTATTTTCAATTTCAAACTTGTGTTGATCCGTTCAACTCACCTTAGCATGTCCTGCCTTTGTTATCGAAGCCATGTCAAACAGCTGCCCAGTGTAATACTGTACTCCGCTGAACATAATCACAGCAATACAGTCACCTTCCTTTTCTATTATAGCTAAAATGTCTTCTGTTCTCAGGGTCTCTTCTCCCTAGAAACAAACAGTTGATCATGTTTTTGATACAAAATATAATAAACAGAATTATAGTTAATACGATTAGGGAACATTTGTGAACAGAATATTTTACAGTTCAATCTGATCAGATTTCAAAAATGATGGTACTTGTAAAACTCCCAAGCACTTAAAAAATCTCACACCTTTCATGATTTTTAAATTAGTCTTTGGCTTTTGAATGAAATATCTATCTACTCTAAATACATTGCTGGCATTTATGCTGTGTTTGAGAGAAACATTTCACACCAGTCAGAATAAAACATACTACATCTCACTTAACTCTTAAAAAAAAGTATTTCACAAAAAGGTTATACAGTCTTATGTTAAAAAAAAATCCAAATAAAAGGAGTGAGACCAGTTTGACAAAGAGAAGATATCAACAGGAAGACAGTGGAGATTTTAATGTTTGATGTCAAGAATGACAGGACAATCATGTGATTTTTCCTTCCCATATTGTAAAAAGGTACCATGAAAAATGTGTTTCAACATCATATGCCCCATCTCCTCCCATGCCCTTACCAAGCTCATGTCGTCCATGGGTTACTGTACCAACACTGATGAAGTTTAATTTTCTTGTAAAATTGTGTTATTGAGCAAAATTATACAGTTGTTTGAATAGTTTTATGACTGTAACATTGGTGTTTCGCTTCAGTATCACAATGCAAGAGCTAAGAGTTGAACAGAATTGATCAGACCAGGGAGGCAACAGTTTTCCTGAATTTATTAGGAGCCCAACCGTCTAAAGGGTAATAATCACTGTGAACTTACAATGAGCAGATTACCAGAAAGAAATTTGATGTACAATAGAATACAAATAACAGCATCAGTTGGCGGCACCAGATTGGATATATATCAGTAGATTCAACATAATGCTATACAAATTTCTACTGTAATCTAACATAATGCTGTTTATTTTCACACTGCATTTGAAATGTTAAACAAAACTATTGTTCCTATATTTTATATGACCACCTTGCTCATTTTAACACTGAAAGGAAAATCTTTAGCAGCAACCCATGAATAACGTACCAAGACACTTCACAGAGAAGCGTCTGGAAGATGGATGAGCCAGGGAAGGAGAGATTGAGGGTAATCAAAAGCTTGTTGAAAAAGGTGGGTTTTGAAAAGATTTTTTTAAAGGTGGGGAGAGGGCTGGAAAGGCAAGGAGGATTAAGAGGTGAATTTCAGAGAGTAGGACGTAGGCCTCTGAAGGCACTACTGCCAATAGTAATGCGCAGAGTCAGAAAAACAGAGAGTATGGGGGGTGGGGGGAGGTTATGGAGATAAGATAGGGTGTGGATTTGGGAACAAGGAACACAATTTTAAATTTGAGGTGTTGGGGAACTGGAAGTTATTGGAGGATAATGAGGACAAGAATGATGGGCGAGCAGGAATATTACAGGACAGAATACGTGCAGCAGAGTTCGGACAGGTTGGAGTTTATGGAAGATACTGGATGGGAGGCAAGCAAGGATAGTGTTGGAGTAGTCAAGATTGGAAGTGAAAAAGTGTGTTTGAGGGTTTCAGTGGCAGAGGGGCTAAGGTAGGGGCAGAGGTGGGCAACATTGCATAGGTGGAAGTATACGGTCTTTGTGATGTAGAAGAGATCGGGCCTAAAGTTCAAGGTTGAAAATTCCTCTGAGGCTGTCAACAGTCTGCTTCAGGCCGAGGGAATGGCCAGGGAGGAAGATTAATCAGAGGCAAGGGAGTTTTGTTTGTGGTAGCCCTATTCCCATCAGGCCTTGCCAAATGTGACGGTTGATATTTTTGGGGGAGAGGGAGATGCATTATCATCATGAAAGCATGTTTGACAAATTTTCATTTGTTTCAGAAGTGGGAAAAAATTTGCATCATTTTCCTCACATGAATGCTGCTGATGCTATTATCACCATGATTTAATCTGGAGCAGGGTTTGGGTGGGTGGGGTGCGGAGCCAGTGTGAAATGCACTCACTGGCCTCTATTACAAGCCCGGGGTATTTTAATACCTGGACGTCATTTAAATTTGATTGCAGGGTTTCCCACCAAATCCTGTCAGGGACAGGAATCCCCCCTACTTGTAGTGCGTAATTTCCAGTGGGCCTCCAGAGGCCTATTTAAAGTTGGAATACACTCTTAAGGGCTGCATTCCCTTCTGAAAGATTGCTGCAAGAAGGTTTATTTATAGACAAATGAGTCAAAAGCAAGCTCCTATGTTCTCTGAAGCCTCCCTGAAGGCACTGGCCTAAGAGGTGAAGGCTAGGAGGAAAGTTCTCTTTACGACTAGTGAGAGGAAGATTCATGAGCGTGACACCCACCAGACCTGCAGAAAGGTGGCTGAGATCGTCAGCTCCTAGACCATCACCTCCAGGGCCTGGATTCAATGAAGGAAATGCTTCAATGACCTCACAAGAGTAGCGAGGGTGAGTATAGCTCTTCATTTCTCCATCTCCCTCAATAACACGTGGCAATAGTCATTCCCACCCCCATCCCCCAGTACTCTGAACTATTCCCTCCCGTAAATCATATTCTTCAACACACATCACAATTACACATTAAACCATTTCTAATTCTCATTCCAAACACACACCATGATCCCTTTACAGCAGCCAATTACTTTTGAAGTGTAGTCACTGTCGTTATGTAGGCAAACATAGCAGCTAATTTTTGCAGAACAAGGTAGCACAAAAAGCAATGAGACAAAAAAACAGTTGATCTGTTTTGGTAGTGTTGTTGAAGGTTAAATGTTGACTAGAAAAACTCTCCTGCTTGTTTTCGAATAGTGCCCTGGGAACTTTTACAACCACCTGAACAAGCAAATGGGGCTTTGGTTTAACACTTCATCTGAAAGATGGCACCACTGACAATGCAGCACGCACTCAGTACTGCACTGAAGTATCAGGCTAGATTATATGCTCAAATCCTGTAGTGGGGTTTGAACCAGTAACAGTAGCAAGAGAAAATTATTTTTACTAGGTTAGCCCAATAAAGTTGCCCAACTCATTTGTACGAGGGAAGCAAGGTACAGGGAGAGCTTTCTTGTCAGAACATTGCCATATTAGGGTTAACTCCCTTTTGATCTTTTGAAAATTGTATCATGGCATCTATCACTTGCAAGAACAGACAGGTTATCAAAGCAGCTCTTACAGAACAGGACAGACAAGTAGAAACTTGGTTTAATTTTCAATTCAATCACAACCTTTATTTATGCAGACAGATATACAATTCAATATATCTATATACTTAGTAATTATCCTTTTACATAGAAACAATGTACTGCATTTTGTTACACTGAATCATATCGTTGTCTGTCAAACTTCATCTCAATTTTAGTGTGAACTGTTACTTGTAAGATGTTCCAAATGAATAAGTACACAGAATCTTCTGGAGCGTAGTTTGCCTATGCACTGGGGAACTGTATTAGTCATTCCTGGAAATGTAACTAATGGAAATTGTGGGCAGATCCTTGGAAGCTGTCTAACTCAGTGCTTGACAGGGGAGGTCGCTGTGTGTGCACCACTCTTGTTGGGGGGAGATTTCTCTTTCCTTTGTGCTGCTTAAATATTACAGCTTGAGTACCATTTAATGGCCTGCAGACCTCGGTTTTACAACCCTCAGTCAAGCAGTGTGATTTATTCACTCAGCAATACAACAATATCAATAAGGTCACATTTTATCTTTATTTTCTCGATATCCACAATAACCTAGCCAGCTCGCCTAGGTTAAGATTTAATATTCTGGAACTTTCACAAGATCGACATATTATAGACAGAATCCAGATTGACCCAAATAACTCTTTCTGATAACAATTTAAACAAAGGAAAAGAAATAACTCGATAATGGTATTATAAATATACATGCCTTGGGAGTGTTGTTAGAATGATCAACTCTAATGATGTACCATAAAAAGATAACTGGTATATTATCTTATCAATACAAAACTGACACAAACCTCTCTTGGAGACAGCAAAAGCATGCTTTCTTTAGGATCCAGACCATGAAGCCGGATTTGAGACTCCACTGCATACTTTAAAAAAATGAAGGTTACAATGAATGATTTGCAGACTTTAACTTTTACTACATAAAAATCAATAATGCCAGTTTTCAGCTACTTCCATAGTCTCTTACTGAACCGTTATATCAATCATAGTGCATGTTCTTCCCAAAAAACAGCATTGGTAATGAGATGCATACTCGGTGATCTTGTAATAAAGCTTGCTGAGATATTGGCAGAGACCCAAGTAGTAAATATTTCACCAACATAACGTAGTGACAATGAATAAATCACTGTATAACCTATACAAGGGCTTGATTAATTCTAATGCTGTAAAAGTAGTTCTTACATGATCAGAAGGAAATGCTTTTGCTTCCATGAGAATCTTATGTCTATCTGATGTTGGTTTGTAGAAGGAGAGCTGTAAAACAAAAAGGTTACCACATATAAGAGCTGAACACTCAATATTTAAATAAAGCTGTATTACATGCACCATGAGTAGTTTTGTTATCCAACCAAGGAAACAAACACTTTTGAAGTAAAAGACAAGTGACATCTCTTGTTGATGAAAAATGGAAGCATGCCTGTTTTTCTGCATAATCATGATTAAAAAATTGTCTGAATGCATGACGTTGAAACATACGGGAGGGATTTTAACTGGGATCAGGTTTAGGGCCGGGGTGGGGGGGTAACAAGCATCAACACCCCTCTCGCTTGATGGCATCAATTTGAGGCCTGGGCTACTTTAACTCCTGGTACTCATTTACGTGCCACTAGCCAGCTGTCTTGCCCGAAATCGGGCAGGGGAGATCGGCAACGATCGGACGGGTGGGGGGGATCAGCACCGATCGGGGGTGGGGATTGATGTCCATCGGAGGTGGGGGGGGGGAGCAGCGGTAGAAGCCCTTATTCTAATGTGGGGTCGAGAGGGGCATTCCTGCACCTTCCGGCTCCACATTCAGGTAAATATATTTTAAAAACTTACCTTGTTGGTTACGGCCTAACAGGCAGTCCCTTTGAGGACCACCTGTTAGGTGGGGCGTAGGCCTAGTTATCCTGAGTGCTGCCGGTGCTGGCTACATCAGGGCAAACTTACCTTGCAGTGGGGGTCTCAGACAGGCGTTAGGCCCCTTATTTGCAAATGCAAAAGGTCTGATACTGATTTTTTTGGCCTTTAACAATATGGCGGGTGGTGCACTCCCAGCTCGTAATGAGCTTGCACTTCCTGCCCGCCATATTGGAGGTCATTTATGTTAATTGTATCATGTGATTTATATCAATTAGTATTAATTGTGTTCAGGTGGTGTTTATCATTTGGGGATTCTCTTGTATTCTTTTTATATGAGAGCTTATTGAGGGTGTGGTGTGTGTGTAAGGAGGATCACTGTGAATAAAGGCTTGGAAACAACTGGAGACCAGGCTCTAGTATTTTATCCTCCAGCACTTGGCTATCCAATTTATAGCAGTTTAGTGCCTGAAACACGGGCGCTGCACAGCCAAATTTCTGGGCCTGTGTGTTTCACCTCCTCTGTAGGCTGTTACTAAGGAGACGATAACAACAAACTTTATAACATTGTACCTGAATATGCTGGGGACAAGATTTTACCTTTAGTTGGTTGTTAAACCTGCCATGCACAACGACTGAGTTTTAAAGGCATAGCCATCAAATCAACACCTAGATAAAATACACCATCCCTGTCACGAATACAGTTTAGGAAAAAACAACATAGCTCCAATGGAATCTAGCACTTCTCTTGCAGCTCGACTTTCTAAACACTAATTGATTCAGTTGGGCCTATTTTACAAATGTATGTTACCAACAGGGTGCTTGGCCTGCTGGCTGTGTTTATAAGGGCGGGCTGCCCATAATTTTCTGTATATTCATTTTAATAAATAGAAAATTGTGGACAGCGTGCTCGCAAGCTCCCAACATGCGAGATCTGCAGGCCAGGCTTCCTGCCAATAGCTGAAAAATAGCCCTGTATTAAATGAAGGATAAGGATGTTTGAAGGATAAGTTTGTTTAGAACTTATTCTGGCCTTGTAGTATGAACATAGGAAAAATGACATGAGAATGGATATGAGAAAATAGAACAGAGAAAGGAATTTTTGTGAAGGCACAGAGTTTGTAGATACAAAGATCTTTAAAAGCAGAATAACAAGTGGAAAAAGCCATGAAAATGCCACATCGGTTTTACGAATGGGGGCACTAAATACAAATGCAAAGAGATTTTCAGAATTCAGTACAAGACACTTGCTATCCACAGTCGGAGTAGGGCACCTCATTATAAGATGGATATTGGAGCTACAGAAAAGGCATCATGTAGATTCATCAAGGTGACACCAAGGATATGATTTGTTCCAGTGAGTAAAATCTGTTTTTCAAGTCTCTCATCATCATTTGAGAATATGATGATGAGAGATTTGAAAAACGAGTTGCATTCACTGGAGCAAATGAGGTTAAAGTAAGACCTAGTAGAAGTGATCCAAATTTTGAAAAGGTTAGAGAGGGTAAGTTAGTGAAAGGTTATTTCCACTGATCAGTGAATCAGTAACAAGGGGGTATACATTTGGTATCAGTACTAAAAGCATAAAGGGTGAGAACAAAGGATATTTTTTCATTAAAAGTGTTGTTAGATTATTGAAAGCCATATTGCCCATGGATGTTAAAGCAAAGTCAATCATAACATTTATGAGGGAAATTACTTGAAAAGGACATTGAAGGATATGGTGAATGAACAGAGAAATGGGATGAACATGGATAGCTTCAGTAGGGCAAGCGATCAGCAGTACAGGAATATTATGCTGAATGATGTCCTTCTGCGTTGAAATTTCTACTATTCTATTAGCAGGTTGTAATTAAGAAAAAAAAAGCATTCTCCCATTTTCATTAAAAATAGAATTCTCCACCTCCGAGACATCTTAAGAATAGAAAAAAGCCAAAAGGCCCAACACAATTGTCCCCTTTTGATTGATCTCAGCTCCACCTACCTCTCTTCTCACCATATCCCTGAATCCATTCTCTCTCAAGAAAGATTTGTTGCCTCTTGAACATTTGCTTCAACTCATTTCTTTCTTTCTCTTTTTCTTTGTCCTTAGGGCACAGATGCTGGTTGTCTTCAGGTACCTCATCCAAATGGCCAATCTTCATAGAACTTAGACAATGGGGTAGATCTTGACTTTGTGCGATAGTGTAAAATGGGTGATAACGAATCAGCAGTCCATTTTACATCTCAACAATAACAACAACTTGCATTTATATAGCGTCTTTAACATAGTAAAACGTCCCAAGGCGCTTCACTTGAGAGCTATCAAACAAAATTTGACACCGAGCCACATAAGGAGGTATTAGGACAGGTGACCAAAAGCTTGGTCAAAGAGATAGGTTTTAAGGAGCATCATAAAGGAGGTGAGACAGGTCAAGAGGTGGAGAGGTTTAGGGAGGGAATTCCAGTGCTTAGGGCCTAGGCAGCTGAAGGCATGGCCAGCAATGGTGGTGCAATTAAAATCAGGGATGCGCAAGAGGCAAGAATTGGAGGATCGCAAAGATCTCGGAGGGTTGTAGGGCTGGAGGAGGTTACAGAGATAGGGAGGGGCGAGGCCATGGAAGGATTTGCAAACAAGGATGAAAATTTTAAAAATCGAGGCATCCCTGGATCAGGAGCCAATGTAGGTCAGCGAGCACAGGGATGATGGGAAAAAGGGACTTGGTGCAAGTTAGGATACAGAGGCAGTAGAGTTTTGCATGAGCTCAAGTTTATGGAGGTGGGAGGCCAGCCAGGAGAGCATTGGAATAGTCGCATCTAGAGGTAACAAAGGCATGGATGAGGGTTTCAGCAGCAGATGAGCTGAGGCAGGGGCTGAGATGGGCGACGTTAGAGGTAGAAGTAGGCAGTCTTCGTGATGGAGCAGATATGTGGTTGGAAGCTCATCTCAGGGTCTAATAGAAAGCCAAGGTTGCGAACGGTCTGGTTCAACCTCAGACAGTGGCCACGGAGAGGGATGGAGCCAGTGGCTAGGGATCAGAGTTTGCAGCAGGGACCAAAGACAATGGCTTCGGTCTTCCCAATATTTAGTTGGAGGAAAGTTTTACACTATCGCTCAAAGTCACGATCTACCCCATTGTCTAAGATTGACCATTTGGATGAGGTACCAGAAGGCAACCAGCACCTGTGTCCTAAGGGCAGAGAAAACGAGAGAGGAAAAGAAAGAATGAAAGGAGAGAAAACACAGGACTCGAAAAGACAGTGGTCCACCTAAATGATCACAAAAACTATTAACCTTCAAATGCCTATTTCCTTAATTATTTATCAAATTCTGCTTTTATATTTCTCTACACTATCATTCTTCACTGCCTCTCGAGGCAGTCTGTTCCACAGGTTCACTACCCTCCGTGTAAAGTAGTTAACTGGATCATCTACGAACCTTCCCTCTTCCAAGCTTGAGCCGATGTGACTTGATTCTACAGTTTGTGGCAATCTCAAACATATTACTTGGTTCAATATATCTATTCCCATAAGGATCTTGCATTCTTAAATAATATCTCCCATGAGCCTTTCCAGAATAAACAATCCCGGGCTCTTCAGCATCTCCTCACAGCTCCGATGCCTTAAGCTACATGTAAGTTTGGTTGCCCTTTTCTGCATTGCTTCCATTGCCTGGTTATCCTTGCTGTTGTACAGTTACCATAATTGTAATAGGGAGAAAAAGAGAAAGAAAGAGAGAGGAAAACAGCACAACAAAGGAAGGAAAAGAATAATAAAAAGTGTAAGAGGAGGAGAACATTGGTTAAAAAAAGAACTAAATTGCTTTTAGAAGATAATTTTTTTTGGGAGGGTGGTCTTTGTGGTTATTTTTAGTTCTGATGGATATGTACCCATGCAACAGGTAACAGCAGGTCATATCTGGACTTTAACTGTGAACGGGGTACATACTGCTATGGCACAATGAAACAGTAGTCTTTCTGTATCGTTCATATTTTCATTGGACTGTTTTTAATCTTACCAAAATTGAATTACAAAAAGGTAACTGAGACAAGCACTCGAGTAATTTTTCCCAATTGGGTAGGTGACCTCCACATGATGCACAGTGTAACAAAAGAAGGCAAAATGATTGTAATGCAAGTAGTTACGGTGTACCAGTTTTTCAAAGTATTGGAGTTTAATTGCATGATTTTTCAAAATGAAGTGCAGTAAAAATGACTTCTCACCAGCAGGAGATGCAAGTTCACAGTCAGTCCATTCATCAATGCAGTTTCTTCCTTTTTAGCACCTGTAAAATAGGAAGCTGTTAGTATTGTATGTACCATGTAAAACCTGACTTCTGCTTTCATAAAATCATAGAAATTTACGGCACAGAAGGAGGCCTTTCGGCCCATCGTGTCTGTGCCAGCCGGAAAAGAGCAATCCAGCATTATCCCACTTTCCAGCTCTTGGTCCGTAGCCCTGTAGGTTACAGTACTTCAAGTGCACATCCAAATACATTTTAAATATGACGAGGGTTTCTGCCTATACCACCCTTTCAGGCAGTGAGTTCCAGACTCCCACCATTCTCTGGGTGAAAAAATCTCCCCTCAACTGCTCTCTAATCTTTCTACCAATTACTTTAAATCTATGCTCCCTGGTTATTGCCCTCTCTGCTAAGGGAAATAGGTCCTTCCTATCCACTCTATCTAAGCCCCTCATAATGTTATATACCTCAATTAAATCTCCCCTCAGCCTCCTCTGTTCCAAAGAAAACAACCCCGGCCTATCCAATCTTTCCTCATAGCTAAAATTCTCCAGTCCTGGCAACATCCTCGTAAATCTCCTCTGTACCCTCTCTGGTGCAATCATATCTTTCCTGTAATGTGGTGATCAGAAATGTATGCAGTACTCTAGCTGTGGCCTAACTAGTGTTTTATACAGTTCTAGCATAAACTCCCTGCTCTTATATTCTTTGCCTCAGCTAATAAAGGAAAGTATCTCGTATGCCTTTTTAACCACCTTATCTACCCGTCCTGCTACCTTCAGGGATCTGTGGACATGCATGCCAATGTCCCTCTGTTCCTCTACACTTCTCAGTATCCTACCATTTATTGTGTATTCCCTGGCCTTATTTGCCCTTCCCAAATGTATTACCTCACATTTATCTGGACTGAATTCCATTTGCCACTTTTCTGCTCACCTGACCAGTCCATTGATATCTTCCTCACTATTAACCACAAGGCCGATTTTTGTGTCATTTGCAAACTTCTTAATCATGCCCCCTACACTTAAGTCTAAATCTTTGAGATATACCTTGAAAAGCAAGGGACCTAGTATTGAGCCCTGCGGAACCCCATTGGAAACAGCCTTCTAGTCACAAAAACACCCATCGACCATTACCCTTTGCTTCTTACCACTGAGCCAATTTTGGATCCAACTTGCCACTTTCCCTTGGAACCCATGGGCTTTTACTTTTTTGACCAATCTACCACGTAGGACCTTGTCAAAAGCCTTGCTAAAATCCATGTAGACTACATCAAACACATTATCCTCATCAACCCTCCTCAAAAAATTCAAGCAAGTTAGTCAGACATGACCTTCCCTTAACAAATACCGACTGACTGTCCTTGATTAATCCGTGCCTTTCTAAATGACAATTTATACTGTCCCTCAGAATTGTTCCCAATAATTTTCCCACCACCAAGGTTAGGCTGACTGGCTTGTAATTACTCACTCTATCCCTTTCTCCCTTTTTAAACAACTGTACAATGTTAGCAGTCCTCCAGTACCACGCTTGTAGCTACAGCGGATTAGAAAATGATGGTCAGAGCCTCCGCTATTTCATCCTTTACTTCTCTTAACAGTCTGGGATACATTTCATCTGGGCCTGGCGATTTATCTACTTTCAAAGATGCTAAACCCCTTAATATTTCCTCTCTCACTATGTTTATTAAATCCAATATTTTGCACTCCTCCTCCTTAACTACAAAGTCTGCATTGTCCCCCTCTTTTGTGAAGACAGATGCAAAGTATTCATTAAGAACCATACCCACATCTTCCACCTCCATACACAGATGACCTTTTTGGTCTCTAATAGGCCTTACTCTTTCCTTAGTTATCCTCTTGCTCTTTATGTATTTATTAAACATCTATTTGGGTTTTCCTTGATTTTACTTGCCAATATTTTTTCATGCCGTCTCTTTGCTTTCCTAATTTCCTTCTTAATTTCACCCCTGCACTTTCTATGCTCCTCTAGGCTTTCTGCAGTATTAAGCTCTCGGTATCTCACATAAGCTTCCCTTTTTTTACCTTATCCTACCCTGTATGCTCCTTGACATCCAGGGGGCTCTAGATTTGGGAGTTCCACCCTTTTTCTTTGAGGGAATTTATTTGTTCTTTCATATCATACCATACCACTGACATTGTGTATCTAGTATGTTTTGCTTGAACACATTTATCTTGGCTACTACATTCAACATATAGACATTAAATACTGAATTCAACACAGCTGGCAAACATCAGTTGCTTGGAAAGTTATCTGCTCAGCATAAGCTAGTTATTGTTATCCGTGTACAAGGATTATGCTGAAAGGGTGGTGGAAGCAGATTCCGTAGGAACTTTCAAAAGGCAATTGGACATGTACTTGAAGAGTACGAATTCGCAGGGTTATGGGGAAAAAGCTAGGAGCTAGGGTGTGGGACTAAATTGGACAGCTCTTTCAAAGAGCCGGCATAGGCACCACGGGCTGAATGGCCTCCTTCTATACTATGAGATTCTCTGGTTCTATAAGAAATAAGGGCAGAAAGTGCAAGCCTTTGCTGTTGATGTGACTGTGGGTTAGAGATAAGGCTACAACTCTGTCGTCCTGATTCTGCAACTTGCACTCTGTATTTGGTGAAGTTCCATACCAGCAATGTTGTCCTATAATTTGTGCCACAAAGCACCATAAGTGAGTGAATAGTCAGCTTCTACTGATGTGTACTGTAGCTAAATGATGCCATTGGATGAATAAGGTTGCATTAAAGAACATTGATGGAATTAGTAATATAAATTAAAATAGTAAGCCTTGAGATACAAGAGTCGGCAGTTCTGGAAAACAAAAAGTTCTGGAAGTCTGAAAGTACAACACTTTCTAGAGCATGCAGCACCCTATTTCCACACCTACAGCACTTTTTTTTTAGAAATAGGAGCCAAAGTAGGCCAAACGGCTCCTCCAGCCTGCTCAGCCATTGGTCGTAAATAGCCGACCCCTTATCTTGAGATTATGACCCTTAGTTCTAGACTCTCCAGCCAGGGAAAAAAGCCTTTCAGCATCTACCCTGCCAAGCCCTCTAAGAATTTTATACATTTCAATGAGATCACCTCTCATTCTTCTAAGCTCCAGAAAACATAGGCCCATTCTACTCAATCTCTCCTCATTAGACGACCCTCTCATCCCAGGAATCAATCTAGTGAACCTTCATTGCATAGCCTCGAAAGCAAGTATATCCTTCCTTTGGGAATCATAGAATAGAATCATAGAAGTTACAACATGGAAACAGGCCCTTCGGCCCAACATGTCCATGTCGCTCAGTTTATACCACTAAGCTAGTCCCAATTGCCTGCACTTGGCCCATATCCCTCTATACCCATCTTACCCATGTAACTGTCCAAATGCTTTTTAAAAGACAAAATTGTACCCGCCTCCACTACTGCCTCTGGCAGCTCGTTCCAGACACTCACCACCCTTTGAGTGAAAAAATTGCCCCTCTGGACCCTTTTGTATCTCTCCCCTCTCACCATAAATCTATGCCCCCTCGTTATAGACTCCCCTACCTTTGGGAAAAGATTTTGACTATCTACCTTATCTATGCCCCTCATTATTTTATAGACTTCTATAAGATCACCCCTTAACCTCCTACTCTCCAGGGAAAAAAGTCCCAGTCTGTCTAACCTCTCCCTGTAAGTCAAACCATCAAGTCCCGGTAGCATCCTAGTAAATCTTTTCTGCACTCTTTCTAGTTTAATAATATCCTTTCTATAATAGGGTGACCAGAACTGTACACAGTACTCCAAGTGTGGCCTCACCAATGCCCTGTACAACTTCAACAAGACATCCCAACTCCTGCATTCAATGTTCTGACCAATGAAACCAAGCATGCCGAATGCCTTCTTCACCACCCTATCCACCTGTGACTCCACTTTCAAGGAGCTATGAACCTGTACTCCTAGATCTCTTTGTTCTATAACTCTCCCCAACGCCCTACCATTAACGGAGTAGGTCCTGGCCCGATTCGATCTACCAAAATGCATCACCTCACATTTATCTAAATTAAACTCCATCTGCCATTCATCGGCCCACTGGCCCAATTGATCAAGATCCCGTTGCAATCCCAGATAACCTTCTTCACTGTCCACAATGCCACCAATCTTGGTGTCATCTGCAAACTTACTAACCATGCCTCCTAAATTCTCATCCAAATCATTAATATAAATAACAAATAACAGCGGACCCAGCACCGATCCCTGAGGCACACCGCTGGACACAGGCATCCAGTTTGAAAAACAACCCTCTACAACCACCCTCTGTCTTCTGTCGTCAAGCCAATTTTGTATCCAATTGGCTACCTCACCTTGGATCCCATGAGATTTAACCTTATGTAACAACCTACCATGCGGTACCTTGTCAAATGCTTTGCTGAAGTCCATGTAGACCACGTCTACTGCACAGCCCTCATCTATCTTCTTGGTTACCCCTTCAAAAATATATCTTATAAGTGGAGAGGAGATAAGACGAGCAATGAGATGATCTCTTTGACAATCTGTTCTTTTAACTACTATTGTATGACTACGAATATAAGTGTTAGTCTTCATAATTATAGAATAATACCTTTAGGATTGATACAAAATGTTGAAACAAGCTCCATGGGAGATGGCGGAAGCAGGTAGAATTGATTCATTCAAATGCAAATGAGATAGATTTCATTCAGAAAATAACATTTTGGGATGCAGTACATGAGTAATTTGAGACATGACTTGTGGTAAGTGTAGCATGCTTGGGAGAAAAAATGTGGACGTTGGACCTATGGGGGGGAATTTTAACCCCCCAGGATGAGCGGGAGTGGGGCAGTGGGGGGGTTAATATCAAAAGAACTGAAAATCCAACGCGCCCACTTCTGGTTTTAACGGAGGCGGGTTGGGGGGCGTGCGACTAACCTGCTCTCCTGAAGCAGGCCCATCATTTAAATATTATAATGAGGCTGCGCGCCTCAGATTTTTGTAGACTTTCAGGTTTAACAGCTGCAGCCCGATTTCCCAGGGCTCAGGAAACCCAGCAACTGAAGGGAGGCAAGAAAGACCGGATCCAGCAGATAAGTGCCTTTACAGCACCGCTTAAGAGCCAGGAGAAGCAGGAGTGGGTCCCCCCGGGCCCCCAAGCAAACCTGTTTCCCTCCCTGCGATTGGACCCCCCGATGATCGGACTCTCCCACCCGATCACCTACTACCCCCACTACGATCTATCCATGGCCCGTGATCTTCTCCCCATCCCCCCAATCTCTCAGGGCCCCCCAATCTCTTCATGCCCTGCCTTGATCTATCCACGGCTCCCGCCGATCTATCCACACCCCCTCCTCTGATTTCTCTGGCCCCCCCACCCCGAACTCTCTGCTTCTCCCCCAATCGCTCTGGCCCCCTCCGATCTATCCAAGCAGGACAAATCCAATCCGGCCAATTACCGCCCCATCAGTCTACTCTCAATCATCAGCAAAGTGATGGAAGGTGTCGTCGACAGTGCTATCAAACGGCACTTACTCATCAATAACCTGCTCACCGATGCTCACTTTGGGTTCCGCCAGGACCACACGGCTCCAGACCTCATTACAGCCTTGGTCCAAACATGGACAAAAGAGCTGAATTCCAGAGGTGAGGTGAGAGTGACTGCCCTTGACATCAAGGCAGCATTTGACCGAGTGTGGCACCAAGGAGCCCTAGTAAAATTGAAGTCAATGGGAATCAGGGGGAAAACTCTCCAGTGGCTGGAGTCATACCTTGCACAAAGGAAGATGGTAGTGGTTGTTGGAGGCCAATCATCTCAGCCCCAGGACATTGCTGCAGGAATTCCTCAGGGCAGTGTCTTAGGCCCAACCATCTTCAGCTGCTTCATCAATGACCTTCCCTCCATCATAAGGTCAGAAATGGGGATGTTCGCTGATGACTGCACAGTGTTCAGTTCCATTCGCAACCCCTCAAATAATGAAGCAGTCCGAGCCCGCATGCAGCAAGACCTGGACAACATCCAGGCTTGGGCTCATAAGTGGCAAGTAACATTCGCGCCAGATAAGTGCCAGGCAATGACCATCCCCAACAAGAGAGAGTCTAACCACCTCCCCATGACATTCAACGGCATTACCATCACCGAATCCCCCACCATCAACATCCTGGGGGTCACCATTGACCAGAAACTTAACTGGACCAGCCATATAAATACTGTGGCTACGAGAGCAGGTCAGAGGCTGGGTATTCTGCGGCAAGTGACTCACCTCCTGACTCCCCAAAGCCTTTCCACCATCTACAAGGCACAAGTCAGGAGTGTGATGGAATACTCTCCACTTGCCTGGATGAGTGCAGCTCCAACAACACTCAAGAAGCTCGACACCATCCAAGATAAAGCAGCCCGCTTGATTGGCACCCCATCCACCACCCTAAACATTCACTCCCTTCACCACCGGCACACTGTGGCTGCAGTGTGTACCATCCACAGGATGCACTGCAGCAACTCGCCAAGGCTTCTTTGATAGCACCTCCCAAACCCACGACCTCTACCACCTAGAAGGACAAGAGCAGCAGGCACATGGGAGCAACACCACCTGCACGTTCCCCTCCAAGTCACACACCATCCCGACTTGGAAATATATCGCCGTTCCTTCATTGTCGCTGGGTCAAAATCCTGGAACTCCCTTCCTAACAGCACTGTTGGAGAACCGTCACCACACGGACTGCAGCGGTTCAAGAAGGCGGCTCACCACCACCTTCTCGAGGGCAACTAGGGATGGGCAATAAATGCTGGCCTCACCAGCGACGCCCACATCCCGTGAACGAATAAAAAAAAACGCCACCCCCCCCCACCCCGGATGTCCACCAGGCCCACGATCTCTCCCTCCCTCCCTCCTCTAAGCTCCCTAGCTGCGACCTGGTGCCGCAAGCCTTCCCACCAGCTCGCCAGCCCACCTCTCAATCTGGCTGGCTGCCGGCCGGAAAACGGGAGTCAAAATATTTAAATCAGATCCTGCCGTTAAATAGTCATGTTGTCGACTAATTGATTGAGATTGATTGCTATGATTAGTCCACAACTCCGTTATCGTTGTATCAAGCGGCTCCAAGGATGGTAGAAGGTGAACTAGATGGACTTTGGTCTTTCTTTGTCTAGCAATTTCTATGTTCCTTTGTTGGGGCCAAGCTGGGGTTGGCAACAGTCCTTGGGATGGCTGTGAAATCGGGAGGAGCACACTTGCTCCACATTCAGGTAAGTATTGTTTTTTAAATCTAACTTTTTGGTGGCAGCCTCCAACGGTCCAGTTAAGGATGGCTGGTTAGGCTGCATGTAGAAGTGGTTATGCTAAACGCTGCAGGCCTGGCGCCGGCTGCATTGATGGGAGCCCAATTTCTGGAAGTAGCCTCAAACAGGCGTTAGGCCCCCTTTTTGATCAGAGAGAGCCGGCATGAGTTTATAAAGGGTAGATCATGCCTGGCAAACCTGATTGAATTTTTTGAAGAGGTGACTAAAGTAGTGGACAGGGGAACGTCTATGTTGTTTATAAGAGACTGTTAGCTAAAGTTGAAGCTCATAGAATTGAGGGCAAATTTTATTAACCTGGTTCGGAATTTGGTTGAGCAGCAGGAGACAAAGATTAGGGATAATGAGCAGGTACTCGAATTGGCAGGATGTGACTAGTGGTGTCCCACAGGGATCTGTGTTGGGGCCTCAACTACTCACTGTATTTATTAACGACTTAGATGATGGGATAGAAAGCCCCATATCCAAATTTGCTAATGACATAAAGATAGGCAGCATTATAAGCAGTGTGGATGGAAGCATAAAATTACAGAGAGGTATTAATAGATTACTTGAATGGACAAAACTGAGGCATGTGGATTTCAATGTAGGCAAGTGTGAGGTCATCCACTTTGGACCTAAAAAGATAGATTCGGGTACTTTCTAAATGATTAAAAGCTCAAAACAGTGGAGGTCCAAAGAGACTTAAGTTCATGGATCATTAAAATGTCATGGACAGGTACACAATAATCAAAAAGGCTCATGGAATGCTGGCCTTTATAGCTGGAGGACGAGAATACAAAGCTATACAAAGATCTGGTTAGACCACACCTGGAGTACTGGTTCAGTTCTGGGGGCCACAGCATAGGAAGGATATGTGGGCCTTGGAGGAAGCGCAGCATAGATTTTCTAGAATGATACCTGTACTCCAAGGATTAAATTACGAGGAGTGATTACACAAACTAAGATATTAAGGGGAATTGATAGGGTAGATAGAGAGAAACTATTTCCGCTGGTTGGCGAGTCGAGGACTAGGGGACATAGCCTACAAATTAGAGCCAGGACTTTCAGGAGTGAAGTTAGGAAACACTTCTACAAGCAAAGGATGGTATAAGTTTGGAACTCTCTTTCGCAAACATCAGTTGATGCTAGCTCAATTGTTAATTTTTAAATATGAGATTGATAGATTTTTGTTTACCAAAGGTATTAAGGGATATGGGGCTAAGGTGGGTATAGGTCACAGATGAATCACGATCTCATTGAATGGCGGACCAGGCTCAATGGGCTAAATGGCCTCCTCCTGTTTCTATATGCCTATGTTCTTATTTGCAAATGCGAAGGGCCTAAAGCCTGTATCAGGCACGGGCCCTACCTAGACCCGTATACTGGAGCCTTTACCGATATGGTGGGCTGCGCACAAAATTTGTGCCCGCAAGCCACCCACCATCTTTGACACTTAGGTGCCCGTTTTATGCCTGTAAAATAAATTTCTAGGCCACAATGTGGTAGAAGACTGACACCCTGCCACAATGGGTGAACTCCATCTAGCATATATTTTCTACTGATATCTTAGTACTCCATCGTGTGATGGTTATAGTATTTGCTGTATTAGATATTATCCATTTGGTTTGTTCTGAATTTCAAATAATTTGGATTGCTACCAGTGATGCTAGCAAGCACCACATTTGAATTTGTAGCAGCAGGTTCGCATAGCTGCTGTCATCTCTCCTCCATACCAGAATGTGTTTTTAAGCCACATAAAATATGTCCCAATGAAACGGCTTATAGATCAGCTAGTCTGCTGGCAGCACAAGTTAATTCTCTGCAGGTACTGTGAAGTCAAGAAGATTACAAACAGCCGCACAAGCTGTATCTGTATAGAAATAGAATGAAGAAAAAGCTTTGGCTGAGAGATCATGAGGAGTGAAATCTTTTTACTGTAGTAGTCGCAATGTCAGAGTGGCGCCATCAGCAAGTTTTATTCTTCCCAATCAAAGATGTGAATATCAGCACACCCTGTAAAACTAAACAAAAATGGTATCATAACAACAACAACCACTTGCATTTAAACAGCACATTTTACATAGTAAAATGTCCCAAGGAGCATCACAGGAGCATTACCAAACAACATTTGACACCGAGCCACATAAGGAGAAAGTAGGACTGGTGACCAAAAGCTTGGTTACAGTGGTAGGTTTTAAGGACTTTCTTTAAAGGAGGAGAGAGTGGTAGAAAGGCAGAGGAATTTAGGGAAGAAATTCCAGAGCTTAGCGGCTAGGTAGCTGAAGGCACGGCCGCCAACGATGGAGCGATTAAAATCGGGGATGCGCAAGAGGCAAGAATTGAAGGAGCTCAGAGATCTCGGAGGGTTGTAGAGCTGGAGGACATTACAGAGATAGGGAAGAGCGAGGCAATGGAGGGATTGGCAAAAAAGGATGAGAATTTTAAAATCGAGGCGTTGCCGGACCGGGAGCCAATGTAGGTCAGTGAGCACAGGGGTGATGGGTGAACAGGATTTGGTGCAAGTTAGGATACAGGCAGCAGAGTTTTGGATGAGCCCAAGTTTACAGAGCATGTAAGGTGAGAGGCCAGCAAGGAGCATTGGAATAGTCGAGTCTGGAGGTAACAAAGTCATGGATGAGGGTTTCAGCAGCAGATGAGCTGAGGCAGGGGCAGAGACAGTGATGGAGAGGGTATGGGGTCGGAAGATCATCTCAGGGTGAAATAAGACGCCAAGGTTGCGAACAGTCTGGTTCAACCTCAGACTGTGACCAGGGACAGGGATGGAGTCGGTGGCTAGGGAACGCAGTTTGTGGCGGGGACCGAAGACAATGGCTTCAGTTTTCCCAATATATAATTGGAGGAAATTTCTGCTCATCCAATACTGGATGTCGGACAAGTAGCATGGCAAATCAGTGACAGTGGGGGTGTCTAGGGAGGTGGTGGTGAGGTAAGGCTGGGTGTTGTCAGCATACATGTGGAATCTGACACTGTTTTTTCAGATGATGTAGCCAAGGGGTAGCATGTATATGAGAAATAGGAGTGGGCCAAGGATAGACCCTTCGGGGACTCCAGAGGTAACGGTGAGGGAGCTATGACTCAAAATGAGAATTACAGAATCTGGTTGACTGACTGTCCACAAATGAGACATAGCACATCCAGTGGATAACCCCTAGTTATACGCGGCCACCAAAATAAGTTCATCGCACAGTAATTAGTGAAAAATGGCCATATTCTGTGCTAGATTTAAGAATCTATCACAATGATGTAAGTAAATGGGAGCTCACAGCAAAACTGAAATTGGGTAGAAATCACTTTCAAAAACAGGCTATAGCATATATTGAAAATTTAATGCAAAAATAACAGGGCATTTTGACACCTTAGCAAACATAGCAGCAGATGTAAAAAGGGGTGAAATCAAAGAAAATTAAGTCAAAGAAGGTGGCATTGCAGTATAGCATAAAAAACATTGTCATGATGACATTCAATGACAATGGAAAGAAATGGATGGAATGGAACAGTCCTGACCTAAAGGGAATATTCAGAAAGGATAATCTGAAAGAACTCACGTTCAAAGTATAAAATCAGATGCAGTAGTTGAGGTGGGAAACCAAATGAGCAAAATGTTTCTCAGAGGTATCAAACTGAACAGTCTCCCTTCCACCATCAACTAATATTGAAGAATCAGATAATAATCTCCAGTTGGGAAGCACAAAATCACAAAGATAAATATGATGAGGAAAATCATTGCACCCACTTTAGCTTATCCATTAAGAAACGCCCATAGTGCTCCCTATCACATTACTTAACTGTCTCTGAAATGACTCTGGATTTTCAAGTCCAACCGTTTGTTCCATGTTTACCTTTCTGTCATTTATTGTTTTGTATATTCCAACACAGATTCTTCCTAGTTGCTTTTTTCAAGGTTGAAGAGCCTAAATTTCTCTAGTCTTTCATATAATTTATTCCCCCAATCTCAGGGATCAACTTCATGGCTCTTCACTATACTGTCTTCTGGTCTGAATGTTTCTGCTGTAACTCAATCAGTAAAACTGCACATTTTATTCAAGATGTGGGCTAACCATCGAACTGTTGTAAGAATTCTGGGAATTCCACCTTTTCCCTGAGTATGCAAAACTTTGGCCATTAACCAAAATCCTAAGATGGAAGGATAGGTGAGAGGTCACCAGACGAATCAACAACATACACAGTGGAAGGTGGGAGAATTACTGCTTCAGGCATGTCTCTGTTTTAATGCAAAACCTACAGCAAATGGTCAATGATCAGCACTAATTCGAGAGGCAGTCGGCCATTGAGAGAGGCGACTGCTCCAGACATGCCTCGGTTCTGATGCAAAACCAATCGACACCCAGGACGTGGGATGTGTGGCAAGTGCTCGACGATCAGAATGAATTCGAAGAACAAAGGCCCATCGAGAGAAGCAATTGCAACATGATGAGAGGCCATCAAAAGCCATCAAGGACTCTTAAGGACTTTGTAAGAACTGTTTGAACAGACATGGAAGTGCCTCATTTAACGACAAAAACTATTGTCAGAGAGGGGTATATAAGTAGAAGCTCGAAACCCCTCTTTCTCTTGTTTGCTCTCTTGCTTTTGGTCTCTTGTTTTTTTGCTCGTTTGCTGTCTCTGGTTCTTGCTCTCTTGCTTCTTAGCTCTTATCTCTTTTCCAGCTCTCTCTCTCCCTCTCTCTCTTTCTTCCTCTTAGTTCCTGCTCGTTTCTTTTTTTCACCCGAACTCTCCAAGGAGGAGAACAGCTTCCAGCGAAACCAACAAACCCTACGTGAGAGAACCGGTCAGCCAGACCTGCAAGTGCAAAGGATTGGTGAGCCTCGAACATACGTGTGTGTGTGTGATAGGTGTCTCCAGGGTCCCCACCAACCTCTTAGTTTAGCGGGATAAAGTACTGTAGTGGGTGTGTGTAACTCAATGTACTGTGTAGGGCCGTTTTTATCGTTATTTTCTTTGTGTTGACGGTATAATAAAACCAGCATTCCAATTCAATTCAAACACCGAGTTTGTGTGTTCTCTGTGCTATTAGGCTACGTGATCCATCAGCGGGTGCGTTAGCATAAGTCCCGTTTTCCTGAACCCCCGATCCGTGAGGTATAAGTGTTCCTTGGCTGGACCGGGGACCAGATATCTGCACCGATCAATTGGGTGAGAACAACCCCAATACACCCTGCACTGTACAGTTTCAGTAAAATGTCCTCCGACTTGTATTCTACTGATGTATCAATATAATGCAACTTTGTTGATTGGTGCACTACAGTGACTCGACATGTTACATGCGAGTGTACTGACACTCTAAGATCCCTTTCAAATTCATCCCTAGCTAGTTCAACACCATTTATGGAGCACACATGTCATTCATTTTTTTTCTTCTAATGTGAAGTAGCTGACAATTATCAATATTGAATTTCATCTGCCATTTTGCTGCCCAATTACAGATTTTATCTGGTTCTCTTTCTGGGTTATCCAAAGCGTCATCAGACTTAACTGCTGCTACCGCAGCCACCAACCTCCTCCTGCCCTAAATAATTTCATTGTCAATTTCAGCATTGAGTTTCTGATTCCAAGCCATTAATCTAAATTAGAAATAAAAACAGAAAATGTTAGAAATACTCAGCAAGTTAGGCAGCATCTACGGAGAAAGAAACAGAGTTAATGTTTCAGATCGATGAACTGGAAGAAGTTGAAGATTAAAACAGTTTTTAAGCAAGTACAGAGGCAGAGAAAGGTGGGGGGGAGGAAGGGGAGGGGAGGAAAGAACATAAGAGAAGGTCTCTGATAGGGTGGAGGGCAGAAGTGATTAATTGACAAAAGGGACGATGGTGCAAGGCATGAAGGGTGGTAATGGGACAAGTAAAGAAACAAAAGTTGGGTCAAGAGGAGCTGTAAATGGCAACAGCAAAATCATTGCCAGCACTTGTGCCGTCTGAAAAAATGGGAGCAGTGGTTATTATCTGAAGTTACTGAAATCAACGTTGAGTCTGGAAGGTTATAAAGTGCCTAATCGAAAGATGAGGTGCTGTTCCTCGAGCTTACGTTGAGTTTCATTGGAACAGTGTAAGAGGCCGAGGACAGGAAGGTCAGAGTGGGAGTGGGATGGGGAATTAAAATGGCAAGTGACTGGCAGGTCAGGGTCATGCTTGCGGACTGAGCAGAGGTGTTCAGCAAAGTGATCATCCAAACTGCGTTTGGTCTCCTCAATGTCGAGCAGACCGCATTGTGAGCAGTGAATACAGTATACTAAGTTGAAAGAAGTACAAGTAAATCACTGTTTCACCTGGAAGGAATGTTTGGGGCTCTGGACGGTGAGAAGGGAGGAGGTGAAAGGGCAGGTATTGTAACTCCTGCGCTCGCATGGGAAGGTGACGTGGAGAGGAGCGGGCGTTGTGGGTGATGGAAAAGTGGACAAGGGTGTCACGGAGGGAGCGGTCCCTTTGGAATGCTGAAAGAGATGGGGAAGGGAAGATGTGTTTGGTGGTGGTATCATGCTGGAGGTAGCAGAAATGGTGGAGGATGATACGTTGAATCTGGAGGCTGTTGGGGTGGAAGGTGAAAACATGGGGGACCCTATCATGGTTCCGGGAGGGAGGGAAAGGGGTGAGGGCAGAAGTACGGGAAATAGGACGGACACTGTTGAGGGTCCTGTCAACTACAATGGAGGGGAATCCTCGGTTGAGGAAAAAGGAAGACATATCGGAAGCACTGGTGTGATGGCTCTGATGTTGCCATTTACAGCTCCTCTAGACCCATCTTCTGTTTCTTATCTTGTCCCATTACCACCCTCCTTGCCTTGCACCATCATCTCTTTTGTCATTTAATCACTCCTGCCCTCCATCCTATCAGAGACCTTCCTTTTTGTTCTTTCCTGCCCTCCCTTTCCTCCCTCCACCCTTTCCCTGGCTCTGTACTTGCTTAAAAACTGTGTAATCTTCAACTTCTTCCAGTTCTGACGAAGGGTCATCGACCTGAAACGTTAACTCTGTTTCTTTCTCCACAGATGCTACCTGACTTGCTGAGTCTTTCCAGCATTTTCTGTTTTTATTTCAGATTTCCAGCATCCGCAGTATTTTGCTTTCAATGTAAATTAGAAACTGTAAGGGGCCCCAGTATTGATCCTGAAGGCACTGCAGTAGTACTTCAGTTCACCGCCTCCCCCGCCACTTCAATTCATTCCTGTAACAAGTATCTGCTGCTGTCTTTCTTTCCGTTAACTTCTTATCCATATGCATATTTCATTGAATTCACGCTGGACTATCTATTAACCTTTGAAACTGAAACAGTATTGTACGAAAAAAATGAAAAGACATTAGAATTCAAGATGTTACAACCGAGGTACTGAAAGTGATAGGACGAAGGCAGCTTTGCTCCACTAGGTTTGTCGTAAAGTGCAAAAGATAGAACCCCCACTGAGCAACTGGGAAACCATTGCACTGGAAAGCACTTAAAGTGCCAAAATTGATTGGTGCGAGGATGGTTTCATTGCAGATCTCTCTATATGCTACCAGTTTCAGCATCTGTTTTTCTATATCCGTTGGTGCCCTTTGCCCTTCATTTTTTTTTTCCTGGCATTTTCATTCTTTTCCCATCTCCCCTCAAAGTAAATTAAGAAAAAAAGGAAAATAAAGGATGATTTTGATTAAAAAGATAAAATATTTGGAAGTTATTATAAAATCCTCTCTTCAATTTCTCTCTAAGATGTTGCCAGAACAGGTGTGAGGAACGGTTTCATACAGAGCAAATACTTTAAGGAGTCACTTTCATTCCACTGTCTTGAGCAATCCTTGCAGAAAGGAAATGTTTCAAAAAGTAGTCATGAACCCATGTTCTATTTCTCCTGTACATGTCAGCGCTATGACTAGGAAGGGAAATAATCCAGGGTGAGCCTATGTTCACACAAATGCAACCAAAACATTATCATATTATCAGAATTAGCCATTATTTTGTGCCACTTAGCACTGTAGGTGCAAACAGCAGTGAACGGCATGGTCCTACACTGATCTCTCCCAACACAGTTTCATAGCAAATTCGGCTAGATTTAGCACTTACACAGATGCAAATAAAAATGCGGTCATTTACTTATGATGTATTAGGCTCACTTTAGAGACTGATTTCCCATTGGTAATATCAATACTCTTTTTTTCCTTTGTCTTGTTGCTTTCTCCCCCTGGTTTTCCCTTTCTTGGAATCACTGATTCAAGCCTTGGAGAAGTATACTGCTTTGCTCACTTTGATATATTTATTGCAAACAGAATCCAAATTTAACCCTGTCCAAAATATAGCCCCAGTAACCTTTCGATACTTGTTACTGAAAAAGAAAGCCCTCCAGTGGACTCTGTGAAGACAGGCTGCTTGCTTTGTTCTAAAGTTAGTAAATTCCACCAAAGGTGCTTGGAGAAATAATCAAGCTACAGGTAGACTAGTTAGGAAATAGAGACTGTCAGCTAAACTGGTTCACATTGATAACCGTTTTTTTTCCAAAAAAGTCAAAAATAAAGGTGTTGAACCAGAAATGAGCTGATTTCAGAGGGAAGAAAGGGCACCTAGCTCAGATTAATTGCTTAGAAAATTAGCAGAGCAAACAGCAAATCAGCTGTAGAGATATTTAAATACAAGATGGATAAGGTACAGATTAAATACATTCCAACTGGAAGAATATGGCAGCATCAACGGCTCCTTGGATAAATATAGAGGGCAGAATAAAAATAAGGTTTTAAAAAGATATATATGATCAATAAAGGAAGGACTGGCAACTAAATACTGGCTACATAAAGAACAGGACTGGCAACAAAATATTGTAGGCTATAAAATAATCAGAAAGGGTAGGGAAAGAAGGAGGCGGGAGGTGGAGTAGCTGTACGAATTAGAGATAACATAATGGCAGTAGAAAAAGAGACATAACTGACAGAAGGATAGATTGAAATAAAAGATAAGGAATCGACCACCTTATAGTGGAAAGGAAGTGGCGGAAGAAATATATAAGCAAATATGTGAAATGAGTAAAGGACATAGAATAATAATCATGGGAGATTTAAACTATCCCCAAATAAAATGGCAAGAAGAGGTAGGTAAAGGGGTACAGGGAATGGAGTTTTTACAATGTGTGCAGGACTCCTTTCTTACCCACTATGTAAAAAGCTCAACAAGACAGGAAGCACTGCTGGATCTAGAAATGGGAAATGAACCAGAACAGATAAGAGAATTAAAGCATAGGGGAACATCTTGTCTATAGTGATCACAACATTCTAAAGTTTACGATAAAGATTGAGAAGGGCATAAGTAAGACAAAGACTAAAGTAATAAATCAGAAAAAAACTGATTTTCAGGGGATGAAAATGGAACTAGAGAAAATAAACTGGAAAAATTTACAGATAAACAATGAATTAGAATAGCAGTGGGAAACATTTAAAACGGTGATCAATAGAACCCAGGAGAAATATATCCCACTAAAAATCAAGAACTAGCCAATACTGATACACCGTGGATGAATAAAAAAATAAGGGCAAAACTGAAACTAAAGATAAAGGCATACACCAAGGACATAGACAACAAAGGAGAGGATGACAAAAGGGAATATGAAAAGGTTAGGAAAAAAGACAAAAAAACAATTAAGAAGGCAAAGAGAAACTACAAACTTAAATTATGAAGGAATATAAAAAGAAATAGTGAAGTATTCTACAGACACATAAATAACAAAAGAAAAATCAGGAGAGGGCAACTAAGGGATACGCACGATAAACTCACAGGTAATGACAGCGAAATGGCAGAAATATTAAATAATTACTTTGCCTTAGTATTTACCAGGGAGACTAACATGGTGGGCAGGACATTAGAAGAAGAGATCAAAAAGATATAAAGACATTTAAGATAGAAAGGGGGAGATAATTGGTAAACTCATCAAACCGAGAGAGGATAAAACCCCTCGACTGGGTGGATTGCATTCGCGCATATTAGACGAAGTTAGGGAAGAGATAGCAGAGGCACTATTACATATATATAAAAATTCATTAGAAAAGGGAATAGTGCCAGAGGACCGGCGGACAGCTAATGTGATTCCTATATTTTAAAAGGGTGATAGAACCAGTCCAGGGAACTATGGACCAATTAGTTTAACATTGGTGGTAGGAAAAATAATTGAATCCTTACTCAAAGATGTAATAGAAAAACATCTAGAAACTGAAAATATAATAAAGAGTAGTCAGCACGGATTTCAAAAGGGAAGGTCAGGCTTGACCAACCTTATTGAATTCTTTGAAGAAGTAACAGAAAGAGTAGACAAGTGTAATGCACTAGATGTAATATATTTAGATTTTCAAAAAGCCTTCGATAACGTACTGCGTTGTAGACACGTAACTAAGGTCAGAGCATGTGGAGCCAGGGGACAAGTAGCAGAATGGATAGCAAGCTGGATATAAAACAGAAAACAGAGAGTAGGGGTTAAACGTAGTTACTCAGACTGGCAAAAGGTGGAAAGTGGTGTTCCACAAGGATCGGTGCTGGGACCACTGCTGTACACTATTTACATAAATGATTTGGCCTCGGGAATCAAGGTTCAATTTCAAAATTTGCAGACGACACCAAATTGGGCGGTATCACTAATACCGAGGAGCATTGTGACAAAATACAGGAAGTCATTAATAAACTTGCAGAATGGGCATGTAATTGGCAAATGAATTTCAATATAGATAAGTGTGAGGTATTACATTTTGGTAGGAAGAATAAGGGCCACAAACTGCTTGGATAGTAAGAGTCTAAATGAGGTAGAGGAGCAGAGGGGTCAAGGGTATAGATACACAAATCACTAAAAGTAGCAACGCAGGTTAATAGGCCATAAATAAGCAAATCAAGCGCTGGGGTTCATTTCTCGAGGGATAGAATTGAAAAGCACAGAAGTTATGTTAAATTTGTATAGAACCTTGGTTGGACCACACTTGGAGTACTGTGAACAGTTCTGGTCTCCAAATTATAAGACAAAGAGGCACTGGAGAAGGTGCAAAAAAGATTTACTTGGATGATACCAGAACTGAGAGGTTATACCTATCAGGAAAGATTGAGCAGGCCAGGGCTCTTTTCTCGAGAAAAGAACGGGCTGAGGGGTGACCTGATAGAGGTCTTCAATATTATGAAAGGGTTTGATAAGGTAGACGTAGAGGAGATGTTTCCATTTGTAGGGGAGACAAGAACTAGGGGCCATAAATATAAGACAGTCGCTAATAAAACCAATTGGGAATTCGGGAGAAACTTCTTTACCCAGGAAGTGGTAAGAATGTGGAACTCGCTACCACAAGGATTAGTTGAGGCAACTAGCAAAGATGCATTTAAGGGGTAGCTAGATAAACACATGAGGAAGAAAGGAATGCTGATAGGGTTAGATGAAGTAGGGAGGGAGAAATCTCGTGTGGAGCATAAACACTGGCATGGACCTGTTGGGCCGAATGGCCTATTTCTGTGCTGAACATTCTACATAATTCCCTGAAATACAGTACAGTATAAAGTATAAAAGCAAGGAGGTTATGGTGAACCTTTATAAAATACTGTTTCAGCCGCAACTGGAGTATTGTGTCCAATTCTAGGCACTGCACTTTAGGAAGGATGTGAAGGCCTTAGAGAGTGTGCAGAAAAGATTTACTCGAATGGTTCCAGGGAAGAGGGACTTCAGCTACGTGGAGAGACTGGAGAAGCTTAGAGCAGAAAAGGTTCAGAGGAGATTTGATAGAGGTGTACAAAATAATGTGGGGTCTCGACAGAGTAGATAGAGACAAACTCTTTCCATTGGCATAAGGGTTGAGAACCAGAGGGCACAGATTTAAGGTGATTGGCAAAAGAACCAAAGGCAACAGGAGGAAAAATTTTTTACGCAGTGAGTGGTTATGATCTGGGATACACTGCCTGAAAGGGTGGTGGAGACAGATTCAATCGTGGCTTTAAAAGGGAATTGGATAAGTACCTGAAGGGAAAAAATTTGCAGGACTATGGGGAAAGGGCAGGGGAATGAGACTAACTGGACTGCTCTTGCAGAGAGCCGGCAAGGGCTCGATGGGCCAAATTGCCTCCTTCTGTGCTGTAACCATTCTATGATTCTAGAATACAGAAGAAAACTATGAGAAATATAAAGAATGCAAAAGAAAAGAAGATAGAACCTGGATTTATATAGTGCTTTTCACTTTCACAGGATGTTCCAAAGCTTTAGAAATGTACTTACTGTTGTTTTTTATCCAAACATAACAGCTAAATTGCACACAGCGAGGTTCCACAAACAATGAGGTGAATGACCAGTTAATCTGTTTTGCATCCAATTAAACAGGCAGACGGTACCTCCAACAATGCAGTACTCCCTCAGTGCTGCACTGAAATATCAGACTAGATTATGCATTAAGGTTTGGGGTGGGGCTTCAACCCGCAACTTTCTGAATCAATGGCGACAGTCTAGAGGGACAAGGAACCACTGTCAGTCCACGAGGACAGGATTGAAGGTGAGCGGGACAGAGTATGGAAAGTTGCATTCTGGATAAGTTGGAGTTTATGCAATGTGGACAAAGGAAGGCCAGCAAGGAGAGACTACTGGAATAACCGAGTCTGGATGTGACAAAAGCAAAGATAAAGGTTTCAACGGCAGAGGGGTTGTCATAAGGATGGAGGCAAACAATGACGCAGAGATGGAAATAAGCAGTCATGGTGATGGAAAGGGTGTGCAGGTTGCAGCTCAGCTCAGGGTTAACAGGACAGCAAGGTTTCGCACTTTGTAGTAGCCACCGGGACCGATGGCTTCGCTCTTCCTGATGTTCAGCTTGAGGGGGAGGAGACAATTTCGTAGCGGGGGGGGGGGGGGGGGGGGGAGTTGGGGGGGAGTGCACAGCGGGCTACCCAGTGGAACATGAGAATTTAATTGGGGCCCTCCAACTAGTGTAGGACCCTGCTACAAGTATTTTAAAAAGGCTCCAGCCTATTTTGGGCGGGACCACTGGCTGCCCCTTTTGAGCCCCTCTCGAAAATTGAGACGAGTGGGGCCCGGGCGGTAGGTAAATTTCCGCCTGCCTACCGCCCTGATTTCCAGCGTAAATGGGCGATAGGAAGACGGAAATCGCCCCGGTTGTTTGAGTTAGCAATTACAGGATTTCAGTTAACATGTGGCTGTAATCGGCATTTTCGTCACCACTAGTATGAGCCAGCAGCACAATTTGACCTTCCACTCTGGAATCACCTTCAGGAAACATGATATTTTCTACTTCTGTGTGTCACAAAGAACACCGACATCACAGTCAGAAAGAAGGATTGCTATTGCACCATAATGGAAATCGATTTAATTGAACCACGGACACTTCACTGCAGTCTAATCGATAACAGCATCTTACTACACTACATAGATGTGAACATTATATTAGTAAGATCTAGATCTTACACCGAAAAATATTTCAGTTCAGTGAAAGTGTCAGTTTGCACATTAAGCAAGCATCTGAGTAGCATTTAATGACTCAGGAAAATAAGCTTACACTTTATGTTAACCTTTTATAATGAATCAATCAAAAGTAAGTTTTTATAAAGTCAATTTAAAATGTCAATATGCAAGTACAGTATTAAACAGAATAAGTAACGAAGGCTAAGACATTACTTTTTAAACCGCAGAATGAAAATTTATATTTCACTTTTCATTGTGTTCTCAGTCTACACAATGAGCTGTACCATCTTGTCTGATGGGAGAAGTTAAACAGTGAATTGAATGGTAAATAGTGCACAATGCTTCACATTTCTGCAGTGTAACTTGTAATTCATAAAATATGTACTCGTTTACAATAAATGTCACTACTGCAATAGATTACAAGAGCAGGAAAATTCCAGAAACAGGTGAATTTTCAATTGTGACCAGCTGAAAAAACAACCAAGTCACTTCTGTGTACACTGTTAGGTTAATCCCTACAATGTTAATGTTTCAATTTTTTTTCTATTTTACTTTAGCACCTAGTGCTTTAACTCTAACAAAATTATTCTTCTTGTTATCAATTTCCTCTGGTTAGAATTCAATAAGCTTTTGGTTAGTGAAAGCAAAGTTACCCAATTTCAAAAAAACTGAAAGCCTACTTGACACCCAATTTAAAACATTTTTTAGTGCTGTGCGGCAAAATGTATTTTATGAGGGTATTTATCGCTTTATTTTTCATCTCTTCAGGCCACATACTATCTGTTATTGAGATGCCAAGTAGGTGTCCTGCTCCCAAGCTTTGCCTTAACATTCTGAACTGCCCACCCTTGCATGATTTAGGAGATGATTTCTTATTCAATGTTCTCGCTGTTCATCTCTGTGGAAAATCACTCAGCTTTACTGCCTCTCTCTGGATTACTGAATTCAGCTTAGATTAGCCTCGATTTTAACTCCCCCCGCGTGGTGAAAACTAGGCGGGGGATGGGGCAGGAGTGGAGGGGGTAGTTGAAATGGAGTGGGGGACCGACTCACTCCCTTCCCGTCCCGATCTGGCCAACTCCAATTGTAAATTGCAGGTGGCAAAAGTATACCCGCTCCAAGCCGACTGGGTCATCTTTAAATATGCAGGTTGGGCTCCAATTATGTCATTAGGACCCGATCTGCCATTTTAACCTGAGGTCTGAGCAGTGGCGGGTTCCCTACCAGGCCAAACCTTCCAAGCTTTTTATGTTTTTCTACATTTCATTGTGGGTCAGGAGAAGCAGGAGTGCTCCTCCAGGCCCCACAAGGAGGACTTGGGCCAGGCCTACTCGACCTTCGCCCCCCTCACCCACCCCTCCTGCGAGGGACTTACCTTGTGTCTAGGGCTGCAGCGAATGTTCCCAGCAGCCAGATCCCAGAACCTCTGCCGGATCGATAGCCTCCAGATGTTCTGGCCATATATAAACTTTGGTGTTTACTGATTCAATGAAAAATCCTCTATTGCTCCCTCAGTCTCGAGGTAAATTGAATTATAGCCGAGTAGCTCATTGACACAGTCTGAGTATTTACTCTATTCTTCAAAATAGCACCATGATGCAAGTATACAGACATGTGGAATAGGCTCTCTGGTTTTGGCAGTCGCTACAGGAGATAACTGGTCTGATGGCATCTTGCAAGACCAATGAAAATCTGGGTTTGCGATGCCATTGGTCCTTTAGGGGTCATAGTCTTAATATTTCTATGAGCCACAGATAGCAGGAGAGCCATGACATTGAGCAGTAGTCAGGATATCAGGCTGTTGGAAAACAGGATGCAATGAACAGGAATTGCAGGCTACAGACTTCCCCAAATTATGTATTTGTAAGGCAACACAGCGGAGATTTTCCACATTCGCACGAAACAGGGGGTGAAGTTGGTGGTGCGGCTGCGGCATCGCCCACCCGAAGCTAGTGTCGGAAAGCTCGATCCATTTTCAGTTTCGGGTCTGATTTGAATGTCGCCGGCGAGCTCCAGGTGCTAAACAGGCGATCCACTGCAGCTTGCCGGTTATGGGAAGACGGGAAATGGGCCGCTCCCTCATCGAGCTGCCGGCAGGTCGGGCTTAGGGCGGCTGGGGGGCGGGGGTGAAGAGCAGCCGATCCCGGAGTGGGTTGAGCACGGGTCAGCAGTGGGCCGTAGTACTTTTGTAGAGCCAGGGGGACTACTCTTGCTCCTCCTGGCCCCACAAAAAATTCTCCCAAAACATTTTTGAGTCTTTTCTGGAGCAATCACCAGCTGTCTTGGTCGCTCGCCGTATGGTACAAAAGCAACCTCTATCTATTTGTCACTGAAAATTGCAATCGGGGTCCTGCAATTAGTGTAGGGCCTTAATTTGCATATGTAACGACCCCAATCTCCACAAATGGAGTGAGAGGGCCTAGTAGGGACCTTCATTCCCTCCAATTTGTCACCCAGGCACTTATCTTTGTAGGCCTCAATCTCTGCCGAGGCCTGCAAAGCTGCAGCTCCAGCCATTTTCAAGGCTCTTCACTCTTGTATCTTGCAGTCTCTTCAGGTGCTGCTTGGCAATTTGCAGGCCCACCTGAAAATTTCATCAGGTAGGACTTGGGCGTCAATGGCGTTCCCCCCTTCTGATTTTCAACAGCCTGCCGGCCATCTGTCTTTCAGGGCAGAAATGGACAGCCAGCGGCTGAAAATTGATCCCCTCCCACCCCAGCCTCCCCCCCCCACTTCGACTGGGACAATGGAAACAATCCCAACTTTTCAATTTTTTGGAAGGTTTTCTTGGGGCTTGAGAAGAAATGTGATTTCCAAACGCATTACAACACTTTATCAATAAACAGAGCAGAATCGCCACAGTTAATACGAGTTGGATTTAGAGAGAATTTACTCATTTAAAGGAAATTCGTAACATTGACTATAGTGGAAACAGTTCATTCACTGCTGGGTTTCATTTATAAAGTATTTGTGTTCAGTCTTCTGCATTAGTTTATAGTCCAAGTTAAATACTACACCAATTCGATGTTACTACTCCAATATCGCATAATTTATCTGCAGCACCTGAAAATAAATGACATATACCAAAAGGCAAATCTTCACATTAACAGCTAAGTGACGGAAAATCAGTGGAGTTTTTTCAATTCAGTTCAAAATGGACTTTAAAATGGATTTCACTTATTAATCAGGTAACCTTTAGTGATCAAATCAAACAGCAACTCGGTAAAAATGATTAGTGCCAGTGTTAGTGTCACTAGGAAGAATTGTACCTTACCAACTACATTCGCCATTAGGTCAACAATGCATTCATCTGCAAAAGCCCAAGGTAAGGAACCACCAAAATGCCCATGAACACCTCTGCAAGATAAACACATAGAAAGAAGAAACAATTAACTTGCATTTAAGTAGCACCTTTCATAATATCAAGATGTCCCAATGCACTTAGTAGCCAATAAATTACTTTTGAAGTGCAGTCACTGTTGTTTTTGTAGGCAAGCGCAGCAGCCAATTTACACACAGCAAAGTCCAACAAACAGCGATGCGATGAACGTTTGTTTGACACCCTATGTCTAAAATTCGGTTGCCCTGAACGCGTCTGGCGCCGGGCCCGCTGTGTTCAGGAAAATCAAGTCTACATTCAGCCTAAATCGACCGCTGCAGGCCATCATCAAAAAGGTAAGTATTTAAAAAAGTACTTAGCTGAATATGGAGCTGGGAGGTACAGGAGTGCGCCTCCCGGCTCCACATTAAAATCACGGGCCGCTGCTGGCCATCGCTCGCCTCTTCCCGATCGCCCTCCTCTCCCAGTCTCACCCCCCCAACCGCCTTCACTTCCCCTTTAAGCACTTAACTGAGGGCCGCCAGCCTGAAATTACAAGCCTCTTCACCGGCCAGCTGCCTGATGATACACAGGAGATGTCCGCAGCTCGTCGGTCTCCTTTAAATGAGGCCTGAGGCGCAATTTCGGGTGTGCCTTGGGCCTAACCGTTGAGGTGCAGGAATCCTAGGGTCAGGCTGCTTTAAATATTTTGGATGGCTGCTTACACTGTTTCCGGTGCAATTGGGGCATCCACTTTACCAGAGGGAGGGAAGAATTTTGCCGCGTCATCTTGAAACGGTGCCGGTGATCACAGAACTATTCTGAAAATTTTTTTTTAAAGTGCTTCTGCCTTCTGGTAGTTTCAACAGTCAATGTTACTGCAAAATTGACCTTTAAATCCCCCCTTCATGGCCCTTGCAGCACTAGATTCCGGGGACTCACAGGCAGGATATGCTCAAGGCCAGGAGGAGCATTCCTGGGCTTCCTGTGACCTGGATGCTCATTAACATCAGCTTTTGCTGGTGGGTCCGAGACTGTGCTGCCCTTTGTCGGGCCTGCGGTTAAAATAGCTATCGGCAAGTTTGTCCTTTAAATTAGGCCTCTGCTTGTTTTGAGTCATAGAAACATAGAAAGGTTACAGCACGGATGGAGGCAATTCGGCCCATCGAGTCCGCGCCGGCTCTATGCACGAGCAATCCAGCTAGTCCCACTCCCTCGCCCTATCCCCATGCACATTTTTTCGTTTCAAGTACTTATCCAGTTCCCTTTTGAAGGCCATGATTGAATCTGCCTCTACCGCACCCTTGGGCAGTGCATTCCAGATCCCAAACACTCGCTGAGTAAAGAAGTTTTTCACCTTTGGTTCTTTTGCCAATCATCTTAAATCTATGCCCTCTGGTTCTTGACCCTTCCGCCAATGGGAATAGTTTCTCTCTATCTAGACCCTTCATGATTTTGAATACCTCTATCAAATCTCCTCGCAACCTTCTCTGTTCCAAGGAGAACAATCCCAGCTTCTCCAGTCTATCCACATAATTTAAGTCCCTCATCCCTTGAATCATTCTAGTAAATCTCTGCACCCTCTCTAAGGCCTTCACATTCTTCCTAAAGTGCAGTGCCCAGAACTGGACACAATACTCCTGTTGCGGTTGAATCCGTGCTTTATAAAGGTTCATCATGACTTCCTTGCTTTTGTACTCTATGCCTCTATTTATAAAGCACAGGGCCCCGTATGTTTTGTTAACCACTTTCTCAACCTGCCCTGACACCTTCAACAATTTGTGCACATATACCCCCAGATCCCTCTGTTCCTCTACCCCTTTCAGAATTGTGCCCTCTAGTTTATATTGCCTCTCCTCATTTTTCCTACTGAAATGCATCACCTCGCATTTTTCCGCATTAAACTTCATCTGTCACGTTTATTGTTTATTCGTTCATGGGATGTGGTTGTCGCTGGCGAGGCAGGCATTTATTGCCCATCCCTAATTGCCCTTGAGAAAGTGGTGGTGAGCCGCCTTTTTGAACCGCTGCAGTCAGTGTGGTGAAGGTTCTCCCACAGTGCTGTTTGGAAGGGAGTTCCAGGATTTTGACCCAGTGACGATGAAGGAACGGCGATATATTTCCAAGTCGGGATGGTGTGTGACTTGAAGGGGAACGTGTAGGTGGTGTTGTTCCCATGTACCTGCTGTTCTTGTCCTTCTAGGTGGTAGAGGTCGCGGGTTTGGGAGGTGCTGTCGAAGAAGCCTTGGCGAGTTGCTGCAGTGCATCCTGTGGATGGTACACACTGCAGCCACTGTGCACCGGTGGTGAAGGGAGTGAATGTTTAGGATGGTGGATGGGGTGCCAATCAAGCGGGCTGCTTTGTCCTGGATGGTGTCGAGCTTCTTGAGAGTTGTTGGAGCTGCACTCATCCAGGCAAGTGGAGAGTATTCCATCACACTCCTGACTTGTGCCTTGTAGATGGTGGAAAGGCTTTGGGGAGTCAGGAGGTGAGTCACTCGCCGCAGAATACCCAGCCTCTGATCTGCTCTTGTAGCCACGTTTCTGCCCATGCCACCATTATGTCCATATCCTCTTGAAGTCGATTACTATCCTCCTCATTGTTCACTACCCTTCCAACTTTTGTTTCATCCACAAATTTTGAAATTGTGCCCTGTACACCCAAGTCCAAGTCATTAATATATATCAAAAAAAGCAGTGGACCCAGCATCGACCCCTGGGGAACTGTAGAAATGCATAAAGAGTTACTTGACCATGTTAATGTAGAAATGCATGAACAGTTACTTGACCATAGTAAAGAAGAAAAGCATGATGGATATTTGACCAATGTTAACTCCTTGACTCCCATAATGGGGTAGCTACAGCACACGCACACAGAAAGACACAATTGTGTAATTACGTTTAAGCCTTGGTATGTTGATAATTAAGTTGGCTGTCCAGGTGCTTGGTACTGTCTGCCCCCCACCCCCCCACCCCGAGCAGATAAGGGTATTGCTGACTATAAAATATAATGAGAATACAGTTTCTTGAGAGGCCATGTGGCCTTGAGACTGACTTCAGCCCTACTGATAAGCCAGCTTTAGAATTTAGGGAGGGTAGTGTTCTCAGGCCTATGAGGCCTACGTGCCAAAACAGGAATAAGCTATGGATGTCCAGAGGGGGCAGGCTCACTGCTTGATTGACCAACTACCTGAACCAATTAAGAATGTACATGTACGCCCATATTCTACACAGGTAGGTGTTATTAATTAAACTGTATAAATGTGAACTGTTTTCATTTGTTCAGTGAAGAGGTTATTCTGACCATTGTTCAGAATACTAATTGACTTGTATACAAGTCAATTAAAGTAAAACTTTTCCCTTTGTGATACTGGTCTGAGTGTGTTAGTGCATTGGTATAGTGTTAAGTTTCGACAGAACACCACTGCAGTTAAAATCCTCCCTTCTGATGTCTTGAGGAGTGTACATATTACAGAGAGGGAGGTGCTGGAAGTCTTAACGCGCATCAAGGTAGATAAATCTCCGGGACCTGATGAAATGTATCCCAGGACGTTATGGGAGGTTAGGGAGGAAATTGCGGGTCCCCTAGCAGAGATATTTGAATCATCCACCGCTACAGGTGAGGTGCCTGAAGATTGGAGGGTAGCAAATGTTGTGCCTTTGTTTAAGAAGGGCGGCAGGGAAAAGCCTGGGAACTACAGACCAGTGAGCCTGACATCTGTAGTGGGTAAGTTGTTAGAGGGTATTCTGAGGGACAGAATCTACAGGCATTTGGAGAGGCAGGGACTAATTAGGAACAGTCCGCATGGTTTTGTGAGAGGAAAATCATGTCTCACGAATTTGATTGAGTTTTTTGAAGGGGTAACCAAGAAGATAGATGAGGGCTGTGCAGTAGACGTGGTCTACATGGACTTCAGCAAAGCATTTGACAAGGTACCGCATGGTAGGTTGTTACATAAGGTTAAATCTCATGGGATCCAAGGTGAGGTAGCCAATTGGATACAAAATTGGCTTGACGACAGAAGACAGAGGGTGGTTGTCGAGGGTTGTTTTTCAAACTGGATGCCTGTGTCCAGCGGTGTGCCTCAGGGATCGGTGCTGGGTCCGCTGTTATTTGTTATTTATATTAATGATTTGGATGAGAATTTAGGAGGCATGGTTAGTAAGTTTGCAGATGACACCAAGATTGGTGGCATTGTGGACAGTGAAGAAGGTTATCTAGGATTGCAACGGGATCTTGATAAATTGGGCCAGTGGGCCGATGAATGGCAGATGGAGTTTAATTTAGATAAATGTGAGGTGATGCATTTTGGTAGATCGAATCGGGCCAGGACCTACTCCGTTAATGGTAGGGCGTTGGGGAGAGTTATAGAACAAAGAGATCTAGGAGTACAGATTCATAGCTCCTTGAAAGTGGAGTCACAGGTGGATAGGGTGGTGAAGAAGGCATTCAGCATGCTTGGTTTCATTGGTCAGAACATTGAATGCAGGAGTTGGGATGTCTTGTTGAAGTTGTACAGGGCATTGGTGAGGCCACACTTGGAGTACTGTGTACAGTTCTGGTCACCCTATTATAGAAAGGATATTATTAAACTAGAAAGAGTGCAGAAAAGATTTACTAGGATGCTACCGGGACTTGATGGTTTGACTTACAGGGAGAGGTTAGACAGACTGGGACTTTATTCCCTGGAGAGTAGGAGGTTAAGGGGTGATCTTATAGAAGTCTATAAAATAATGAGGGGCATAGATAAGGTCGATAGTCAAAATCTTTTCCCAAAGGTAGGGGAGTCTATAACGAGGGGGCACAGATTTAAGGTGAGAGGGGAGAGATACAAAAGGATCCAGAGGGGCAATTTTTTCACTCAAAGGGTGGTGAGTGTCTGGAACGAGCTGCCAGAGGCAGTAGTAGAGGCGGGTACAATTTTGTCTTTTAAAAAGCATTTGGACAGTTACATGGGGAAGATGGGTATCGAGGGATATGGGCCAAGTGCAGGCAATTGGGACTAGCTTAGTGGTATAAACTGGGCGACATGGACATGTTGGGCCGAAGGGCCTGTTTCCATGTTGTAACTTCTATGATTCTATGATTCTATGATTCTATGTCAACAAGCTGATCTGTGGTAGATTTTAACGATAGGTTACCATAGCAACTGTGTTCTGTATTTGTTCTGTTAAGTGCTGCGGAAGGGAAACTTCAAGCGGTGCAAGAGCATTCAAATCTAAAGAGATCTATCCCGGGGCCAGCGGTGAGTGAAGAACTGAGGTCTTAGAGAATTGAGATCTCAAGTTAACTACGGCGTTGAAGTCGGGATTACATAGTAGCTGTTTCGAGAAAGGAGCTGGACATTAGGCTTTCACTGGAGAAAAATGTGCCTGCTTGATCCTTGTTACTGAGTGTCGACATTTATTCTGAATATAGTAATAAATCTATAATGATCTTTCTTCTGTCAACCTATCTCCTTCACCCTTTCGTTGACAAGGTCTATGTTAGATTTTGTGGCAACACCGAGAATAGTATGTGCATGCGTTCCAGCGTGTACCTGCATTCTGGTGTGTACCTGTATTCCAGTGTGCACCTGCATTTCAGTGTGTACCTACATTTTGGTGTGTACCAGCATTCCAGTGTGCATCTGCATTCTGGTGCGAATTTGCATTCCAGTGTGTATCTACATTCCAGTATGGACCTGCATTCCAGTGTGTATCTACATTCCAGTATGGACCTGCATTCCAGTGTGTATCTACATTCCAGTATGGACCTGCATTCCAGTGTGTATCTACATTCCAGTATGTACCTGCATTCCAGTGTGTAGCTACATTCCAGTATGTACCTGCATTCCAGTACGTACCTGCATTTTGGTGCATACCTGCATTCCAATATGTACCTGCATTTCGGTGTGCACCTGCATTCTAGTGTGCATCTGATTGTAGTTACCAGTAGACACATGGCAGTCTACTGTAGTTTTATATTTTAATTCCACAATGCATGTGTTTGAAATGAACTTTTAAGACAGAGTTCAAAGTTTTCCTTCCCAGCTTGTAAAATTAAGCTAAAGGATACAATGCTCACCAACAATACAAACTGCCTCTTCAACTGGCAAAGCGTATTTAATCTGTGGTTGCTTTGAAAGCTCTGTAACTATACAAAAGTGATCTACTCTGATCTGCAAACCATTTATTCCTTTTCTTGGCCAATACTATGTACCATTGACAACAACCCTGAAGACCCTAACAGCCTAAACGATCCAATCTCTACCACTGCACGTGGGAGTACATGATGTTAATTTAGAGCTTTATTCTGCTACCATTTAATTCATAGTGCAATGAATAGTGGTCATGGAGATCATTTGTTTGCAGTGAGGAAGTTGATTAGTCTCTATTAGAAAAGTTGGACCCAATTCAGTTACATTCCAGCTCATATCTTTCTCTTCCCTCTCATTCATGGTTTAGGTGGGTGTCCTTGCCACCTAATGAGGAGAGCAGGTTAAAATTGAAACTTTCGGGGCAGGTGAGTAACTTGGAGGATTTTAACTGCCCACCCACCCAGTTTCCAATGGGGGTTTCCACTGGACAGGTATGGTTAAAATCATATGCTGTGCATTTGGGGGCAGGTGAGGAGGGGTGAGGAGAGGCACAATCAACTACTCCTTAGAATTTACCAATCATTTCTCAGAATTTACAAAATTATGTGGACTTGACACACTGGCCAGTCTCCATCACAAAGAATCGTATCATGTCCTTTCTTTCTCCCCACTCTTTATGAGACATGAGCACATAATTTAGGCTGACACGCCAGTGAATTACTGAGGGAGTGCTGCATTGTTGGAGGTGCTGCCTTTTGGATGAGACATTAAACTGAGGTCCCGTTTGCCCTCTCAGGTGGATGTTAAAGATCCATTGGCAATATTTCGAAGAAGAGCAGGGGAGTTCTCCCTGGTGTCCTGGACAATATTTATCCCTCAACCAACACCATTAAATAAATAATCTGGTCATTATCACATTGCTGTTTGTGGGACTTTGCTGTGCGTAAATTGGCTACTGTGTTTCCTATATTATAAGAGTGACTACACTTCAAAAGTATTTCATTGGGACGTCCTGAGGTCGTGAAAGGCGCTATACAAATGCAAGTCCTTTCTTTCTTTGATCGTATACAGGATTTCATGATCTCACAAGAATGAATGTACTCGGCTATCTTAGAAGTGGAGTTCCACCCTTTTGTAAGTGAGCTGAGATTCTCCCTGTGAGCAAGAACCATTACAGAAGTAGAGACAACTAAAAAATTAGAGTTTTATCTCTTTCTTTCTATTGAGTGAACAGATATTTTTGGATAATAGGATTCTTAACTCAGGGAATAGGTGGATGGTTAAAGCCATATGTCACACAACATGATTGTACTTGGGTAGGTGCAGAGTAAGCATTGGTTCATACGTTACATGTTTGGGGTAACTGACAGATTTTCGTACATTTGTGACCCCAAAGATTACGTTAGAGAGGTTAACTGACTGTAACATAGAGATTGCTCAATGTGAGTAATTGATTCACGAATATTTGGAACCTGAGTTCTCTAAACTTTGACCTTCCTAATTTGCATATTCTAGGAGGGCACCACCGAAGAGAGTTTTCACAGAAAGCAACACAAATATTTGTCAAAGTTCACTTTACTTACATTTTGGCCCATTTGTCAAGTTCTTCATCTATATAAGCCTTAGTTTTCTTTGGTTGCAAACCAAGGGAATTTCCACAAAAGTAAACACAGTCGTCTTCTGCCTTTACCAAAGTTGGGTCAACTTCAAAATATGAAAAAAATATATCATTAACCAGGCAACATTTATGCATTTGTTGCCAAATACACTGCCTTACATTTAGTAAGAACAAACTGCAATTTATGAAGTAAAAGAATGCTTATTTTGTGGAACACAAGAGACATGTGAACAATACATATTTGCCAATTTCTCTGCTGCAGTTCCTGCAGTTAATTCATGAGAGTCACAAAAGAAAATGTCACAATTTTTTTCTGTACACATCACTCTAACCCAATAATTATCACTGTTTGCGTAGATATCAACATAAAGATGATTTGACAAGAATGTCTACTGTTCTGTTAACCATACTCCCCAAAGCTCTTTTCATAATTATTTGAAAGTGTAATTACTGCTCCATTTACTCGACATTGCTGCCAGCAATGGCAGCTCCAAGTTCGTCAACTGCACTGTAAGGGTAAGTGAGCAGGTGGTACTGTCTCAGAAGACATACAACATACTTGAAGACGTAAAGAGGTCATTTTCCTCTAGTTTCACAGTGCCAGAGCAGCAATATACATGTTCGGCTCTTGCTGCACTAGCCAAGAGGCCGTCAAGGGAGCTAAAGGATAGTTGTTTAAACAGGAAACTATTTTGAGAATGGCCACTTTTTCTGATCACATACTACAGTTAACCCTTTAAAGATGGCAAGGTTTTTGCACAATCTTCACAAGTACAAATGGAGAATATTTTACTCTATTCCTGTACAATTAGAGATGTGCTCCAAGTCTCCATTATTTTGTACTTATTTTGGTCCTGCTCAACATTATTAAGAAGTTATGGGTTAGATTTTAATCTACTTTACATTTAAAAGATGAGGCCTCATAGTGTCATAATGAGGCCCAGGAGTTAAAATGGCCCAGGCATCACGTTGAGCTCCCCATCGGGGGAATTCCTCCCGCCTCACACCCCCGCCCGCCCCAAACACGCCCCAAGTTAAATTCGACCCCTCTCGGTCAAATGACAAGATGTTTATTTTGCATCCTTCAGTTCTCACATTTCTATTATATTAAAAAAGTTTCATTTTCTTTCAAAGACAATAAGGATATTAAACACTCTTATCAGATATGGCTACAACAGGATTGAAACCAAATGTTTTCGAAATTTCACATTACACTTGCGTATGGCCTGCATATTTAATATCACTGCCTTATTCAATCTTTCATTGTTTTCTCAATTATAAATCATTATGTCAGCTGAATCGATATCACAGTGAAATCAATATCATTAAAAGGGTTTTCGGATGCAGTGTTATGACATTTGCTTCAATATTTCTGTATATATCAATTATTCTGATATTGCTGAAAGTACTGCCATAATCATTTTACTCATACCTCTCCCACATTAAAAGAGGTGTGATAAATCATGCTGATTGGGTTAGGATTTGATCTTTCTTCTCCAAGTAAGAACGTTCAGATTATGATCCTCGTCCCTTATCTTTAATCTACTTAGAAATAGCAAATATATGGCGAAAGATAGACGTGGAATTCTTTGAGTACGATAAACCCTGACCAAAAGTCACAAAGCTTGTTAACCAGTGACCTGTATACCCTTGTAAAGGGTGGAAGTACTTTTCTGTAACACTGAGCAAAAGTCTGATATTGCATAAGAAGTACCTAAACATAATGAGGGACATTTTGACTTCAGGCAATGAAAATCAGGAGCAATGTATAATGGGTGGTTGACCCGATATCGGCCATTTTACACTATAACCCAAAGTCAAAGTTACCCTCCAATGACTATTGCACAAATGAAGGAGACCCAACAACTAGTGAGAAAAAAACTAGTTACAGGTGAATTACACAGATATTCTCTCATCTTTTCCCCGAAGGAAGAATCTCATTCGGGTGTACTATTCCATGGATGCCAGCTGTAATGATTCATTGGTTTGAGTATGAGGACTTCAAGTTGTTTCCCCAGTGTTTCAATAAAGCACAAGTTAGAAATGATCAGGGGAAGTAAGTCAGTCTGTAAGATGAGAGGTTTAAGTCAGCTTGAGTTGCTGAATGTAAAGTTATTTTCAATCATTATAAATCTAGTTTATTATTCAATCATAGAATCATAGTAAATTTACGGCACAGGAGGCCATTCAGCCCATCGTGTCCACGCTGGCCAAAAATGAGCCTCCCAGCCTAATCCCACTGAATGCTGAATTATTAGGAACTCTAACAATCTAGTAAATGTGACATCACATCAGAAGCCGCTGGTAACCTCATCCAAGTGGCTATTCTTCATTCATCAGTCTAGATAGCTAGTTCTATTCAACCCCAAGGGTATGACAATTGAGCCTGACCTTAGTCCTCACTTTGTGTCCTTATCCACAACTTTCCAGCAGTGGTCACTGGTTAACAAACAGAATTTTTCCGCTCCCCAGTGTTCACTGCCTGCCTGAAAAAGCTGAGGCCAAACTTTATTATCCCTTCTATATCCCCGGTGGAGATCAGTTAACAACCCACAGCAGAAATCCAACATGAGATCTTCTTGATCTGTATGACTGTATTCAGTGAATTCACTTGCTGATCAATTGGGGAATCCTGACTTGGAGGTTTTGCTCATGTGTGGAAGACGTTAATAAACCTCCCATGGACTATCCTGCTTGATGGCTTATGTTTCAGTTTCAGCAGGGTCTTGTGGGTGCGAAGGCAAGGGGGAACCCAGAGCTGCTCCTCCTGGCCTCACAAAGGAAAGTTTAACACTTACCTTTTATGGTCTCATCAGTCTTCAGAGAAGCGAGGCAGTCGCAGCAGGCATCCTACACAGACGCTGTTAAAAGGTCATTATGTCTACTGACATAATGGCACCCTGATTTGCATACATGATTGAGACTCCTATCTGATTTATGCAGGCACCTCATCTGCCGCCAAAAACAGTGGTGTTAAAATCACTGAAGCGCAGGAAAGTCTTTTATTAATAATCGTTGATTTGTAAAAACTTTGGGAGTTAAATTGGGCCATGTAGTGCCCATTTTTCAGGTGCTACAAAGCACCTAAAGCCCCAAGTTGGTGGGCAGGACACGTGTGCACAGATGCAATAGTGAGCCCACCATGCACTTCCCACAAAATGCAGACATCCTGTAGCTGGCCAGCAACATGCAGCTAGCCTGCTAAATCCAACAACATACTAAATAGAACAAATGCAAAATACTGCAGGTGTTGGAAATCTGAAATAAAAACAAAAAATGCTGGAAATACTCAGCAAGTCAGGCTGCATCCATGGAGGAAGAATCAGAGTTAATGTTTCAGGTCGATGATCCTCCATCAGAACATATTAAATAGCACTGGTAATTAAAAACCTCTTGTGAAATTAATTCCCAGATTGATGCTGCTAGAATCTACCACCAATGGCATTTAAGGCACGCAGCTCCTTTGATCCAACAGTGAATAGGCATCAGAACACTGCGGAATCAATGTCCCCACCATGTATTAGCTATCACAGCATTCTAAAACCCTGGGTGGACTTGCTGAGGATGTTAATTTTAGATATTTATTTGAGTCTTTCGTGTGCTCTGCGGGAGGATTCTGCCTGCCGCTGTGTGAATATGTTCAAACTCTCTTTGAACACTGTTCAGCTCTGTAATTTGAGGATCAGACAAAATTCTTACAAAATAATTTTACAGGCTACTAGTATCCAGTTGCACGAATAAAGGCTGCAGCATCCATATTGTTCTTTTAACATCAGTGGTTTATGGTGCTCAGAAAAGCTGACTACCAGAATCCCCAATCTGTGTCATTCATTATTGCCTGGTTAAAGATGCCTTTCAGTTTTTTTATATAGATAATTTACAACAGCAGACTGTATCCCCCAATAATTAATAAAACATACCAACCGTTCAGTCATCATGATGAGTGACACGGATATAGCAGAAGTGACTTTGCCTTTCATTTCCACCCACATAGTCAAGCAAACACAAATGCACAAAATCTAGCCACTTACTCTCTGCTCATTTGTTTCTGTTCTTTCTTAGCAATCTGCTCCTTCCAAATTCTGGTTCTTTCCCCTTTATCAATTTGGTTACACTGAGTTGCCAGAGCTTAGCTTCCAATAGACCCAATAGGTAGAAATGCATCCTGGACGACAGCGCAAGACGAGCAGTACCACAACGGCCACTTGTTATATGGCCGGCCTGACATCTATGGACTGAATATCGGGCGGAGCGTGGAAGAGCCACTCGTCTTGCGCTACTGCCTACGACTCATTTCTACCCCACTCCGTTTCCATTGCTTTGTGACCATGTGAGTTGCTTTCTGCTTCTTCCCTTTGCTTCTACGTTTCAGTTTTGTCTGAATTTACGCCTGTACAAGATCCGTAAAAACAATCATCAACATCCATCCCGAACCTTTCCTTCGTGCCGACATCACAGATTCACACAAATGAAAACTAAACATAATTGCCACAGGGCAATTTATGATCAGCAAAGCAAAGGTACACTTAGCTGCAGCTACTCTTTATAATACTTCCTCTCCATTTATTATGCACAGCATAAGCAGTGGCACTCTTTTCTCCTCCTTAATGTAAAGCACTTTAAGACATCTATCTATGCGTAAGGAGCACTTTAGGAATTCAAGTTGCTGTTGTCAGGGGTTACAGCACCAAAGTAAGAGAAAGGTAAAGCTAAGTAACACCTCAGTGTTGAAGCATGTTCAAAGCAAATGGCTAACATTTGCTCATTAAGATGAAGCATCGTGAGGCAAAAATGAGCAGCAGATTTATTGACATAATTTTTGTTTGCAATCAAGTGAACTGAAAAACTATAGATGCCTTAACATGGAGATATTACAAACAAAACAGTAGTTGCATAATAAGGGTCAAAGTCATGTAGGCTCTAAATTCGTTCAAGGCCTGGGGGGGAATGCTGAAGTAAAAAAGGCAAGCAAAGACGGGCAGGGATGGGAAATGGATCGGGACAGATTAACACCTGGTTTCTGCCCCGAAGAAATGGCCGCACTGATTTCCTCTGTGAGCAGCCAATAGTTCCAAGTATCCCCTTGCAGCCTGCTGTATCAGAATCAAGCAGTTCCATCTCTGTGCCTCCAACATACTTTACATGGAACTGTGGAAGTGGGGCCCACGAGAGAGTTCCAGGCCAGATTCATGGCTTGGAACACATCAATACAACAAGTGAGGACTCCTGCTCCACCACAGTTACAGCAGTGGAAACATGGTTGCGGTTTTTGGGTCTGGATTATGTTATCTCCTTAAATTCAAAATGATGGGAGGGACTTTAACCGGGTGACATACCCTACAATTTCCCACCTGGATCCCAATGATCTTGATTTTAACCTGCTCATCTGAGCAGGCGCTAAAGGCACCCGCCTGAAGCCAATGGGGTCCTTCTTTAAATATGCAGATCAGGGTCTGACGACATCATCGGGCCCCGACTGCGATTTTAACTCATGCTTGAGCAGTGGAGCCACTGTGGCTCTCCCATCATAAGAACATAAGAAATAGGAGCAGGAGTAGGCCATACGGCCCCTCAAGCCTGCTTCAACATTCAATAAGATCGTGGCTGATCTTCAACCTCAACTCCACTTTCTTGCCCGTTCCCCATGTCCTGCCCGATCCCCATATCCCTTTATCTATCTCAGCCTTGAATATACTCAATGGCTCAGCCTCCACAGCCCTTTGGGGTAGAGAATTCCAAAGATTCACAAGCCTCTGAGTGAAGAAATGCCTCCTCATCTCAATTGTAAATGGTTGACCCCTTATCCTGCGATTATGCCCTCTAGTTCTAGACTCTCCAGCCAGTGGAAACAACCTCTTAGCCTCTACCCTGTCAAACCCTCTCAGAATCTTATATGTTTCAATGAGATCATTTCTCATTCTTCTGAACTCCACAGAGTATAGGCCTATTCTACTCAACCTCTCCTCATAGGACAACCTTCTCATCCCAGGAATTAATCTAACGAATCTTTGTTACACCGCCTCTAATGCAAGTATATCCTTCCTTAGATCAGGAGACCAAAACTGTACGCAGTAGTCCAGGTGAGGTCTCACCAAAGCCCTGTACAATTGTAGTAAGACTTCCATACTCTTGTACGCCAACCCCCTTGCAATAAAGTCCAACCTGCCATTTGCCTTCCAAATTGCTTGCTGTACCTGAATGCTAACTTTTTGTGTTGCTTGTACCAGGACACCCAAATCTCTCTGGACACCAACATTTAATAGTTTCTCACCATTTAAAAAATATTCTGTTTTTCTATTCTTCCTACCAATAACCTCACATTTCCCCACATTATACTCCATCTGACACCTTCTTGCCCACTCACTGACTCTGTCTATATCCCTTTGCAGACTCTTTGTGTCCTCCTCACAGCTTACTTTCCCAACTAGCTTTGTATTGTCAGCAAACTTGGATACATTTCACTCAGTCCCTTCATCCAAATCATTAATATAGATTGTAAATAGCTGAGGCCCAAGCACTGATCCTTGCAGTACCCCACTAGTTACAGCCCACCAAACTGAAAATGATCAGTTAATCTCTACTGTCTGTTTTATGTCCATTAACCAATCTTCTATCCGTGCTAATATGTCACCCGTCAGGCTGAACCAGATCGGAAGAGGTTCTGGACGTGATCTGGGCTTTTAAGGTAAGTTTTTTTTACTTTTCTTTGTGGGGCAAGGAGGAGCAGGGGGACTCCTCCCCACCCTACAAGGAAAGTTTAGGCCTCTCCTGCCCTGGATTCTCCTCCCCCACCTACCATCCCACGTTGACCTTCTCAAAACCCCCTTCCCCACATTTAACTAAGTGCCAGCGAGCAGCCATGGGCTACCCGATTTTCCAGAGGCCAGCCAATGGCTGCCTGCCCACATTCTGCCCCTTCCCACCCATTCCACCTTGGTCTCATGCTGTCGCTGGGCAGTTTAGAAACAAACTGACTCCCACAATTTACTGCAGGAAACCCTCTGGGAATTAAAAATGACCCGAATGAAACAGTTATGTTCAACTTTCTTAAACCTATGGACCCTTCTCAAATTCAATGTTAAACTGAACAATAATCGCTGAAATAATAATGTAAGTATAAGCGAGCAAATCTGTCCCTTTTTATCTATTCCTTATTTTCAAATGCAATTTCTAATCAGTCTCTTTAGGCCTTTCCATCTAAAGCAGAGGTGGCCAATGTTTTTCTGGTTCTTAAGTTTTGCAATCATATTGGAATAAACAACCAGAAGATTGTAGTCACACCAAAGGTGGTCCAATTTCCCCATATGCATCGGTATCCTGCCAATTGATAGTATTTTGAAACCTGTATCAAATGATGCTGAATAAATATCTGGCTTTTGCATCTTCTGAAAAAAATTAGGATGAAATTCAAGCTCAGGGAACATAACAATTACATTTCTTTAATACCCAAGTGTGCTGTACATGAATCACAAAACTCTGAGTCACTTAACCTCACCAAGGATACCTATTTCAAATCCACTATTAATAACAGAAGTCAAAAGGATAAGAATCTATTCCCCTGATTGAGCACTTTAAGTACGAAAACAAGACAATATTCAGCACGATTAATCTATCCAAAGCCTACGAAACTAGTCTCTAAACCAAATTGCAATGTTGAACTGAATACTGAATGAACAAGTTTAATTTTTTGGCAACCTGTTAAGCAAATTATGAAGGAGGCAAACAAATTTATTCAGAGAGGATCGAGGCAAATCACTGTTCAATATTCTGTAATTGTCATCCCGCAATGTCCTCGTGGCAGCGGAATGGAGATGAAACACAGGGCACAGTGTAGGAGAGTTCATTTGTTTGTTCATGAAACAGTTCAGCAAGCTCGCTTGCATGGTGCAGTGTGAAAGGATTCTATTGGTTACTGAGCTTCTTAACAGGCAATCACATTTGCCTATCTGCTCAGAGAGCCAATAAATGAATTCTCCCAGCCTACACGATGCCTCCGCTCACAGCCAATTGTTCTCATACCTCCAATGCGATGGAATGCCATACCCTGGGGGAGGGGGGGGATGCAAAGCCATTTCCATCAGCTACCATAAGGACAGACAATTGTGTGCATGTGCCCAAGGCCAGGCAATCTATTTTAAGAACATAAAATAGGAGCAGAAGTAGGCCATACAGCCCCTTGTGCCTGCTCCGCCATTCAATCAGATCATGGCAGATCTTCAACCTCAACTCCACTCTTCTGCCCGATCCCCATATCCCTTGATTCCACTAGAGTCCAAAAATCCATCTATCTCAGTCTTGAATATATTCAATGACTGAGCATCCATAGCCCTCTGGGGTGGAGAATTCCAAAGATTCACAATCCTGTGAGTGAAGAAATTTCTCCTCTTCTCAGTCCTAAATGGCCGACCCCTTATCCTGAGACTAGCCCCCCTAGTTCTAGACTCTCCAGCCAGGGGAAACAGTCACTCAGCATTTACCCTGTCAAGCCCCTCTCAGAATCTTATATGTTTCAATGAGATCACCTCTCATTCTTCTAAACTCCAGAGAGTATAGGCCCATTCTACTCAATCTATCCTCATAGGACAACCCTCTCATCCCAGGAAACAATCTAGTGAACCATCGTTGCACCGCCTCGAAGGCAAGTATATCCATCCTTAGGTAAGGAGACCAAAACTGTACATGGTACTCCAGGTGTGGTCTCACCAAAGCCCTGCACAACTGTAGCAAGACTTCCTTACTCTTGTACTCCAATCCCCTTGCAATAAAGGCCATACCATTTGCCTTACTAATTGCTTGCTGTACCTGCATGTTTACTTTTTGTGTTTCATGTACAAGGACACCCAAATCCCTCTGAACATCAACATTTAATAGTTTCTCACCATTTAAAGAAAATTCTGTTTTTCTATTCTTCCTACCAAAGTGAATAACCTCTATGTCCTCCTCACAGCTTACTTTCCCCACCTAGCTTTGTATCGTCAGCAAAGTTGGATACATTACACTCGATCCCTTCATCTAAGTCATTAATATAAATAGCTGAGGCCCAACCATTGATACTTGTGGTACCCCACTAGGCCTGCCAACCCGAAAATAACCCATTTATTCCTCTGTTTTCTGTCCATTAATCAATGCTCTATCCATGCAAATATATTACCCCCAACCCCATGAGCCCTTATCTTGTGTAACAACCTTTTGTGTGGCACCTTATCGAATGTCTTTTGAAAATCAAAACATACGTCTACTGGTTCCCCTTTATCTACACCGCAAGTTACATCCTCTGCCTAATGATTTTCTAAGTGCCCCGTTACCACATCCTTAATAATGAATTCCAGCATTTTCCCGATTACTGATATCAGGCTAACTGGCCTATAGTTCCCTGTTTTCTCTCTCCCTCCTTTCTTGAATAGCGGGGTCACCTTCCAATCCACTGGGACCGTTCTAGAATCTAGGGAATTTTGAAAGACCGTAACCAATGCATCCACTATTTCTGCAGCCACCTCTTTTAGAACCCTAGGATGTCGGCCATCAGGTCCAGGGCATTTGTCAGTTTTTGGTCCCATTAATATCTCCAGTACTTTTTGTTGACTAATATTAGCTACTTTAAGTTCCTCACTCTAATTAGACCCTTGGTTCTCCACTATTTCTGGTATTGTTTTGTGTCTTCTACTGTGAAGACAGATACAAAATATTTGTTTAAAGTCTCTGCCATTTCCTTATTCCCCATTACAATTTCTCCTGTCTCAGCTTCTAAGGGATCCACGTTTACTTTCACTACTCTCCTCCTTTTTACCTACTTCTAGAAGCTCTTATAATCTGTTTTTATATTTCCTGCTAGTTTGCTCTCATATTCTATTTTCTCCTTCTTTATCAATTTTTTGGTCATCCTTTGCCGGTTTATAAAACTCTCCCAATCCTCAGGCTTACTACCCTTCTTGACAACATTATAAGCCTCTTCTTTTAATCTAATACTATCCTTAACTTCTTTAGTTAGCCATGGATGGACCACTTTTTCCGTGGCGATTTTATTCCTCAATGGAATGTACATTCGTTGAGAATTATGAGATATTTCTTTAAATGTTCGCCATTGCTTATCTACCGTCATATTTTTAAATCTAATTTCCCAATCAATCATAGCCAGCTCACCCCTCATATCAATGTAATTGGCTTTGTTTAAGATGAACACTCTAGTTTCGGACTTCAGTACGTCACTCTCACACTCAATGTGAAAATCTATCATATTATGATCACTCTGCCCCAAAGCACCCCTTATTATGAGATTATTAATTAACCTTGTCTCATCACACGAGACAAGATCTAAAATAGTCTGTTCCGTGGTTGGTTCCACGACGTATTGTTCGAGGAAACAGTCTCAAATGCATTCCACGATGTCCAGGGATGATCTTGAAAAGCTGCATGTGGCCTACGAGAGATTGCTTGGCTACCCATAATGTAAAACATTGCTCAACATTTCTCAGATAGAGCAGCCTTTTTCAAACACCACTAGTGAAAAGTATTCAATCCACACGACAACATAATGCTAACCATTTTCTTGAATAAACATGCATTCACAATCCTTAAGCTGAATCGTAAAGTCTATTTAAGTCTAACTTAGGACTTGTATTCTCTGATTATGTACTTCCTTTTCAGCACAATAAACATAATATCAGAGTATCATAGTGGGTACAGCACAGGAGGAGGTCATTCAGCCCATTGTGTCTGTGCCAGCTCTTTGAAAGAGCTATCCAATTAGTTGCATCCCCTGCTTTTTCCCCAGAGCCCTGTAAATGTTTTCCCTTTAAGTATTTATCCAATTCCCTTTTGAAATTTACTGCTTCCACCACCCTTTCAGGCAGTGCATTCCGGATCATTACAACTCGCTGTGCAAAAAAATGTTTCCTCATGTCGCCTCTGGCTCTTTTGCCGATCACCTGAAATCTGTGTCCTCTGCTTACCAATCCTTCTGCCTCTGAAAACAATTTCTCCTTATTTACTCTGTCAAAACCATTCATGCTTTTGAACACGTCTATTAAATCTCCCCTTAACCTTCTCTGTTCTAAGGAGAACAACCCCAGCTTCTCCAGTCTCTCATAACTGAAGTCCCTCATTCCTGGCACCATTCTAGTAAACCTCTTCTGCACCCTGCCCAAGGCCTTAACATCCTTCCTAAAGTGTGGTGCCCAGAATTGAACACAATACTCCAGCTGAAACCTAACCAGTGTTTTCTAAAGGTTTAGCATAACATCTTTGCTTTTGTTCTCTATGCCCCTATTAATAATGCCCAGGATCCTATATGCTTTTTTAACAGCCTTTCTCAACTTGTCCTGCCACCTTCAAAGATTTGTGTATGTGCATCCCCAGGTCTCTCTGTTCCTGCCCTTCCTTTAAAATTGTACCATTTCGTTTATATTGACTCTCCTCATTCCTCCTACTAAAATGCATCACTTCACACTTCTCTGGGTTAAATTTCATCTGCCATGTGTCTGCCCATTTCACCAATCTGTCTATGTCCTCCTGAGGTCTGTTACTACCTTCCACATTGTTCACTACATTTCCAAGTTTCGTGTCATCTGCACACTTCGAAATTATACCCTCCATACCCATGTCCAGGTCATTAATATATATCAAAAATGGTGGTCCTAATACCGACCTCTGGGGAACACCAATGCATACTTCCCTCCAGTCTGAAAAACAACCGTTTACCACTACTCTCTGCTTTCTGTCCCCTAGCCAATTTTGAATCCACGCAGCCAGTGTCCCTTTAATCCAATGGACTTTAATTTTGCTAACAAGTATGTAGTACTTTATCAAATGCCTTTTGAAAGCCCATATACACAACATCAACCGCACTACCCTCATCAACCCTCTCCGTTAGTTCATCAAAGAACTCAATCTTAATAATCAACCCTCTCCGTTACTTCATCAAAGAACTTAATCTTAACAATTTTAACAAATCCATGCTGACTTTCATTTATTAGCCCATACTTTTCCAAGTGCCAATTAATCTTTTCTTGGGGAATTGTCCACAAAAGTTTCCTCACCACAGGCTGATTGGCCTGTAATTGCTGGATTTATCCCTCTTTCCTTTCTTGAACAGGGGTGTGACATTTGCAATCCTCCAGTCCTCTGGCACCAACCCCATATCTAAGGAGGATTGGAAGACTGCAGTCAGAGCTTCTGCAATTTTCACCCTTACTTCCCTAGGATGCATCCCATCTGGACTGGGTGACTTTTCTACTTTGAGTACTTCCAATCTCTTATTGAGTACCTCTCTATATTCCAAAAAAGGAGTTGATTAGACCAATAAAAATTTGCAAATGTCATTTCCAAGGATTCTTCAGAAGTGAGAAGGTGAGGCATATAACCACCACTTTCAAATAACCTATTCATATAATCTAGGTCACATATGAGTAATAGTCACTTGGGCAAAGTAATGGAGAGGGACAGGCACCTGTGAAACGATACCCCATCAAGAAACTAACACATGCAGGAAAGGAGAGAAGGAGAGGAAAGAAAATTGGTGCCAAAAGTGTAAAGGAAAGTATTTAATAATAGAAAAGCCTGTTTTAAAAAAATACAGATCAATCATTCTCTAACCCCTGCCTGCACATCTTGTACTAAGTCCAGCTCATCTATTATCTCTGTCCTCACTGACCTCCTGTAGCTCCCTATTCTCCAATGCTGTTGTCAAAATCCTCATTATTTACCCGAATTCTGCAGTCTCAAGGGTCCCAACTTGCACATTAAGCTTTTCTGATCCAAATGCATGTCCTCTGTTCCAGCATCAGTGGCACAGCCTTAAATCATTATGCCTGTACACTCACATTCATGATTGTTTTTCTCCTGCTCAGTATTGCTGCATTTATAGCTTTGCAGATAGACTCACGGAGCACAGACTGTGACATAAGCAGGAGGCATTTTTGGTTTTTAACAAAGCAAGCAACTTACTAAAATAAATAAGTTCGGAAATGGCTGCCATAAAATGGCCATATATATTTCCCAACTTATTTATTTTAGTAAGTTGCTTGCTTTGTTAAAAACCAAAAATGCCTCCTGTTTACATCAGTCTGTGCTGGTTTGGGGTCTGCATGTGCACTAGCACCTACTGTCAGTTTGCTGTGTCAATATTCAATTTTAAAGGATAGACACTACACACTTAAAGTAGAATAAGCTCAGTGCAATACTTCTACATTTTAATACAGTTTTAAAACAGTTCTCAATAAAAATATACCACTGAGCGATTATACTAGATTGTATGCTTGACACTAGATCTAACTCTGGATGATGTTTGAGTGTTAATTCCCTCAAAAAATTCTGGAAAGTTCATTGTAATTGGGTAATTAAACCTAAATTTATGATTTAAAATCAATTCCATCATCGTACATTTTTATTGAAAACTACCTACAAAGCTTTTTTTAATACCAACATGTCTTTAAATGAGTTTGCTAAAACTGATTAAAGTACCTCTCTATGAGGAAAGTGCTGTAAAGGAAAAATGAATGGCACTAACCCAAGGCACTATAATATTTTATAAACCAATATCCTTTTATTTGAAATCATTACCTAATGCAGTAATATTTCTTAACACTCTAAAATTCTATGTTCTTTGACCTGATATGAAGGCTCGGAGTTATGCTGCAATGCAAGCTATCAGAACAGTTACAAACTTACTGGAAGGGAGGTCTTTGATTTTGGGAATATGGAATTGGTCTCTAAGATGTTGCAGTTCATCTTGTTGATCTAAATAAATTGCAAGCTTCTCATCTGTAATGCTGCACCCTAAAATGGAGGCAGTATGTTCCAAAATCTGTCCTGGGGAATTGCCAGCATGCCCATCCATGGCTGTTAAACTGCAATCAATCTAAAAAGTGAAGAGTAAATTGGTTACTAATACAAAGTAAGCAGTAATTTAAAATAAAATGCTCTTTGTAACTAAAAGAAGTCCTCTCAAATAGTCCTAAAGCAGAGGTTCTCAAACAGAGCCGGCGGGGTGGGGGTGGGGGTGGAGGAGGGGGCGGGCGGGGTTAAGTGTGAGAAGGACAGGCTGGGATAAAATCAAAGCATCAAAGTCCATCCGCTCCGCCTTCTCCAGCAGCACATCCCCAGGACGCTTCCTTTATCGATGCTGTGAGCAGCCCACAGCCAACGCCACCGTAACACAGGAGCTGGCCCTGTTCAAAGATAAACAACTTTATCAGCATCAAAACTTCTGCATAAGATGTTGTGGGTAGAATTTCCTGTTTGCTAAATCTATGTTGTGCATTTTGCTTTAAATATAAACTTAAACCAATAAGGAGATTAGTGGCTTAAGCCTATTAACCTTCCTAGTATTCAGCTTACTTCCATGGAGAGCTTGCTGGAAGATAATATTTGACGTCCTTACTTTTGTACTCCAACCCCCTTGCAATAAAGGCCAACATTCCATTTGCTTACCTAATTGCTTGCTGTATTTGCATGCTAACTTTTTGTGTTTCTAGTACGAGGACACCCAAGTTTCTCTGAACACCAACATTTAATAGTTTCTCACCATTTAAAAAATATTCTGTTTTTCTATTCTTCCTACCAAAGTGAATAACCTCACATTTCTCCACATTATACTCCATCTGCCACCTTCTTGCCCACTCACTTAGTCTGTCCATATCCCTTTGCAGACTCTTTGTGTCTTCCTCACAGCTTACTTTGTAACGTCAGCATTACACTCGGTCCCTTCAGCTAAGTCATTAACATAGATTGTAAATAGCTGAGGCCCAAGCACCGATCCTTGCGGCACCCCACTAGTTACAGCCTGCCAGCCTGAAAATGACCCGTTTATCCCTACTCTCTGTTTTCTGTCCGTGAACCAATCCTCGATCCATGCTAATTGGTTACCTCCAACCCCATGAGCCCTTATCTTGTATAACAACCTTTTATGTAAGGAATCTTACAACACCAGGTTATAGTCCAACAATTTTATTTTAAAATCACAAGCTTTCGGAGATTATCTCCTTCGTCAGGTGAATGAGTCAGAGTTTCCATTCTGCCTGTCTTTTCTAAACGTCATGTACCCTGGAATATTTAGTTCCCAACCTTGGTCACTTTACAACCATGTCTCTGTAATGGCTATGAGATCAAACTCATTTATCTCTACTTGTGCAACTAATTTGTCTATCTTGTTACGAGTGCTCCGTGCATTCGGATAAAGAGCCTTTAATTTTGACTTTTTACCATTTTTCCTGCTTTGACATTATTTGCTGATGCACTATTATTGGTAAACTCTCTGTTAAGTTCTTGTGTGTTCAACTTTATTCAGTAATATAGCAGTGGCACTGTGCATTTATGTTGTTTTCTGTCTTAAGCAATATGTTATGTTTAACTCAATTGCTCTTTGTAAAAATACCGCGGGTAAAATTGATCTCGGGCGATCGCGCAAAACAGGCAATAGTGAATTGACAGCCCATTTTACACCTCGCCCGATTTCTTTACCATTGACTTCAAAACGGGCTGCCACTGCTGGCTAAGATCAATTTCACCCTCACTGTTTCTCAGAAAGAGGGGGGTGCATATGGGACATGAATCTCCATGGAGGGGGGCGGTGCTCAGCAAAAAAAGTTTGGGAACCTCTGCCCTGAATTATAGCAGTTACTTTATCACAACACTAACACCAAAGACGCACTGCAGAGTATATATATAAGTAGCTCCACATCAGGAGTACCAAGTCTTTGTTGCAGACTTTGATCCAATCCTCCTGTTGCCTGATCCCATCCTACTGCTGCTGCTGTTCCAATTCCCCAGCCCACTCCGGGAAAATATCATTTTTGAAATAAGGGTAAATCTTTACAGTGGAAGGAAATTATGACGAATGAGACTCGCAGGATCGGATCGACAATCAACCATTTGACAACCTAGTTTGTGGAAACAAACAATAATGTGCTTCAGAAAATTTAGTTAAAACACAATTAATATATTATATTCAATGCTAAGTAAAAACTGTGGTCATAATTTTGTTCCTCTGGCTATCCATTGATACTTGCTTTTGAAGCATGTAAATAGCATGCTACTGTTAAAAAATAATCATTTGCAGGTGCCTGATGATAGGTTTCTGAGAGTGTTCCTTGAACAAATTGATACTTGCAATTGTAGTCTTTTGCTCAACTATGCTTTTGCTATGAGAGATTGTAATAAAATGCCCTCCCCATAGCTGTATTTTTCCAATGACAAGAATTGTCACCAAAACTCAAATCTTAATAAAGCATGCAAGAGTAGGCCTGAAAACCTAACTGCAGTCAATCCTAACTGCATTGCAACAACAACAACTTGCATTTATATAGTGCTTTCAACATAGAAAAAACCTCCCATAATGCTTCACAGAAGAGTAACGGACATAAAATTGGCACCAAACCAAAGAAGGAGATATTAGGACAGGTGACTAGAAGCTTGGTCAAAGCGGCGGGTTTTAAGGAGTTGTCTTTAAGGAGGAGATATAAGTGGAGAGGTGGAAAAGTGTAAGGATCGAATTCCAGAGCTGAGGGCCGAGATGGCTGAAGGCACAACCTCCAATGGTGGGGCGAAGGGATTTCGGAATGCACAAGAGGCCAGAGTTGGAGGAACATGGATTTTTTGGAAGGATGCAGTCTGCAAAGAGAGTGAGGAACAAACAGACTACAACAAGTGTGTGAGAGCTACAAATAGAGACAGAGATAAAAAGAGTAAAACCTGAACAGAAAGATAGAGAACGAGGCACCGAAAGATTTAGAGAATGGGAGAGAAGTAGGCAGTAAGTTCACAGGATAGATCCAGTGTCCTTCAGCCCCACTTTATCTTAATATCACGTTTTAGTGTTTTTGCTACATTTTTCTGGTTCAGCGTCACTGCTCCCATCAGCAGACCTTGCATCCCGTACAATACAGAGCAGGCTTTAAACTGCCCAAAAGTCAAGGCAAATTGTAGCAAGGCTCTGGTATTGCAACAGAGAATCATTCCTCTGTAGACCAGCAAATGACAGCATCACATGCTGCCATGTAACTTTTCTCTTCAAAAAGTGGAGTGAATGGGATAGAAATTGGTACATGTTGCATTTATGGGCATTAAAAAGGGCAAAACATACCAATTTAGCAGTGGGACAGCCGATGCCCAATCTGCATTAGGCCCCTTAAATATGTAAACTAAGAGCCAAACACCTGTTAAAGGATCTCTTTTGATAATTCCTCAGAAATGAACGGAGCAGGTGTTGCCCAGTTCAGGATTCTTCAGCAGCGTCCGCGGCCACCAACAGGAGGTAAGTTATTAACATTTTTTTCTCAGAAGAAACCCTTCCTGGGGAGCCAACAGGAGCGCTCCTTCCGGCTCCACAGCAATCCCCAGTGATCGTTGCTGACCGCGCTCGGCCCCCTTCCCGAATGCACCTTCCCCTTCCTGATCGCCTCCCTTCTGCTCCTGATCACTCGTCTGCCAATCATCTTCTCCCCTCTCAGGACCAACTTGAGGGCCGCTGCTGACGTCTAAGTGGGCCGACATTGATATCCGCTTTGCCGGCGAGCGACTTGGGAATGCGCAGCAAGCCGGTCTAAATTAAATGAGGCCCGAGGCCTTGATTTTGATCAAGGTCTCAGGCCCACTTGTTCCAGGGCAGAGGTCGAACCCTGCAGGTTTTAATTTTGACCCCAATATATACTCTTATCAGAATCAGACCACGACACAGGCTTTTTTTCATTTGTTCTTGCAATGTGGGCAATGCTGGCAAAGTAACATTTATTTCAAATCCTTAGTTTAATCGTTCCACCATTGGCGGCCGTGCCTTCTGCTGCCTAGGCCCAAAGCTCTGGTATTCCCTCCCAAAACCTCTTCACCTCTCGACCTCTCCCTCCTCCTTTAAGACGCTTCTTGAAACCTACCTCTTTGACCAAGCTTTTGGGCACCTGTCTAAATATTTCGTTATGCGGCTCAGTGTCACAATTTGTTTGACAATCGCTCCCGTGAAGCGTCTTGGGATGCTTTACTAAATTAAAGGCGCTATTTAAATGCAATTAGTTGTTGTTTGCTGCCCCGAGAAAGTGATGGTTGGCCCTCTCCTTCAATCTTATCTCAATAAAACAAGTAAAATGAACTTTACACACTATAAATTTTTTTTTTATATTCGTTCATGGGATGTGGGCGTCGCTGGCAAGGCCAGCATTTATTGCCCATCCCTAATTGTCCTTGAGAAGGTGGTGATGAGCCGCCTTCTTGAACCACTGCAGTCCGTGTGGTAAAAGTTCTCCCACAGGCCGAGATGGATCATCCACTCGGCACTTCTGGCTGAAGATGGTTGCAAACGCTTCAGACTTGTCTTTTGCACTCACGTCCTGGACTCTGCCATCATTGAGGATGGGTATGTTTACAGAGCCCCCTCCTCCTGTTAGTTGTTTAATTGTCCACCACCATTAACAACTGGATAGGGCAGGACTGCAGAGCTTTGATCTGATCCGTTGGTTGTGGAATCGCTTAGCTCTGTCTATAGCACGTTGCTTCCGTTGTTTAGCATGCATGTAGTCCTGTGTTGTAGCTTCACCAGGTTGGCACCTCATTTTTAGGTACGCCTGGTGCTGCTCCTGGCATGCTCTTCTACACTCCTCATTGAACCAGGGTTGATCCCCTGGCTTGTTGGTAATGGTAGAGTGAGGAATATGCGGGGCCATGAGGTTACAGATTGTGCTGGAATACAAATCTGCTGCTGCTGATGGCCCACAGCGCCTCATGGATGCCCAGTTTTGAGCTGCTCGATCTGTTCTGAATATATCCCATTTAGCACGGTGGTAGTGCCACACGACACGTTGGATGCTGTTCTCAGTGCGAAGACGGGACTTCGTCTCCACGAGGACTGTGCGGTGGTCACTCCTACCAATACTGACATGGACAGATGCATCTGCGACAGGTAGATTGGTGAGGACGAGGTCAAGTAGGTTTTTCCTTCGTATTGGTTCGCTCACCACCTGCCGCAGGCCCAGTCTGGCAGCTATATCCTTCAGGAGTTGGCCAGCTCGGTCAGTAGTAGTGCTACTGAGCCACTCTTGCTGATGGACATTGACGTTCCCCACCCAGAGTAGATTCTGTGCCCTCACCACCCTCAGTGCTTCCTCCAAGTGGTGCTCAACATGCAGGAGGACTGATTCATCAGCTTAGGGAGGGCGGCAGGTGATAATCAGCAGGAGGTTTCCTTGTTTGATCTGATTCCATGAGATTTCATGGGGTCCACAGTCAATGTTGAGGACTCCCAGGGCCACTCCCTCCTGACTGTATAGCACTGTACTGCCACCTATGATAGGTCCGGCATGCCGGTGGGACAGGACATACCCAAGGATGGTGATGGAAGAGTCTGGGAAGTTGGCTGAAAGGTATGATTCTGTGAGTATGGCTCTGTCAGGCTGTTGCTTGACTGATCTGTGGAACAGCTCTCCCAATTTTGGCACAAGTCCCCAGATGTTAGTGAGGAGGACTTTGCAGAGTCAACTGGGCTTGGATTGCCTTTGGCGTGTCCGGTGCCTAGTTGTCCGATGCCAGGTGATCAGTCCGGTTTTATTCTTATTATGACTTTTCATACTGAGATTTTACAACTGAGTGGCTTCAGAGGGCGATTAAGAATCAACCACATTGCTGTGGGTCTGGAGTCACATTTGGCCAGACCGGGTAAGGACGGCAGGTTTCCTTCCCTAAAGGACATTGGTGAACCAAACACTTCTCTATTCTCCTCGATGCATAAAAATAATAATGATGGCACTCACTTTCCAGTTCATAGACTTCAAAACAAAAGTCACTTCTTATGCTTTGAAATGTACAGTGTTTCAAAACTGGTGTAGATTATCTGCGGGCTGGCACAACCTCAAACACACAACATTTTTTGCTGGCTGATATCAGGACATCCAATTGGAAACTGACTGCTTACTGACATAAAGTTAGTCCAGGTGGATCATCAACATCTTTGAAAGTATTAAAGTATGGAGACATCTCATACCTTGTCAATTTGCTTCAATCAAGCTGAGCAAATTGAAGAGAACAACACCTAAGCAGCAAGAAGTCACAAAGTACTTTTGTGGAATAATACGTCTGAATTGAACGTTTTGCATGTCACGCTGCTGAGCAAATTGCTGTCCAAAAATGTCCTCATCCATGCGAGACTTGTCATTAATTCCCCATTTGGCATGCAAAAATACAGTGGCACAGAAATCCTGAGGTGGAGGGGAGGGCGGGCTTCGTTGCAGCCGGAAAACTCGGAAATGCGGGTAATGCGGAGGTCATGCCATATTTAACTGAATAAAAATGTTCAGGAAGGATAGGGAAGGGAAAAAACGACGGGGGGATGGCAGTATTGATTAAGGAGAATATTGCGATGCTTGAGAGAGAGGATGTCCTCAAGGGGTCAAAGACAGAATCTATTTGGTTGGAGTTAAGAAACAATAGAGGCGCCATTACACTACTGGGTGCATTCTATAGGCCGCCAACTGGTGGGAAGGATAGAGGAGCAAATTTGCAGGAAAATTACAGAGAGGTGCAAGAACTACAGCATAGTAATAATGGGGGACTTCAACTATCCGAATACAGACTGGGATAGTAATAGAGTAAAGGGCAAAGAGGGGGAGGAATTTCTGAAGTGTGTTCAGGAGAAATTTTTTGACCAGTATGTTTCTGACCCAACAAGGAAGGAGACATTGCTGGATCTGGTTCTGGGGAATGAGGTGGGTCAAGTGGAGCAAGTGTCATAGGAACATAGGAACAGGAGTAGGCCATTCAGCCCCTCGTGCCTGCTCCGCCATTTGATAAGATCATGGCTGATCTGTGATCTAACTCCATATACCTGCCTTTGGCCCATATCCCTTAATACCTTTGGTTGCCAAAAAGCTATCTATCTCACATTTAAATTTAGCAATTGAGCTGGTATCATTTGCCATTTACGGAAGAGAGTTCCAAACTTCTACAACCCTTTGTGTGTAGAAATGTTTTCTAATCTCGCTCCTGAAAGGTCTGGCTCTAATTTTTAGACTGTGCCCCCTACTCCTAGAATCCCCAACCAGCGGAAATAGTTTCTCTCTATCCACCTTATCTGTTCCCCTTAATATCTTATAAACTTCGATCAGATCATCCGTTAACCTTCGAAACTCCAGAGAATACAACCCCAATTTGTGTAATCTCTCCTCGTAACTTAACCCTTGAAGTCCGGGTATCATTCTAGTAAACCTACGCTGCACCCCCTTCCGAAGGTGCGGTGCCCAGAACTGCTCACAGTACTCCAGGTGCGGTCTAACCAGGGTTTTGTATAGCTGCAGCATAACATCTGCCCCCTTGTACTCCAGTCCTCCAGATATAAAGGCCAACATTCCATTTGCCTTCTTGATTATTTTCTGCACCTGTTCATGACACTTCAATGATCTATGTACCTGAACCCCTAAGTCCCTTTGCACATCCACTGTTTTTAACTTTTTACCATTTAGAAAGTACCCTGTTCTATCCTTTTTTGATCCAAAGTGGATGACCTCACATTTCTCTACATTGAATTCCATTTGCCACAGTTTTGCCCATTCACCTAATCTATCAATATCGCTTTGTAATTTTATGTTTTCATCTACACTGCTTACAATGCCACCAATCTTTGTGTCTTCGGCAAACTTAGATATGAGACTTTCTATGCCTTCATCTAAGTCGTCAATAAATAGTGTGAATAATTGAGGCCCCAAGACAGATCCCTGCGGGACTCCACGAGTCACATCCTGCCAATGTGAGTACCTTCCCATTATCCCTACTCTCTGACGCCTTTCGCTCAGCCAACTTCCTAACCAAGTCCGTACTTTTCCCTCGATTCCATGGGCTTCTATCTTAGCTAACAGTCTCTTATGTGGGACCATAACAAATGCCTTCTGGAAGTCCATATAAATAACATCCATTGACATTCCCCTGTCCACTACTTTAGTCACCTCTTCAAAAAATGCAATCAGGTTTATCAGTGGAGGAATATTTAGGGAACAGTGATCATAGTATCATAAGGTTTAGATTATTTATGGAAAAGAACAAGGAGCAGTCTGGAGTAAAAATACTTAATTGGAGGAGGGCCAATTTCAAAGGGTTGAGAACGGATCTGGCCCGGGTAAACTCGAATCAAAGATTGGCAGGCAAAACTGTAAATGAACAATGGGCGGCCTTTAAAGAGGAAATGTTTTGGGTACAGACTAGATACATTCCCACGAGGGGGAAAGGTAGGGCAACTAAAGCTAGAGCTCCCTGGATGACGAAAGAGATAGAGAGTAAGATGAAACAGAAAAGGGGGGATATATAAACAGCGTGGAGAAAGCGAGAGATCAGTCAGCGAGCGGAGGGAAAGCCCGAGACCAGAGCGAGGATAGAAACAGGGCGGAGAGAGAGCTCAATCGGCGAGCGGCGAGAAAGAGCGAGACCAGAGCGAGGATAGAAACAGGGCGGAGAGAGAGCTCAGTCGGCGAGCGGCGGGGAAGAGCTGGACCAGAGCGAGACAAGAAACAAGGCGGAGAAAGAGAGAGCTCAGTCGGCGAGCGGCGGGGAAGAGCTGGACCACAGCGGGGATAGAAGCAGCGCAGAAAAATAGCGAATGTAACTCCTCTATTCAAGAAAGGAGACAGAAAGCAGGAAACTACAGGCCAGTTAGCTTATCATCTATCATAGGGAAAATGATAGAATCTGTTAGTAAGGAGGTTATAGCAGGGCACTTAGAAAATCTCAATGCAATCAGGCAGAGTCAACACGGCTTTGTGAAAGGGAAATCGTGTTTGACTAATTTATTAGAGTTCTTTGAGGCAGTAACAAGCAATGTGGATAAAGGGGATCCTGTGGATGTGGTGTACTTGGATTTCCAGAAAGCATTTGAGAAGGTGCCACATGAAAGGCTACTGCACAAAATAAGAGCTCATGGTGTAGTGGGTAACATATTCGCATGGATAAAGGATTGGTTACCTAACAGGAAAGAGAGTAGGCATAAATGGGTCATTTTCAGTTTGGCAAGATGTAATGAGTGGAGTGCCACAGGGATCAATGCTTGGGCCTCAATTATTTACAATCTAATCAATGACTTGGATGAAGGGACCGAATGTAAGGTTGCTAAATTTGCTGATGACATAAAGGTAGGTAGGAAAGTAAGTTGTGAAGAGGACATAAGGAGTCTGCAAAGGGATATAGATAGATTAAGTGAGTGGGCAAAAATTTGGCAGATGGAGTATAATGTGGGAAAATGTGAACTTGTTCACTTTGGCAGGAGGAATAGAAAAGCAGTATATTTAAATGGAGAGAGATTGCAGAACTCTGAGTACAGAGGGATCTGGGTGTCCTAGTACATGTATCACAAAAAATTAGTATGCAGGTACAGCAAGTGATCAGGAAGGCAAATTGAATGTTGTCATTTATTGCAAGGGGAATGGAATATAAAAGCAAAGATGTTTTGCTACAGTTGTACAGGGCATTGGTGAGACCACATCTGGAATACTGTGTGCCGTTTTGGTCTCCTTATTTAAGAAAGGACATAATTGCTTTAGAGGCAGTTCAGAGAAGGTTCATTCGACTGATTCCTGGGATGAGGGGGTTATCTTATGAGGAAAGGTTGGACAAGTTGGGCCTGGAGTTTAAAAGAATGAGATCTTACTGAAACATATAAGATCCTGAGGGGACGTGAAGGGGTAAATGCTGAGAGAATGTTTCCCCTCATGGGAGAGACTAGAACTAGGCGACACAATTTGAAAACAAGGGGTCTCCCATTTAAGACAGAGATGAGAAAAAAAATTTTCTCTCAGAGGGTCATGAGTCTGTGGAACTCCCTTCCCCAGAGAGCGGGGAGGCAGGGTCAGTGAATATTTTTAAGGCTGAGTTAGATAGATTCCTGATTAACAAGGAAGTCAAAGGTTATAGTAGGTAGACGGGAAAGTAGGGTTGAGGTCACAATCAGATCAGCCATGATCTTATCAAATGGCAGAGCAGGCTCAAGGGGCCGAATGGCCTACTCCTGCTTTTAATTTGTATGTTCGTATGTTCATATGACAGATGTCAGATTGATAACACAAGTGAGAACCAGGCTGAACATAGAAAGCACTGAGGAAAAGTGAAAAAGGAAATACGAGGAGCAAAAAGGGAGTTTGAGAATAGACTGGCGGCCAACATAAAAGGGAATCCAAAGGTGTTCTCTAGGCACATAAATAGTAAACAGGTAGTAAGAGGGGTGGGGTCGATTATGGACCAAAAATGTGATCTACGCATGGAGGCAGAGGGTATGGCCGAGGTACTAAATGAGTACTTTGCATCTGTCTTTACCAAGGAAGAAGGTGCTGCCAGAGTCTCAGTAAAGGAAGATGTAGTTGAGATACTGAATGGACTAAAAATTGACAAAGAGGAGGTATTAGAAAGGCTAGGTCTACTTAATAAGTAACTCGGTCCGGATGGAATGCATCCTAGGTTGCTGAGGGAAGTAAGGGTGGAAATTGCGGAGGTATTAGGGACATATTAGGGATGGGCAATAAATGCTGGCCTTGCCAGCAACGCCCACATCCCATGAACGAATAAAAAAAATCTTCCAAACATCTTTAAATACAGGGGTGATGCCAAAGGACTGGAGAATTGCAAATGTTACACCCTTGTTTAAAAAAGGGTGTGAGGATAAACCTAACAACTACAGGCCAGTCAGTTTAACCTCGGTAGTGGAAAAACTTTGAGAAACATTAATCCAGGACAGAATTACCAGTCACTTGGACAAATGTGGATTAGGGAAAGCCAGCAGGGATTTGTTAAAGGCAAATTGTGTTTAACTAACTTGATAAGAGTTTTTTGATGAGGTGACAGAGAGGGACGATGAAGCCAATGCGAATGATGTGGTGTATATGGACTTTCAAAAGGCGTTTGATAAAGTGCCGCATAATAGGCTTGCCATCAAGATTGAAGCCCATGGAATAAAGTGGGTATTAGCAGCAGGGATACAAAATTGGCTAAGTAACAGGAAACAGAGAGTAGTGGTGAACGGTTGTTTTTCGGAGGGAGGTGTACAGTGGTGTTCCCCAGGGGTCGGTACTAGGACCACTGCTTTTCTTGATATATATTAATGACTTGGACTTAGGTGTACAGGGCACAATTTCTAAATTTGCAGATGACACAATACTTGGAAGTGTAGTGAACAGTGAGGAGGATAGTGATAGACTTCAAGAGGATATAAACAGGCTGGTGAAGTCGGCGGACATGTGGCAGATGAAATTATCACAGAGAAGTGCAAAGTGATACATTTCGGTAGGAAGAACGAGGAAAGGCAGTATCAATTAGAGGGCACAATTCTAAAAGGGGTACAGGTACAGAGAGATCTGGGGGTATATGTGCACAAATCGTTGAAAGTAGCAGGGCAGGTTGAGAAAGCAGTTAAAAAAGCATACGGGATTCTGGGCTTTATAAATAGAGGCATAGAGTACAAAAGCAAGGAAGTCATGATGGACCTTTATAAAACACTGGTTCGACCACAACTGGAGTATTGTGTCCAGTTCTGGGCGCCGCACTTTAGGAAAGATGTGAAGACCTTCAAGAGGGTGCAGAAAAGATTTACTAGAATGATTCCAGGTATGAGGGACTTTAATTCCGTGGAAAGACTGGAGAAGCTCGGGTTGTTCTCCTTGGAACAGAAGGTTGAGAGGAGATTTGATAGAGGTATTTAAAATCAGGAAGGGTCCAGACAGAATAGATGGAGAGAAACCATTCCCATTGGCGGAAGGTTCAAGAACCAGAGGACATAGATTTAAGGTGATTGACAAAAGAACCAAAGGAGACATGAGGAAAAACATTTTTACGCAGCGAGTGGTTAGGATCTGGAATGCACTGCCCAAGGAGATAGCGGAGGCAGATTCAATCATGGCCTTCAAAAGGGAACTGGATAAGTACTTGAAAGGAAAACATTTGCACGGCTACGGGGATAAGGTGGGGGAGTGGGACCAACTGGATTGCTGTTGCATTGAGCCGGCACGGACTCAAAGGGCCGAATGGCCTCCTTCCATGCTGTAACCTGTCTATGATTCTATGATTCCAGCTGAGCAGATGAGCAAGTTTGTGATTTTTCATTGATTTCTCTGATTGCAGTGTGCGATGCCCCTTTAATTCGTAGCTGTCAAATCGCCGGCGAACCAATAGGAGCAAGTTCACGATTTCCAGGTTTTAGTGTGCAAATGCGGGAACTTGCTCCTTCGATTCGCCATCAGAGACAGAGGGCACCACTGAGGTACTCCATAGTCAGGTGAGTAGTTTCTGCCCCAATAACTCATCGATAGTAATAGGTGTAATGACCCGATATCCTACCTGTAACTAATAGTAATCCCAGTGATATTCACCCTGAAACCATAGCCAGAATCCCCCTGCACTGCACAAGGTGCGGTCAGGCTCCTCAGTCGATGCCACTTTTAACTGGCCCGATCTCTCTCCCTATCTCTGGTTTGGTCTCTGGTTCCATGTGAAGGTGACAACCGGGAACCGGGAACCTCAGTCAGAGCTGATCTGTACTCAGACTTCACATATCAAAACCGGGTGACGCAGACCTACCTGAACCAAACCAAGAGATCTCACAAAGGGCAATGGGCTCAGTGTTTGGGGCACTTCTCATTGGGCACATTGTCCTAAACTCAGCTCAGCACCAAACCACTCCCTGAGCTTGGACTCAATAAAGAAAAGTTTTCATAGAATTATAGAAATTACAGCACAGGAGGTGGCCACTCAGGTTCTGGTTCAGGCCCTCTCTCCTGTAACCCATTACCCCTCAAAGATCTTTTTATGTTCCTCCTTTTCAAATATTTATCCCATTCCCTTTGAAATAAAGTTCTACTCGCTTTCTGAATAGCCACATCTGGTGAAGTATCACATGGTCTAATAGTCCTCAGTTCAAGCTCTTTCCTCCTCCTTTCCTCCTTGTTTTTTCCAGTAAGAATCCTTGGTTTCCGTTTCCTCGTTCCCCACTTGCCCACCAGTGGAAATAATCTTTCACTATTTACTCACAGTAAGATCGCCAGATTACACTCACCCCTTTACTGGCTGCATCACTCTCACTGCCGCTCCTATTCACCACCTTGCTGCTGCTGCTCCTGCTCCTGGCTCTGAGGGAAATGCTGGTCTTCACGTCCATCCCCGCCCCCAGCTTGAGCCCCAATTCCCCGACCCCTAGTCCACTTCTCTCCCCTCCCATCCCCTAATCCCCCATCCTGAGTCTCCAACTCTCCCCCTGATCCTCCAGTCTCCCTCTCTTCCCCTCCACTCTTGAGCCCCCCCATATTTCAGAGCCCCACCTCCCCGCATTTCAGTCCATTCCCGACCCTTCAGCCCCCTCACCGACTGCACTCCACGTAGTCCCGGCTCTGCGGGTGACGTCACCAAACCAGAGGCTTCTCCAAAAGCCAGTGATGCCACAAAGTGGGGGCGAGCGCACTACGGTGGGAAATTTAAATCGCTAATGTCCCAGACTGCGCTCGGGGAGCTATCCTTGTTTCCGGGAAACTCCCGGTTATTCCGGGAGGGTTGGGAACCTCATGTGCAGACTGTCCAGAAGGCTACAGATAAGAAGGACTTGAGAGACTGTGGGAAACCATCATAAACGCCAGGTGCCGTTTGGTCGCATCAGTCTGTGTCACCATGGGAGGGAGAGAGTGGAAAGTTACTGATAAAGGTTGTTTTGTCAGTGAGAATGGTATCAGAGCAGCCATTCTAAAGTGAAAGAAGAGATAGTCCATAAGACCGACCAAAGAAAGTCCAGAGACTGACCAGGAGACAGTCCAGACACAGTCCACAAGACCGACCAGAGACAGTCCAGAGACTGACCAGAGACAGTCCAGAGACTGACCAGGAGACAGTCCAGAGACTGACCAGGAGACCAACCAGAGACAATCCAGGAGACCAACCAGAGACAGTCCAGGAGACCAACCAGAGACAGTCCAGAGACAGCCCAGGAGACCAACCAGAGACATTCCACGACACAGATCAGGAGACAGTTCAGAGACAGTCCAGGAGATCAACCAGAGACAGTCCACGACACAGATCAGGAGACAATTCAGAGACAGTCCAGGGGACCAACCAGAGACAGTCCAGGGGACCAACCAGGAGACAGATCAGGAGACAGTGCAGGAGAAAGTCCAGAGTCAGTGCACGAGACAGTCCAGGAGACAGTCCACGAGACCGACCAGGAGACAAGTCCACGAGACCGACCAGGAGACAAGTCCACGAGACCGACCAGGAGACAAGTCCACGAGACCGACCAGGAGACAAGTCCACGAGACCGACCAGGAGACAAGTCCACGAGACCGACCAGGAGACAGTCCACGAGACAGTCCAGAAGAACACCATGCAGGATATCGATGGGATTATTAACCCCTCAGTCTCCCAAAGCAGCAGAATTGGTCATTGAGTTTCGATTTGTACTACTGACTTAAAGGTTGCATGAATCTCCAACGGTAAAACTTGTTGGGGGAGAAATTGAATAAGGGTCTGTTTCGGGCGGGGGTAGCGCGATGCTCTAGTACCCCGCACCGATGGACCTTACGCAGGCAGGACGCAAGTTTGGACCCACCCAAGGACTCACCTGCAATCAGCCTTCCTTTCCAGGCCTTGCACGTGGAATCAATGCAAATTGCACTTTCCACCACCAGACGGAGCTCAATCTCTTAAAGGGAGGATGTTTCTTAGAAATCGCTTAAAAGTAGCTGGTACCTGTTATTTGCTGAAAATAACAGTCTATTGTCTGCACGGAGTCGGAACAGAGATCGGATATCGCACATGTAAAACACAGATGCAGGTCCCATCCCTATGTTTACACACTGATGAGTTATGTTAAAACATTGAATAAAGGTTGTGCACGACTAAATCCCACATCCTCCAATCTGCACACCAGACCTCACTAATCTGCCGATCTGAGTTAGTACCAGACTTGCGAGAGTGCATGCACCAAAGTTCTCTGCTGATGCAATCGAGACCTTGGGTGCAAGAGGTGGACAAAAAGAGGGACATCCTATATCTGCAGGGACGGGGTGGGGGGGGTGGGAGGGGGGGTGGTGCAAGAGGCCCTCCAGACATATACTCAAAAGGCAGTGAGAGGCAGCGAGGAACGAAGTCAATGCCAGGTGCACAGCATCATGAACATGGATGCCGTGCAGGAAGAAGTTCAATGCTTTGACATGAGTGGTCAAGGTGAGTGAGGTCAACTGTCAAGTGGCGTCTCCTACCAACTGCACCGCGCGCTACACCCCCCATCACCCACATACCAATAAACTCTTTCCATCAGTACTCAACTCTTCCAATCAGATGCTTCCTCTCACCCTTAAACATTACCACTGTTTCAAGCCGCCCACCCACAACTCACAGGCCACACACACTGGCAGCTATTCAACCACGACAGGCACATCACCCAGACACACGTCCCGCTTCCTTGGCGGAGAAGGTAGCGCATATCAAGAGGCAGCAAGTGGCAGTGGCATTTAGCCCGTCGTGCCTGTTCCGCCATTCAATGAGATCATGGTGGACCTGTGACCTAACTCCATGTACCCATCTTAACCCCATATCCCTTAATACCCTTGGTTCACAGGAATCTATCAATCTCAGATTTAACATTCACAAGTGAGCTAGCATCAACTGCCATCTGCAGAAGAGCATTCCAAACGTCTCCCATCCTTTGCGTGTAGAAGCATTTCATAACTTCACTCCTGAACGTCCTGGCTCTAAATGTTAGGCTATGTCCCCGCATCCCAGTATTCAAGTCTAGGAGACCTCCAAGAACAGTTACAAATGTTTCGGCAGCCAGAAGCAATAATCCAGCCACTAACCTGTAAATCCTGCATGGTCCCTTTAAATAGCACTGGTGGGGGGTTCTCCAGGCACTCTAAGACACATTCAGATGGTCGGGGTTAAGACTGTGCGTTGAGTTCAGCGTTAAGTCCCAAAATGGTATCTATCACTTTAAATCAGCATTGCAAACTGATTGAAGCCGTTTTCTCCCTACTTTACATGATTCCAGCTTTCGTTATCTGCACCTGCGCTAACTCCTATACCAAGATGGCGTCTGGCTCACGTCATGCAGGAAACGTGTGTGCGCATCCAAGATGCCATCTTGGATCTCGGAGAGGCCGTGTAACACCGAAATAATGGGAGCTGCAAGGCCCAATTTAGCGCCCGTTGTATTTTAATATTAATAAAACCAATTAGTTAGAAAAGGTTAAAGTCTTGGTTGATCTCACCTCTGATTACCCTGAAGACTTAGGAGAGTTAAAACAAAATATTTTACACGTAGAACGAGGTTACAGATCAGCAGCTATTTCTTTTCACAGAGTCATCGACCTACAGAACAAGTTTCTGGCTCGTGCACTGATTACGGGTTTGCCAAAAGGAGTTGGACGAGTTCCTAACTGGCTGACATTACTTTGTATAAAAGGTAGGTGGGGTATTGGGAGATGTGTCTCTCAGTGGCTGTGGTCTCCTGGAATTTGTCTGATTGTCTTTAGTGCCTGGAGAGGAATCTCCCAGAGTTTTTTTTACCCGAAATTGGCCTAGGCTTTTTTCTGTATTCGCCACAGAACACCCAGCCTCTGACCTGCTCTCGTAGCCACAGCATTTATGTGGCTGGTCCAGTTCAGTTTCTGGTCACTGATGACCCCCAGGATGTTGATGGTTCTGCTTAAATAGTCCTGTTTCCAGTGAAGAGAAACTACTCATTTCTTTTACTTTCCAGCAGCCTGTTGGAGTCCTGCCACTACAGGTCTCAGAGCAACAAGACAAATGCTTCACTGGTGCATGCGGCACATCCATCAACAAGCAGCTGCTTGTTGGTAATACAGATCAGCAACCTTTATGCTTCTGAATTCGAATTCTAGAACAGTCAACAATTTAAAAATATTCGGCACTATTCTGAACTGAAGTTAAAAATAAACACACCAACCTTATTGTACATAGCATTGATACTAGCATAATACATAGAATTACATAGCATGCACAGCACAGAAACAGGCCATTTGGCCCAATTGGTTCAAGCCTGTGTTTATGCTCCACACGAGCCTCCTCCCACCCCACCTTCTATTCCTTTCTCCCTCATGTGTTTATCCAGCTTCCCCTTAAATGCATCCAAGCTATTCGCCTCAACTACTCTTTGTGGTAGCAAGTTCCAAATTCTAACCACTCTAACTGGGCAATATATTTAGGAAATATTTAGGAAACACATCTCCTCACACATAGCAAGCATACAGCTCAATATCCTGTTCGAGATCTATCAATTTTGCTATGTAATTGACCACTGGAATGTGCACGAGTCTCCCTCCCTCTCCATGGGGGAAATCTTGCTTCTACTCTACATCGTGCCCTCCTGCACACACAGGGATCAAATGGGCGATAAAACCCAAATCATATCAATTGTGGTGCAGCACACAGATCCTGAAGTATATCATATAACTATCCCACCATATTTCAACTTGGAATTTATATTTTTTTACAGAAGTTATATTCAGTCCGCACACTCCCTCAGGTGCTACCTCGTCTTATTTTACTTGCACCCAATTTACACTTCAGGAATTCTGTTAACCATAGCATCTGGATTTGAATAGTTGTTAATACAGTAATCTCAACCTACTTACTCCAATTATGCTCATATAATTTAGATGGAGATCCATGGCAATTGTTTGGAAAAACTGAGAAAGTTCAGATCGTGACTACAAAAAATTACATTTAATTAAAAATGATGAGAGTGCAAGGTTAGTTGATTGTTTAAAATATAGTTCCTAAGTAGAAAGCAGCATTTCTACTGTCCCATAGTTGATTAAATTTTCCTGCTGTTTTCTGTCTCCCACTATATTTTTTCAACTCCAAAAAGTAATACAAATGATAAACTTTAAAGAACCATCACAAGTGAACATGAAGAAATAACATACTGGTAGCCTGCAAGGAACTAATCTCAGTTGGCATTCCAGTGCAGTATTGAGAGAGTGCTGCATTATTGGAGATGTCGTCCTTCAGGTGAGACATTAAACCATTTGCCTAGTGGTCAAGGTGGACATTATTTTGTCTGTGTACATTAAAGGGTATCAGACTAATCTTTTCTCCTTTTTTAATACTTACGTATGGTAAAACTGGACTAGAGTCTCCCATTCATGACTCAGATTTGTAAGAAGCCTAAGTTTATTGACTGGCTTGTTGACCACCTACACGACCCAATCTTAAATTTTATTAATTGTAACAAGCCAACCCTATAATAACTGAAATGCCGGGCAATACTGAACAAATTACTACTTGCCAGTCGGCACAGATGAAGTCCAACTTGTAGAGGTAGAATTTCCTTGGGGGCCCTCCCGATCGACTGCTGTAACTTTGTTGGTAGATCAGCAGAAACCCTGGAGAAGCAGCGTAAATAGCCACTTACGCCATTTCTTCATGGTTTTGGGGGGAACCCCTGTGGAAATTAATGGTGATAGATGCAGTAACTAACATTACTTTATTTAACAGCACTTATGATCACACGAATACCATCATAAAGTTAAGCATGGAGAATTACAGTAAGTATTTGGTCCTATTTTATCAATTGCAACAGACTAGATCATCAAAGCACAACTATACCTTAAGTGTATCACAAGATCTGAACCTTAGCTGGTATTGCTTAATGACATTGTTAATATTCAATGTTAAAGATTGCAGTACAGGTTAGCAAGGCTCAGTTAACAATTTATATTCAATGTGTCATTGACATCTTTTCACCATGCTGTTATTCCTCTGAAATACAAACACAAAACATACAACCACTTCCTTTTAGCAGGCTAGGTGTTCAAGCATTGCACGATTCTGCCTCTTTCTGGCATCGTCAGATTCTCTTGGCCAGCCAACTGCGACATGGCATGTACCAGAGATACTGTATCAAATAAGTATAAGAACTAGGATAAACATTAATAGGAAATACAATATGGTGCATTACAAATTCTAACATGTAATAGTCTGAGACACTCCAGCAAAAAGTCTTACATGTAGTGTGGATCTGCACATCTCAGAACATACAAAGTTTATGTCACAATTGCTTGGTTGATTGAAATACTATTTATAAAAATGGAACAAATCCCATCAAGTCAGTGTTAACTGAACAATGCAGATTGTCTTAAATATTACTGAACAGGTAGGAAGTCTACCTATGAACAATCAGGTAGAAAAACGACCAATGAAGAATTAGCAAGCAGCTACCAATAAACAACTACCAAGGAGAAGAAAGGGGAACCATGAAATTATTCAAAATATTTTATGAAAATGCTTTCAGCCGCCATCTTGCTTTCTCAGCAAGTAGAGTATATATAGGGCGAGAAATTGGGCCATCTAGTGCCCGTTGTTTCGGTGCTAAGCGGCCTCCCAGAGTGCCAAGATGGTGTCTCGGATGTGCACGCACAGTTCTAGCATGACATGCACCCGACACCATCTTGGTATAGGTATTAGCGCATCCGTAGATAGCGAACGCCGGCAGTGTGTAAAGTAGGGAGAAAATGCATACAATTAGCGTGCAACGCTGATTTAAAGTGATAGACAACATTTTGGAACTTAATGCTCAACTCAACGCACAGTCTTGATCATGCACACCTGAACATATCTTAGAGTGCCTGGAGGACCCCCTTACACCGCTATTTAAGGGGACCACGCAGCTGTTGCAGGTTAGTTGCTGGATTATTGCTTCTGGCTGCTGGTGCAATAGGAAGTGTTTTTTGAAGCTTCCTATACTTACTGAGAGTTGCTAGAGTACATTTGAGAGTGGTTTGGCAGGTACTGCCTTAAGGTTCGGAAAGTTACAACTGTGGTTGTAACTTCCTGGCAACCATGGGTGGTCTGCTAGGGCTCCTGTTGGGCATTGAACACGACTGGGAGCATGCAGAAAGGCCGCGTAGAGCAGGTCAAGCTGTGAAGAGAGGGAGGAGGAGGAGGCGCAGGGTACTGAGCAGGAGGCCATATCCAATGAGGGCCTTCAGGGACCAATTCTCTTACCTCAACATGAACAAAAAGCATTGCATCTGAGGTTCACCGAGAAGATCGTGGCGGAGATCTGTCAATTGCTGCAACCACAACTACAGCCTCAGAGCAGGGCAAGGACAGCATTGCCTGTGGCTGCGAAGGTAACCGTGGCGCTGAACTTCTACGGCTCAGGATCATTTCAGGCCTCTGCTGGCAATAGGTGCAACATCTCGCAGTATGCAGTGGACTGCTGCATAAGGGAGGTCACAGACTCACTGTACGAGATGAGGAACAGGTTCATCACTTTCCCTCTTGATAGCGACAAGCAGAATGAGCGAGCACTAGGGTTTGCTCACATTGCCAGCTTCCTGATGGTGCAGGGCGCCACTGAATGCATGCACATTGCCTTGCGTGCTCCACATATCAACTCGGCCATCTTCGTGAACCAAAAGGGCTTCCACTCCCTGAACGTGCAACTGGTGTGTGAATCATGGAGGTCGATGCCCACTACCCTGGGAGCAGTCACGACGCCTTCGTTATGCGGCAGTCCAACGTGCCAGCTATCTTTCACTCGGCTTGGCAAGTCAAAGGCTGGCTACTGGGCAACAAGGGCTATCCCCTCATGCGGTGGCTCATGACTCCAGTCAGGAACTCACGCACACGTGCACTGCAGGCCTACAATGAGAGCCAGGCTGCCACATGCAACATCGTGAAGCACACCATAGGCCTCCTGAAGCAACACTTCTGCTATGTGGGCCGTTCTGGAGGAGCCCTGCAGTACTCCACTGAACGGGTGGGAAGATTCGTGGTGGTATGCTGCATGCTGCACAACCTCGCCATCATGAGGGACCAGCCCTTGCCACTGACGATCCGACAAGACCCTGAGCCAGAGGGTGAGGAGGAACCGGAGGAGGAAGTGGAGGAAGACGCAAGGGGCAACAAGGAACACACGCCTTGTCTGTAAGGCCTCTGCGTGCTCGCCTGATCCATGCCCGGTATCAAAATGTGAACGACATCCCCCAATTCACCAACAGTCTTACACTCCCCACCTATCTCCTCCACATGACCATCAAATCACCCTCCATCTCATTACATATTGCTTTCCCCCTCAGCTCATCCGACAAATAAAAACCACCACCAAATGCAAATTCAAAGTCACATTTATCAATTAACAAATTAAATTATGCAAACAAAATGGTACTATTCATCCTTGTGCATTCCCTTAGTGACTTTACCTATCCTGGTGCTCCTACGAGGTGCATCCTCAGTGACTAGAGCATGGATGGGGGAGGCTGCTGGCCTTCAAGTGTGCAGATGGCCTCAGAGGACAACCTTGAGCAGCTCTCGGCTGGGAGGGCCCGGCTTCAGACTGCACCATCTCAGCATGGGCTGCAGCAGTCTGGCCTGACCGGCTGAAAGGCAACAACAAGGGCACTGGAGGAGTGGCAGGGGTGGGTGCAGGAATGCTGTCGTCTGGAGAGAGGACAGCAGATCCGACTGCCATGGCGCCACTGCCACTCCTGGGGCGGCGTCTCAGTAATCCTGGTGATCTGGATTGCTGAGACACCCTGGAAGCCCCGTTCCACAGTGGTCCCCAGAGCCACGATAGCAGCAGTCTGAGCTGCCATTGCAGCAGCCTGAGCTTCAACCGTAGCTGGCAGACCTTTGGTGACATCGGTTTGTGCTGCAATGGCAGCTGTTTGTGCTGCAATGGAAGCCGCGACATCGGCCATCAGGCGCTGCGTCATGGTGGGTTCCACAGGTGTGCTGATGGAGGTGACCACCCATTCCATGTGGGTAAGGATGGGCTCCAAGCTCTGTGCAAAGCCCTGTGTCCAGTTCGAGATGGACTCCTCCGTGCCCCATGTCATTGTGCACAGGCTTTCTGGCGGGCTTTCCAGTGCACCAAGCATTTGGTGGTGTACGCCCATCAGCCGTCTTCTGTAGCCTGGCCTATTGAAGTCCTCATCTGACTCCTCTGCAGCAGAACTAGTAAGTGACCTCACCCTCCGGCGAGCTGGAACCTGTGGTATCCCGTTGCCCCTGCCCCGGCTCCTGCGCACTTGTGCCCGGTGTCTCACCACATGCAGATCCTTCCTCTAACCTAGTCTCTAAAGGACGTGCAGTGTCACACTCTGAGCTGGTGGATGTGAATGTCAGATCGAGTGACGGTGTGGCTTCGGTGTCCTCCTCCTCCACCTCCTCGGACGGTGCGGCACCTTTTCTTGGGTATCCGCAATGACAAAGGGAAACAGTTTGAGTTGTGGAGTGGGGAGAGGAGCAAGTAAGACGTGCGTGTCGACAGCATCTGCAGCACGTGATTCAGAAAAGATTGTGGAAGGAGGGGGATATAGGAAACGAGAAGGTGCATTAGATATGCAGAGACTCCCTTCATCGGGACCTCCAGTGCGGCAAGTGGTCACGGGTTCAGCGACGGCCCGCCCAATGATCTGAAGCACATTCTCCTCGAAGGGGGTGAGGACGTAGGCGTGCCTGTCCTCCCTCAGGTCTCTCCTGCTGCCAGCTGTTATGCGCCACCTTCTCCTGCAAGACAGAGGGCAGTGTCTCAGTGAGTCTCCTGCAAGGTGCCTGGGTGATGTGCCTGTCATGATTGAATAAGTGCCAATGTGACCTATGAGTGGTGGTTGTGTGGCCTGCAAGTGTGGTACTATGTGCGGGTGAGATGCAGCATGCCGAGTGCAGCATTGCCTATGGATGGGCAGTGTTTGTTGGTGGGTGGGTGACGGAGGGGGGTGATGCGTGGAGCATGGTGCCGTTGGTCAGATGTGCCACTTGACACTTGCATTCACTCACTTTGACCACTCATGTCAAATCGTTGAAATTCTTTCGGTGCTGCATCCACATGCGAGGTGCCATGCTCCTGGTGTTAACTTCTTAGGCCACAGCCTTCCAATGCCTGTGGAACTGGAGTCCGGAGGGTCTCCTGCCACTTTGCGGGTACAGGTTGGTCCTCCTTTTGTCCACCCCCTCCACCAGGGCCTCCAGTGCATCGTCGGAGAAGTGTGGGGCGCGTCTCATACCGGTCTCGGGATCCTTCCCGCCATCTTTCCCTCCTCCTAGTGGACTGTGCACCTGCCATTTAAAATGTGCAACTGCACCTTTAAGAGGTGCAGGCTGCCTGTGACGTGCGCTGGCCACACCCCATTTCAGGCTTCCTGATTCTCCAGCGTTACCCGCGCTGCTGAGAGGCTGCACGGAGGAAACATTCTAATTCGCAGGCAGCACAAAGTTCACGGCTGCGCAGGAATCACCGGGCGCAGGTTAGCAGCGGATCGCCCTACCTGCGCCCGATTATTGGCCTTGTCCAATTTAACCCCCACAGTATTGAGATAACACATTAAAACGTAATTTAATGACAATTTTTAAACATGCACATTAAATTATTTAGCTTTGGAAATTCTAGCAAGAAGTTTTCCCGCAGTTCTACCTTTACAGGTCCTAGGACTTTGTAGGAACAGTGTCCTGGAAATTGCCAAGAGGATGTCTCTGAAATTCGTTGGGGAAATGCCCCCTTAGCTGCCTGAAATGGCGTTTAGCTTGAAAGCTGCACACACAAAATGGAAGAATTGTAAACAATTTTACAACACCAAGTTATAGTCCAGCAATTTTATTTTAAATTCACAAGCTTTCGGAGATTTTCTCCTTCCTCAGGAAGGAGAAAATCTCCAAAAGCTTGTGAATTTAAAATAAAATTGCTGGACTATAACTTGGTGTTGTAAAATTGTTTACAATTGTCAACCCCAGTCCATCACCGGCATCTCCACAAAATGGAAGAAGGTAGTGGAACTAACTGAATGCTGGGAAGCGGCTGCAAATTGAAGCAAGTTCAAACCACAGCAATTCCCAGGTAATCAAGCCATAAAACCTCTAAGTTAATTACACCAGGAAGATTTATGTATATGCAAGGGATTCCATAATGGTGTCATAAAACCATTTGGAATACTCAAACCATTAGACTAACATCTAATGGGACATAAAGATGTCATGTCTCTCCATTTGTGTGGAAAAAACTCTTGAGAAACCTTAATAGATAAGCTGGAAATGAAACACAAAGTCTTTCACGCTCCGGGCAATGCCATGCTTCAATAGTTCAATGATATTCACAGGTCTCCACATTTATCAAAGGTAATTGACAGGAGAAGGGGTGAACCCTTCGAGCAACCCTTCAGATTGGTCCAGGGAATGTAGGAGATTTCCCTTTGAAATTAAGATATAAAAAGAGAGCTTTTCACCCCTCCACACAATCAGGAGTAATGCATCTATTTGTCTCTTGTGGAAGCAGTATGAGACGCGGTCTTTCTCAAACTCTCTTAGCTCCTCTGTGTTAGTTAGAAGGAGATTCTTTTTGTTTTCTTCTGTAACGTGCACATAGCAGATGTAAAGTGGGAAGTGGTATTCCACAGAGATCCGTGCTGGGACCACCGTTGTTCACAATTATCAATTTGGAGTCTGGGGGTGTATTTATTACAAAGGAAGAATGTGTCAAAATGCAAGAGGAGATTAATAAACTTGCAGAGTGGGAGTTTAATTGGCAAATGAATTTCAATGTAGACAAGTGAGAGGTGGTGCATTTTGGTAGAAAGAATAAGGAGGCCAAATACTGCTCGGATAATAAGGGCCGATTTTCAGGTGACGGAGCGGGTGCATTGGGAGCGGGGGGGTTCCTAAAATCGTAGAAATCCGGAGCGGGTTCAGAGCCCGGCTCCAGCCCGCTGACTTCCGGGTTCCCCAGTGACGCGTCCGGGTGCGCGGGCGCCTCCAGAATGCGGGAATCCCACTGGCAATTAAAGCCGGCGGGATGATAAGTTGCATAGTCTGTCAGATAGTTGAAGTACTTGAACTAATTGATTGACTAGACATTTTGGCAGGGGTGCAATTTTGAAGTATCCTCAGCGTGTTTCCCGTGCTGTGGTAAACACTCCCTGCTGCAACAGATGTGTTTCAGCCAGCAGCCAGTGGGAGATGCAAATAATTATTTGACAGGTGGGGAGAAATCCTCATTTATTGCAGCAGGGCACTTTGTCACTTCAGACAAAGCTTTCACTCAAAATTCTTACTTTCCACCCAAAATTCTGCTGTGCAAACATATTTACCTACTTTGTGGACCCCCTCAAACTCATACCGTCAGGGTGGGGGGGTGCCATGGCTGCATTCATCACTTCATCCGAGGACGAGCAAAATCACCAGCCTCGCCAGGCATGGCGTCCACCTCTACCACGTGGAGCTCCACAACACAGTGCTGCGCCACAGGCACCTGCATAAGAGCACGGAGGGCAAAAACAGAGAGAGCGATGTCGCAGGAGGCACTACCCTCGCAACTGGGTCTACAGACCGAGGCTCAGCTTCCTGGACCTCTCTGAGGAGCAGTGCACACGGAGGCTCAGAGTCAGTTGCCAGGTAGTCCCAAACATCTGCAACCTCCTTCATGCCGAGCTGCTCCCAGTTGGGCCGAGCAGCATCTCATTACCTGTCGCTGTCAAAGTCGCCACTGCCCTCAACTTCTTCGCCTCCGGATCCTTCCAGGGTGCCACCAGGGACATCGCCGGGGTCTCTCAGTCGTCTGCACACAAGTGCATAAGGCAGGTCACCGACGGCTTGTTTCGCAGGGCCTTGCACGACACCAACTTCCCCATGGATGACCTCAGCCAGACGGAGAGGGCAGTGGGATTCCACGCTGTGGCTGGCTTCCCAAGGGTGAAGGGTGTAATCGATTGCACCCATATAGCAATACGAGCACCTCCACACGAGCCAGGACTGTTCATCAACAGGAAGGGCTATCACTTCATCAACACTCAGCTAGTTTGTGACCACCACAAGAGATTCCTTCACTTGTGCAGCAGATACCCAGGCAGCTGCCACGATTCCTTCATCCTGCGGGAATCCAACATCCCGCCCCTCTTCCACGCACCCAACACGCGTAAGGGCTGGTTCCTCGGGGACAAGGGATACCCCCTGCACACGTGGCTCATGACATCTCTGAGGAACCCCACCACCGACCAACAGTACTGATATAACAACAGCCACATCGCTACCAGGTCTACAACTGAGCATGTTATAGGGCTGCTCAAGATGCGCTTCAGGTGCCTTGATCGTTCTGGGGGAGCGCTTCAATACGCACCAGACAGAGTGGGACGCATTATATTCGTGTGCACAACATGGCACAACGCTTGAGGAGGCCCCATCCACATCTGCCACCCACATTGAGGAGGAGGAGGGGGAGGAGGAGGAGGAGAAAGAGGCGGAGGAGGAGAAGGAGGAGCAGGAACAACCCATGGGCAGAACAGCGGCTCACCTTGCTGCTCATGAGACCAGGAGTCACTGATATGTGAATGGCTTTTCTAACATCAGACAGTGTGAAGAATCCAGTCCTCACCGCTTGGATAGAGCAGTGCCAAAAACCAGCCTGCCCCCCTCCCTCCTCCCTGCACAAAACAGTCCTGCAACTACACATTACGGCCACTGTAGTGACCCAATGGGTGGCATCAAGTGTGGGAGTTCATGGTGAACCTCACAAAAGGGCCTTACTGCAGAAGCCAGTCAAGCATGGCCAAGACGTGGCAGAGGTGGTGACAATAATAATATTTAATGTGAGTTTAACAAAAAGCAAACATAAATAAAAAACATGAACGACCGTCAAACACCCTTGTGCATCCCCTTTGTGCTAACAAAACCTTCGCCTTTCGCTTCCGACTACTTCTACGTGGTGCATCACTGTGACTGCAGCAGAGGTCGTGGCAGGTTGCTCTTCTTCATGCCCTGACCGATTAGATGCTTTGGGTCTACGCCCTCTGGGTTTTGGTGCCCGTGAGGGCCCCTCCAAAGACTGCTGCACCTGCACCTGTGCAGGGGTAGACTCAGTCACCTGGAGAGGAGTCAGCATTGTGGGTACTGGTTGAGATGGGGCAAGGGGTGAGATGTGGGGGCGCTTCGAGTGGCCATGTCCCCTTTTACCCACATCACTCCTACCACTCTGCTGGACGACAGTTTCATAGAATCATAGAAGGTTACAGCACAGAAGCAGGCCATTTGGCCCATCGAGTCTGCATCGGCTCCATGCATGAGCAATCCAGCTAGTCCCACTGCCCTGCCCTATCCCCATAGCCCTGCACATTTTTTCATTTCAAGTACTGATCCAGTTCCCTTTTGAAGGCCATGATTGAATCTGCCTCCACCACTCCCTCAGGCAGTGCATTCCAGATACTAACCACTCGCTGTGTAAAAAAGATTTTCCTCATATCACCTTTGGTTCTTTTGCCAATCACCTTAAATCTATGCTCTCTGGTTCTTGACCCTTCCGCCAATGGGAACAGTTTCTCTCTATCCACTCTGTCTAGACCCTTCATGATTTTGAATACGTCTATCAAATCTCCTCTCAACCTTCTCTGTTCCTAGAAGAACAATCCCAGCCTCTCCAGTCTATCCACATAATTTAAGTCCCTCATCCCGAGAATCATTCTGGTAAATCTCCTCTGCACCCTCTCTAAGACCTTCACATCCTTCCTAAAGTTTGGAGGACATGTGTGAAGCCTTGTAAGGCCAATGCCAGTGTATCTGCCTGCCTGTTTAAGACAGCAGAATGTTGTTCACCCTGAGTCCGAACGGTCGTCGTCAGGGCCTGAATGGACTCATTTGTGAGCCATGCTTGAAGCTCCATGGAGGCTAGCCTTCCCTCCATCGCAGACATTCCCGCACTTACCCGCGACACTATCTTAGAGATGCCCTCACGTCCCTGTGACAATATCTCACAGATTCCCTCCCCGTACCTATGCCACCATTCCAATCATGCAGGAGTTGGACTCCTCCATCTCTGTGCAATTGTGCGCGTGGCATCTGTTCCAGCACCTCGCAAATGTGCTGCTGCCGCTCGATCATTCTTGTGTCCAGCTGAGCAGAACCTGGAGAGGAGTGCTCCCACCGGCGCAGACTCTCCACAGCTGCCCCTGCCATCAGTGTCTGCTCGTGCTCACGTGTGTGTGGTAACTCACCATGTGCGACCCCAACTAACTGCAGACTGGGACCCACCAATGTGTGTGTAGGTGCGCTGGTGGATGGCTCGCTCGCTCTGATATAATAGTGCATCCTCAGAGGCCGGCAGGTCCTCTGAGGAATCGCCCTCCGCCGTCACAATGGTCGCTGAAGGCCCTATAAGAGAACAGAAGGCAATATTAAGCATGATCACAGATGTGTCATGTTGCGATGAGCATACTGAGGTACTGAAGATGGCAAGGCATGTTAATATCAATTCATATTGTGTGTGCTGAATGTTAAAGTTCCGTCACCAGCTGTTTGTCGACGTCCCCAACGGACAGGCACTCGAGGGTGCGGCTCAGCTCCAGCGTCTGTGAGGGCAACTATCTGTTGCGGACCCCCTCCGAGTCCTCGCCCTCTCCCGTGCATTCTGGGCTCTCTTCTCCTATAAGAGGAGAAAGTACAGACGTGTGAGTGAGTGATGGTGACGTGGCCAACCGATCAATGCTTTGGTTTGGGTGCGGCTGACCATGAAAGGGATGCATCAGAGGGTGAGTATGAGACAGAGCCATGACGTTGTATGAGGATTGGGTTGAATGGTAGTGGTGAGGTGAGTAATGGGGAGGTGAGGAAGTGCTGTGTGAGTGCAGGTAAGTTGAGGATGAGGTTTGAGTGGGTTTGAGGAGTGATGTGAAAGGGTAGTGTTGGCAGTGCAGAATGAGTTGGGGATGGGGGCGGTGATGTGGAAGACGGAATGTAGGAGAACGAGTAAGTGTACTCACTTTGGCTGATCTAGTTAGGTCATTGAAGCGCTTCCTGCACTGGATCCAGGTGCGGGAGACTTCCTCTGCCACCTCGAGCCAGGTCTTCTTGGTGGCAGAGACAGGCCACTTCCTTCCGTCTGCCGGGTAGAAGACATCCCTCCTCCTCCTCACCCCATCCAGTAGCACCTGGAGTGAGCTATCGCTAAATCTAGAAGTAGCCTTTCCCCTCTGCTGCTCCATTGTGCTGTTTGGAATTTTGCTCCAGGGTCAGCCATTGGAGGACTGCCCCTTTAAATAGAGCTCCTCCAGCTGACAGCCTGTGATGCGGGTGCGCAGTCCGCCCGCTGCGCAGCTTTCGGACGGCAAACCCGGAAGCCACGTTAAGTGGCTCCAATTTACCCGCGATCATGTGGGGAACGGACAGATTCTATTGGGCGGGTTACCCACGTGCCCAATAGGCTAAGAGGGGCCTAAGAGACTAAATGGGATAGAGGAGCAAAGGGATCTAGGGGTACAGATACACAAATCACTAAAAGTAGCGATTCAGCTTAATAAGGCCATAAAAAAGGCGAATCGGCTCTGCCGTTCAATATGATCATGGCTGATCCTCGATCTCAATACCATATTCCTGCTCTCTCCCCAGGGGGATAGAATTGAAAAGCAGAGAAGTATGTTAAATTTGCATAGAACCTTGGTTAGACCACACTTGGAGTACTGTGCACAGGACTTGTCTCCATATTATAGAAAGGATATAGAGGCATGGAGAAGGTGCGCAAAAGATTCACAACGATGATACCAGAGCTGAGAGGATATCCTTATCAGGAAAGGCTGAACAGGTTGGGGTTCTTTTTTATAGAAAAGAGAAGGCTGAGGGGACCTGACAGAGTTCTTTAAGATAATGACAGGATTGACTTGTGGGGGAGTCCAAAACTAGAGGTCATAAATATAAAATAGTCGCTAATAAATCCAATAGGGAATTCAGGAGAAACTTCTTTACCTAAACAGTGGTAAGAATGTGGAACGCGCAACCACAAGGAGTAGTTAAAACATAGAAACAAAGAAAATAGGAGCAGGAGTAGGCCATTCAGCCCTTCGAACCTGCTCCGCCGTTCAATATGATCATGGCTGATCCTCTAGCTCAATACCATATTCCCGCTCTCTCCCCATACCTCTTGATGCCTTTTGTGTGTAGGAATTTATCTAGCTCTTTCTTAAATATATTCAGTGACTTGGCCTCCACAGCCTTCTGTGGTGGAGAATTCCACTAGTTCACCACCCTCTGAGTGAAGAAATTTCTCCTCATCCCTCACTTGTTGGGGAGTCCAAAACTAGAGGTCATAAATATAAAATAGTCGCTAATAAATCCAATAGGGAATTCAGGAGAAACTTCTTTACCCAGAGAGTGGTAAGAATGTGGAACACGCTACCACAAGGAGTAGTTGAAGCAAATAGCTTAGATATATTTAAAGGGAAGCACATGAAGAAGGAATAAAAGGGTATGCTGATAGGGTCAGAAGAAGTAGGGAGGGAGGAGGTTTGTGCGGAGCATAAACGTCGGCATAGACCAGTTGGCCAAATGGCCTGTTCATTGCTGTAATTTCAATACAACTCGATGTAATGGAAAGATTTTTACAAGTACAAAATATATCAAGGCAAAAAGGAAAAAGTTATATTATAAGGCTATGTCAGTCAAGGATAAGTATTTCACCAACTGTACATGTGTCTGTGACCAAGAAAAGTGAGAGTGAAGCTAGCTGAGATATTGTCACTCATAAGGTAGGTTCAGCCTGAACCGAAAGCCCAAGTGGAATGGATAACCCCATTGCTAAAAGGGGGCTCATTGATTCAACGCTCTTGCATCCCAGAAAAGGAGGGAGATTAACTTAACCACATCACATCATTCATAAGGACAAGAGAGTAGATCTTGACTTTGTGAAATAGTGTTGAACGGGTGATAGCGAGTCGGCAATCCATTTTACATCTCTCCTGATTTCTATTTCCATTGACCTTCACTAGCTGTTCAAGGTTCTAGTCATTGGAGATTCAACAATGGAAAAACCTCCCGAGTGCAGCATCAGCAAGAACTACAAATGCACTGTGGGAAGTAAGGCGGAGGAAAGATATTTTCTATAATCACAAGTTGAGGAAACCATTCAGCCCACCCATCCAGAAAGATCCTGCTCCCATCACAGCATTCAACTGCTTTTTAAATGTTTCTTAAATGAATCCAGATGCCTATTTTAAGATAGGCTTAAAGAGGACCTCTAAAAATTGAGAGAGAGTTTGGCACACCAAACTTGTCAGTGACAAAAAAAAGTTAAAGTCAAATGATACAATCAGGGGATATCAAAACAAAGTTACCATACAGTGCCCACTGGTCATGGAGGCCACCAGTGAGCTAGTGGACATTGCATTTTGGTGTTCCAGAATCACCCAAGTATGAGCCTGGGCCTGAAACATAGGGAAGCAGTTACTGGAACCCTTCCTGGCAATTTCATGCAACCTAGACTTGTGCATGGAAGAATTTGGCAGGCCCAGGAGTAGACACACTAGGAAGTGTCCCGCTCTGGAACATAGGAACAGGAGTAGATCATTCAGCCCCTCGAGTCTGTTCCGCCATTCAATCAGATCATGGCTGATATGTACCTCAATTCCATTTACCCTCCTTTGGGAATAGGGTCGAGGGAGCAAGTGGCGAGTGGAGAGACCTAAGCTTGGAGAGGCCATGGAGGAAGAGGTAGGGTATAAACTAGAGAGAGGCAGAAAGACATGGATTCAGAGCTACGGTAGGTGGGGAACTGGGGAGATATTTGGTTTAATGGGCAAGGGGAAGGGGGAAAGTATCAAAGGCAGCTTAATGGATGATCTCCATCCCGATGATAAAGAAATCCATGAACACCTTGCAATTAGCATTAGAGGTGAGGGTCGAGGGGAAAGGACGAAGGATTTAAGGAGATAGAAGGTAATGGAGAATAGGAGCCTGAGGATACCTTTGCCTTTCTAGATGTCCCAAATTAGTAGGTCATTTTGGCAAACAAGGGCAATGCCAAATGGAGCTTGATGCGATTGAACTAGATTTGGAGATGAATGGCTAAGCCAGTTGTGTGTCAAGTACACGGAAGCTTGCACCATCTGATGTTAAAAGCAAAATAAATTATAACATTTTAATATAGTTTACGGAGGTCAAGATCACATCCTCAGTGATATAACCATCAGTCAAATTGAATTGGAGATTTACAGTTAAAAAAAGACCTTCAGTTGCAATTCAGCTCCACAAAACTTCATGGACTGCACACTACAGTTCAAGAAAATTGCACTATGATCACAGTAATAGCTCTAGGGGGTCACAAAAAAGAATCCAGCATCTGCTTACTTTCCAATATCTTTCATACATCACTGGAGTCCAAAGGTATTTCTCACAGCTCAGCAGTTAAACAATTCAAGGAAGCAAAGGTTGCCAATAATTACAGAATCATTAAAAATGCAGAACTGGCATAATTTTTCTCAGTCGTCAATAAGGTAGAAAGACTAACCCCATTCTAAAAAATTTCAGCGTGGTCCCATTTTAGGAAACAGACCTTTAAAGCATTAGCCCTTCCATTTGGTTACAAACCAAAATGTTGCTTCTCCCTTTTAGGTACAGTATTCATTCTTCAAATGAAGGCTTTTACGACTTCACATTCAAGCCAGCTATGGTACTCAGAGCTGGAACCCTGAAGTCTTCGAGAAACATATGGTTTTCCCTTCTTATATAAAATAAATGTGTTGCCAGTAACAACCACCTTTATTCTCGTCAATAAAGAAGCCAAATACTAAGCATGTGATGAAAGCAGAGCTTTGTCAAACACTAAATAGGGAAAGTTTCTTGTTAGACCTTTTTTAAAAATTGGCTTTTCACCAGCTGCATGTTTAAGTGGTTTATTTTGTCCAATACGCAAAACTATCCCAAGAATAAACACAGCATCCATGAGAGACAAGGGCCGATCTTCAGCTACCACCTAAAATGGACGCAAAGTCAGGGAAGTGGCCAACTGCAGCTCAACGGTCGTGGGAGATGGGGAAATCAGCCGGCTCTGACATTGAGCCGGCCAGTAGGTCTGGTCAGGGAGGAGGGAGACTGATCCCAGGGGGTAGGGGGGCCTCAAAGGGGTCGGCAGCAGGCCGGAATTTTTTTGTGGGCCTGGGAGGGGCAGTCCTGCTCCTGCTGGCCCCACCAAAAAAAAATTTAAAATTTCTGGCCTGTTTTTTTGAGCGGCCTCTAGGAACCCCTTTAAGGTCCATTGGTTAGGCTACTCGATGCCTGGTACAACTAGATGGAGCACACACGATGCACACTCCACCCATTTGTTCCTCAATATTGCAATTAAGATTGTGTAACCAACAGAGGACACCAATTTGCATATCTAAGCAGCATCCCACCTATTTTAGGTGGCCAGCTGCTCGTCCATTTACAGAAATGTTTAAAAATTGCACCAGGATGGCCTTGGGCATCATCAATAGGGGAGCTGAGATGCCCTCTGATTTTTCAATTGTCCGCCGCAGTTCAAAATCATCCCCAAACTGTATGAGAATGCAGGAAGGCTCTTTGATCTGTAAATAAGCAAGGATGCAGCTTCTAGGTATTGATCTAATTATATTTGGTCAAAGCATTAACGGCTACACAAGGGCTAGACAAAGTGTGAACAGATTGAGTGATTCTATGTACGGAATGCTGTGTCTTTGAATGATTAACAGTTTTTATTGTGAGACATTTTGGACTAGAGTACATGTTGTAGACTCTCACTAGGTTCCATTCAGTGTCAACCTTCAGAATTCAGTTTCTGTAATTGACACTCGTGCCTGGATTCTCCTCTGGTTGGTGGGTTTGCGGCGGATTGGTCCTAATGCCCTTCAAGGTAAAACTGCCACGAGTCCGCTGCTATTTCCTTCTGAAACCCTAATTAGCTATGTCCATTGGGTTGGAGGCCAGAAAACCATCCTTCATTGGCTTACCATGTCTGGGAAGGAGGGTAAAACAGTTCTGGTGCAGCCAGTTAAACGGCAACATCACATTTTACAAGATGGCAGAAGAAACAGCAGCCGCGAGGGTGACAACAGCTGGAAGGGCCACAGATTTTCTGATGCTGGCAGAAGGCAGGGCAGGAGACCCCATACGAGAGCGGTGCAAGCTTCTAGAGGGGGTGCCAGAGGCTGTTAGTGCAACCTCCACCACCCAAGAACTGCTACAGTGCAGAAAGGGGTTCAATGACTTCACAAAGATAATTCATGGTACTGGTGTCAATGCACTTTCCTCTATCACTCACCTCCTTACCTGTCATATTTGTTCCCTCTCAGCACTTGGATGTCAAGAAAACCACCTACGATAAAGGACAACCTCTCCAAACATGCAAGCACCTTCTGTACAGTACAGGATTGTTTTGGGACAATTTTTGCACAATGGAAAACCCAGCCTAAGTTAACCACAAACAACAAACTTTTATCTACTGCTAAAAAAGACAGAAAACACGAAGAGGTATACTGTAACAGCAACAAACCACAGACTTTTGTCTACTGCTAAGGAAAACAACAGAACACAGACACAGAACAGGAAAATCTCAACTTTGAACACTGCAAAAAAGCTAACGGTGATAGAGAGGCCCCTTTTATGGGTGCCGGAAACCAGAAGACAAAACCTCAAAATTGTATAGAAAGAGAATGAACTGTGCTATCAGGAGGAGAGGCAACATGAAGAAGACAAGGAAGAATAGCTTCGGCAGACACTCCTGGCCCTCCCCAGAACAACGGCCTGGTCAATCCGTGTTTTGAATCATGTTCCATAAGTTGCGAGTATTATTTAGAGCTGTTGCTTAAGCAACTGCTCTAAATAATACTCTCAACTTATGGAATGAAGTGCGTAGTAATCTTACTACCAGTTTCTGTGGTGTTGTCTCCGCTCAAGGTTACATCGGGTTACATCGAGTCTACAGCACGGAAACAGGCCATTCGGCCCAACTGGTCTATGCTGGCATTTATGCTCCACATGAGCCTCCTCGCTCCCGACTTCATCTGACCCTATCAGCATATCTTTCTATTCCTTTATCCCTCGTGTGCGAACTAGCTTCCCTTTAAATGCATCTATGCTATTTGCCTCAACTGCTCCCTGTGGTAGCTCGCTCCACATTCTTACCACTCTTTGGGTAAAGATGTTCCTCCTGAATTCCCTATTAGATTTATTAGTGATTATTTTATATTTATGGCCTTTAGTTTTGGATTCCCTCACAAGTGGAAACATTTTCTCTACGTCTACCCTATCAAACCCTTTCATTATCTTAAAGACATCAATCAGGTCACTCCTCAGCCTAGAGCCTGTTCGGCCTTTCCTGATAAATACATCCTTTCAATTCTGGTATCATCCTTGTGAATCTTTTTTGCACCTTATCCATGCCACTATATCCTTTCTATAATATGGAGACCAGAACTGTGCACAGTACTCCAAGTGTGGTCTAACCAAGATCCAATACAAGTTTAACATAACTTCTCTGCTCTTCAAATCTATCCCTCTAGAAATGAACCGTAATGCTTGGTTTGCCTTTTTTTATGGCCTTATTAATCTCCGTCGCTACTTTTAGTGATTTGTATGTCTGTACCCCCAGATTCCTCTGCTCCTCTACCCCATTTAAACTCTCATTATCCAAGCAATATGTGGCCTCCTTATTCTTCCTACCAAAATGCACCACCTCACACTTGTCTATATTGAAATTCATTTGCCAATTACACGCCCATCCTGCAAGTTTATTAATGTCTTCTTGCATTTCAAACCATTCTTCCTTTGTATTAACCACACCCCCCAATTTGGTATCGTCCTCAAATTTTTAAAATTGTACTTCCGATTCCTGAGTCCAAATTGTCAATGTAAATTGTGAACAACAGTGGTCCCAGCACTGTGGAATACCACTGCCCACTCTTTGTCAGTCTGAATAGCTACCCTTGACCCATACTCTCTGTTTTTTGTTTTGTAGTCGGCTTGCTATCCATTCTGCTACCTGTCCCCTGACCTTAGTGATGAGTCTACAATATGGAACCTTATCGAAGGCCTTTTGAAAATTCAAATATATTACATCTACTACATTACCCTTGTCTACTCTTTCTGTTACGTCTTCAAAGAATTCAATAAAGTTGGACAAGTATGACTTTCCCTTCTGAAATCCATGTTGACTACTCTTTATTATATTTTTGTTTTCTAGAACTAGTAATAGGGTTACTTCCCTAAACATAGGGTCAAATTAATAATAATTCTACACTTCAAAACCACTCCATCAACTCACTTTGCTTGCCACAAGGGCTTCTGTTAGTTTTCAAGGATACTTCATTGAAGGGAACAATGCACCATCGCCTCTCATCATCATTGCACACATGACCTTATTTGGAGGAAGTCGCCATGACATTCACAGGCCTGTAACATTGTCTTCTTTCCCGCCAAAGGCAAAAATGCCATACAGTCGTTGCCACAAAATGACAACAAGGAGAGGACCACTATCACTGAAACCCCCACGTCCATGGGAAGAAGAGGTGTTAAACTTAATCGGCGGATGCAAAGGACTGCCTGCAGGAGAGGGCAACATGAAGCAAACTGTAGGAGATGGCTGGGCAAGGGTCATCATAATTAGTTTCAGCTTCATGTGCTTTCTCAAAGTATTACAGTCATTGCATCACGTCGTATTTTTTCATCAACAAGAACAACTTACATTTATGTTGTGCCTTTAACATAGAAAAAATTCCAAGATGCTTCAGAGAGTAACAATCAGATATGATGTAGAGAGGGAATTCCAGAACTTAGGGCCTAGGTGGCTGAAGGCACGGCCACCAAGGGAATTGGGGATGCAGAAGAACTCTGAGTTGAAGGAATGCAGAGCTCACAAAGGGTTGTATAGCTGGAGAAGTTTACAGAGACAGGGAGGGGTAAGGACATGAAGGGATTTAAACACAAGGATGAGAATTTTAAATTTGATGAATTGAGGGATCAGGAACCAATGTAGTAGGTCAGTAAGGACAGGGGTGTTGGGTGAGTGGATAGATTACAGGCAGCAGAGTTTTGGATGAGCTGAAGTTTATGGAGCGTGGAGACGAAGCCAGTTGCCAGCCAGGACAGCATTTGAATAGTCAAGTCTGGAGGTGACATGAAGCATGGATGAGGGTTTCAGCAGCAAATGGTTTTTTCAAATTTATCTTTGCTCCAGGCCTTAAAGAATTATACTGCACTAAAATTATGTGTGCCCCTGAGAAAGAGCCAACTCCCTTTCATTCAAATTCAACTGAGTTATTTTTTTGACATCATGATTGCACATCTGATCCATAATGGTGGCAGTGGCCCACATTAGGGGAAAGTAGGATTGGCCTTTTCTATCACTTCTGTCATTTCAGCTGCTAGCAACCGATTGAAGTTGTGATATTCTGGAGAGTTCACATATCAATGTCAAAAACCATGACATCTCTGCCCATGAATGATTATGGTCAGATCACCCTTGGCTGCTTGCCCTAATGAAGAATTTCTTTTCCTTCAGAGGAAACTATTGATCCATAATGAAATAATCTAATGACTAAACTAATTTTAAAGCAAGGCGTACTACAGTTTAATTATAAATTGCAAGTGTAAAAGCTTAGCAGCGCCTATAATTTATATTAAGGGTTGCAACTGTTTTATGTGAAATAACGAACAAACAATTTCATTCTAGAAGTTGAGCCAGCAGAGAACAAAAATATTATACAACAATATAAAACAAGGGTTTACTCTGAATTACATGAAGAGTGCAGATGATTGGAAACTATGAAGCAAGCTTTCATCTTCCCTATTGCTGCACAGTGCTGTTTAGTTTTTGCCATTAGAATGTACATCTCACCATCATTATTATAGGAAATGGTAAGATTTAAAAAAAATAAAAGCAGCTCTTCTGCAGCATCGGTCGAGATAAGTCAGAGGATACACTGTTTTATAAGGGCAGGAGCATTCCACCATGTGATACATAATTCGTTACTTTTCTGCTAAGGTAGGTCAAATGCATCTTACTTTCCACTTTAAAACCACATGGTTCAATGGATATGAATCTAATTGCTGTCAGTCACATCCTGAGGTTAAACACAGGGTAATTGTTTCTCTGTCGATAGTCACTGCTTGTAAATCTCTGGCTCCTCCCCAGCGTCAGAAGAGTCTGCAGCAGATGACTAGCTTTCCTTCTCTTTCATTAATGCTTTCTTTTACATCCGTAACAAAGTCTGACATGTTGAAGTCTGAAGCATCACAGACACACGCAAGGTAGATACGATTAAAAAAAAATCATGCCACAACTGATGGGGTGGGAGGATTTTAAACAGTGGTTTGAAATAACAGAGGGAGTCATTTTAACTTTTATCGCCAGGCAAAAAACAGGCAACAGCAAATTAGCCAACTGTTTTACACTTCGCCCAGTTTTCTTCAAAGAAAATCGGGCCCTCTGCACAATCCCCTCCCAATCCATTAAAACGCAAATGCACAGTAAAATGCATGAAGAATTAGGTCCGCGGAATGTTTACACCCTGCATTAATAATTCAATAAATCATATTACAATACACTGCTATTAAATGAAATGATCCAGCAGTTGTATGCAGTTTTTCTGCATCATAGTGAGCTTTATCAGGGGCCCCGTATTTGGCTGGGGTCCCTGGACATGGGCCCCAAAGGCCCATGCATTACTCCACCCCTAATTATACCTACAGCAAGCATGAGCACAGACATATCCACTCTGAATTCTGATTTTGCATCACATCAGAGAGCACTCTATTAAAACAAACAGCATAAATGAGGAAGACCAAATGTAGGCCATCACCTCCAAGGCACGAGTCAGGAGTGTGATGGAATACTCTTCAACATTTCACACTTTGTTATGGATACAAAACACTTGCCTGGATGGGTGCAGCTGCAGCACTCAAGAAGCTCGACACCGTCCAGGAGAAAGCAGTCCACTTGATCGGCAGCCCCTCCACCAGCTTAAATATCCACTCCCTCCACCACCGGCACACTGTGGCTGCAGTGCGTACTATCTACAGGATGCACGACAGCAAGTCGCCAAGGCTACGTCGGCAGCACCTCCCAAACCCGCGACCTCCACCACCTAGAAGGACAAGGGCAGCAGGTGTATGGGAACACCATCACTTCCAAGTTCCCCTCCAGTCACACACCACTCTGACTTGGACATATATCGCTGTTCCTTCCCCGTTGCCAGGTCAAAATCCTTAAACTTTCCACTTAACAGCAGTGTGGCTTCACCACATGGGCTGCAGCAGTTCAAGAAGGCTCACCCCCACCTCCCTCGTGCAACAACCTCGTCAACCGCTAGTTGGGGAGGTGAAAAAAGAAAAAAAATGGCTAATGTCAGGGATAAAAAAACCTCTGGAAAATTCCTACCTAAAGCAATCACGAAAAATAATCAAGCAAAGTAAAAAGAAACAAGCTATGACTAGCATCAGGGACCAGCACATGCGCACTCGGGCCCAGAGCATGTTGGGCCGCACATGCGCATTGTAGGTCACCAACTGCCCTCGCTGCTGTTCACTGAAAGCGGGGACCTGTGGCCGAGCACCAAAAATGCAGCCGATGCAGGTAGCCATAAGAGGGGAGGAGAGCAGAGCCCAGACGATGGGGAGAAGCAGGGCGAAGCGGAGCAGAAAGGGAGAAGGGGGGAAGCAGAAACAGCACTGGAAGGGGAGAAGGGGGAAAGAGGAGGAGCAGAAACAACGCAGGAAGGGGAAGCTGGGGGGAAGGGAAGAAGCAGGTGAGAAGGGGAAGCAGAAGCAGGGGAAGGGGAGAAGAAGCGGGCGAAGCAGAAACACAGGGGAAGGGGAGAAGGAGTCACAGTCTCAGGATACGGGGTAGGACATTTAGAACTGAGATGAGGAGAAATTTCTTCACTCGGAGGGTGGTGAACCTGTGGAATTCTCTACCATAGAAGGCTGTGGAGGCCAAGTCACTGAATATATTTAAGAAGCAGATGGATAGATTTCTAGACACAGAAGGCATCAAGGGGTATGGGGAGAGAGCGGGAATATGGTATTGAAATAGAGGATCAGCCATATCATATTGAATGGCGGAGCAAGCGCGAAAGGCCGAATGGCCTGCTCCTGCTCCTATTTTCGTTGTTTCTATGAAACCGTGAGGGAAGCAGAAGCAGAGGGGAATGGAAGGAGCAGGGGGGAAGGGGGGAGAGCAGAAGAAGGGGAGAAGTGGGGGGAAGCAGAAGAAGGGCAGAAGGGGAGAAGCAGGGGGAGGAGGAGGAGCAGAAGCAGTGCAAGAAGGGGAGAGCAGAAGCAACGGAGGGAACGGGGGAGCCCGGAGGAAGCAGAGCACGGGGGGGGGGGGGGGGGGGGGGGAAAGAGGAGAGAATGTGATCCAGGTCTAAGGCGGGGTAAGAGGGAGAACATGGTCCAGATGGATCACGTTCTCCTCCTCCCCCTCGTTAGATCTGGATCACACACTTGAGCATGAACGGCTGAGAGTTGATTTCTCGGAAAGCCCTGCACATGTGCGACAAGTGGCGTCATCGAATGCAGTGTCACTATTAACTTTGTAATGTAAAAGGTGACCCCCCCTCCCAAACCGCCCCCACTTTCTACCCAATAAACCTGAAAACAATCCATAGCCCGCACACAATGCCCCATCAGTCCCCGCAACTCTCTCCCACAGTGTTTAGTTTGACAGGAGTGATGAGTGACAGTGTGGGTACTTCCGGTTTTCAATCGCCGCACGACCTCATCTTTCTGCGCATGCGCCAGGCCACCCGATGACATCACTCTCAACGCATGCTAAAAAGCTACGGCTCCGCTGGTGACTTAATTTACAATGACGTCACTCTCACCCATTCTTGTTGAATGAAATGCGCCCTCACTAAACCAACCTTGCAGCTCCGCACCCGAGCCCATCGCTTCTATTTCCCCTTTTTTCTTCTTTTCTCTTTACCCTGACAAGGCCCCTCGCTCCTGTCGTTACGCTGCCTTTCATTTCTCCCCTCTCGAGTACTCTGCCCCCCCAAATCCCTACCCCAACCCTTCAGCACTCCTCCACCTTCCTACTCTCCTGCTGCTGTCCCAGGCTTAACTCCTCTTAGATAAGGCTACAGCTTCCCTCTGTGCCTCTCTTGGCATCCTCCGAAGAGCCCGTCGAGGCACTCGTCACTGCCTCCTTACAAGTAGCAACCCCAACTGCCCCTTCTACTCTCACCAACCTTCCCGCCCAATTCACCCAATAGGGGCTAATCTTGCCTATCTTTTTCCTGCCCCACTCACCCGACCCAGCATTGACCCTGTGGACTCTACCTGCGGATCAGCTATCACCACCCCTCTCCGCATCTCCCTCCAGAATATCCGTTCACTTGTGAATAAGACCGTTGCCATCCATGACCTTATTGTGGATGTTGCATCAGCCTCATGGCCTTCACAGAAACGTGGCTGATGGGCGAAGATACCCCCTTAATAAAACCTCCCCGCCTGGCTATATCTTCCACCGCTTGCCATTCCCAGATCGCCGCAGTGACTGTGTGGACCTTATCACCAAATCACACCTTGGTCTGTCCCCCTACACCTCTGGTACCTTCTCCTCCTTTGAGCATCTCACCTTGTTCCACCCCTCTCACCTCTCCCTTAAAATTCTCGTTCTCTACTGCCCACCCAAGTACCAAGCCAAGTTTATCACCAAAATATCTTCATTGTTTTCCTCCCACAGTCTCTGCAACGAACGACTTCTCATCCTCAATGATTTCAACCTCCATCTCAACTTATCATGCCCTCTCTCCTCTGATTGCCCTCCAGTCCTCCCTTAATCTCTGCCTTCAATTAAACTCCCCTACCCATATTCATGGCCACCCCCTCAGCCTTGCCATCTCACGTGGCCTCTCTGCTCCCATCGTGTCAATCACGGATAAAGCCATCTCTGATCACTTCCTTATATCCCTCTCCACCCACATCCCCCTTCCTATCCCAACCCCACTTCCTTCTGTGTTCGCCCCTGGAAAAAACTCTCCCAAGTCACTTACAACAGCACTTTCAAATTCCCAACAGTCTAGCCTATAGTTCTCCATTCACCATGACATTTGTGCAGCTACCAATCTCCACCTTTGATGCTCTTAGAATTATAGAATCATAGAGTAGTTACAGCAGTTAGGAAGGAGGCCATTCGTCCCATCGAGTCTGTGCCAGCTCCTTGCAAGAGCAATTCAGCTAGTCCCACTCTCCCGCCCTTTCCCCGTAGCCCTGCAAATCTTTTCCTTTCAAGGACTTAGCCAATTCCCTTTTGAAAGCCACGAATGAATCTACCGCCACCACCCCCTCGAGCAGTGCATTCCAGATCATAACCACTCGCTGTGTAAAAAAGTTTTTCCTCATGTCACCTTTGGTCTTTTGCCAATCACCTTAAATCTATGTCCTCTGGCTCTTAACCCTTCTGCCAATGGGAATAGTTTCTCTCTATCTACTCTGTCTAGACCCTTCATGATATTGAATACCTCGATCAAATCTCCTCTCAACCTTCTCTGCTTTAAGGCAAACAACCCCAGTGTTTCATAAAGGTTCATCATAACTTCCTTGATTTTGTACTCTGTGCCTCTATTTATAAAGCCCAGGATCCCGTATGCTTTGTTAACCGCTTTCTCAACCTGCCCTGCCACCTTCAATGATTTGTGCACATATACCCCCAGATCTCTCTGTTCCTGCACCCCTTTTAGAATTGAACCCTTTAATTTATATTGTCTCTCCTCATTCTTCCTATCAAAATGTATCACTTGGCACTTCTCAGCGTTAAATTTCATCTGCTACCTGTCCGCCCATTCCACCTGCCTGACTATGTCCTCTTGAAGTCCATCACAATCCTCCTCACTGTTCACTACACTTCCAAGTTTTGTGTCATCTGCAGATTTTGAAATTGTGCCCTGTACACCCATGTCCAAGTCATTAATATATATCAAGAAAAGCAGTGGTCCTCGTACTGTCCCTTGGGGAATATCACTGTATACCTCCCTCCAGTCTGAAAATCAACCATTCACCACTGCTTTCCGTTTCCTGTTACTTAGCCAATTTCGTATCCATACTGCCACTGCCCCTTTTATTCCATGGGCTTCAACTGTGATGACAAGCCTATTATGTGGCACTTTATCAAACGCCTTTTGGAAGTCTATATACACTACATCAACCGCATTGCCCTCCTCAACCCTTTCTGTTGCCTCATCAAAAAACTCAATCTTGTCCCCATTAAAATAATTACTCTCTCTCACCCTGGTTGTTCTCCATGATACAGCCCTCATCTCCGCTCCCTTAGTTCCAAAGGACGCAGACTTGAACGTTTATGGCGGACAACAGGTTTAGCCATTCATCGCCAGATCTGGCTGGACCACATAAAGCATTATCGGGTCCTGCTCTCCTCTGCCAAAACTGCTCACTATTCCAGGATCATCCTGGAATGCAAAGATAACCCCCGGCTTCTCTTCACTACAAACCGTCTTCTTAAACCCCTTTCCCCTGTCTCCTCCACCCTCACCTCCAACAACAAATGTGAGGAGCTCATGGACGACTTTATCACTAAGATTAAGACCATCCGTTCAGCTGCCTCTGCCGCTTCCCTTCTTTCCCCTCGCCCAAACATCCCCTACTGTTCCCCAGTGCCCTAGCCCTGCCTGAACTTGTATCTTTCTCTAGTTTCTCTCCTATCTCCCCTCATGCCCTCGCCGAGCTCACCTTGACCATGAGACCTACCTCCTGCTCCCTCCACCCTATTTCTAAGTTACAATTCAACAATCATAAATGCTACACATTTTAAACAAATGAAAGAAAACAAGAAAATACAACAAAAAGCAAAATACTGCAGATGTTGAAAATCTCCAGCTTTAGAAACGACTCATTGTGGCTTGAAAATGCGACCTACTTTGTTATTTCCCAATCTGAAAAAATAAACATGAAGAAATGTTTAAATGGTTCCGAAATCTCGCTGACCATTTCGTCCACTCCATATTGATAACTGCAATGTATGGCAACAGTTAACTCAAAGGAGTGCGTTCTCAGATTTCTTATTTTGCCTATCCAGGTGGTATGAAACTATTTCACGAGTGTAAAATATAAAAGTTTTTACAAGTGGATGTCTCAACACTTTCACAATATAAAACACAGCTGTGGCCCAATCGGCCCTATTCCCAATAGGAATATAAAACAGGGAACACGCAACTCAGGAATCCCTTCAAACCCTTTACCGCGGGCCCTTGCAATACTGAAATCGGGATTAACTTCTAACTTCCCAAAACGTGTTACCGCTCTCCACTAAGAAAAAAAAAGTTGTCCGTCCACAACACAATTTACCCCCAACAACATAAACCAAGTCCATAGACATCTAGCACTGAAGGGTGAGAAATGAGACACTCACTTGTGAAACGTGCAGTCCTCAACCTTCCGGAACTTAGCATTAGCTGGCATTGTCAATCATACAGATCACAGTTTAGTACAGCCAATCCCCAGTTGAATACTGTCGCGTACGCCCCGACCGCTCTATTTACAAAATCAATCAATCCATTGCCAGTGGAATTTTAAATATCAGTTGAAGCTGGAAAAGTCCAAAAAGATTATTTTTTTTCAATAGAAAGAGCTGGCTAGGAAAGAGCTTGTGTCTGAAAGATTACAGGTGGAAAGGTCTGCAAACAATTCAACCCCAACGGATTAGATTTTTAGAATGGTTCGGCTTTGTAAATTTGTGTGTAGTCCTGTGACGGATCCCATGTACTGTCGCGTTTCTGACTATATTTGAGATCCTTTTGGGCTCCCCTGAAGGTTAAATGCACTGCATGGTATGCCACAGAGCTCACGAAGGCTGCAGATTAGCTGATCTCATCTGAGGGAATGATGGAGAGAACCACGATCATGTACCCCTCCACCTCTGTGTTGTCAGAATGCTTGTGTGACATCTATGTTGGATAAGTGGCAATTTCCTCCTGTTAAAAATTGAAAAGACCAGATCCATAATATTCACCTCCACCACAAATTCTGTATGTTTGTTACTGATACCATTCTCCTCCCTGGCCACTGTTCTCCTCCCTGGCCACTGTCTCAGGTTGAACCAACTGTTCATAATCTTAGCGTCCTATTCGACTTCTGGGTGAGCTTCTGAATCCATATTTTCTCCATCACAAAGACCACCCACTTCAAACTTTGTAACATTGTCTGCCTAAGCCCATCCACTGCTGAAAACCTCATCCATGCCTTTATCACCTCCAGACTCGACTATTCCAATGCACTCTTGGGCGGCCTTCAATCCTTCACACACCATAAACTTCAGCTCGTCCAAAACTCTAGTGCCCATAGCCCTGCACATGTCCACCTCCCTCCTCTTTTAAGGCCGTCCTTAAAACTCACCTCTTTGAACAAGTTTTTGCTCACCCCTCCTAATATTACCTTTGATTCAGCGTTCATTTTTATCTGATTATACCTCTGTTCTATATCAAAAGCATTGTATAAATGCAAGTTCTTGTTGTTGTTGTTAACTGTGGTCCCGGGACTCAAATGCAAGATTTATCTCCTTAATTAAATCATATTAAGTCAAATATTTAATGTCAAACATTTAAAATAAGTGAATGCAGCAGCCATCTTTGGAAAGCAAGATCCCACAGACAGCAATGGGATGACTGATTAGGAGCAAAGGATGGCCAGGACATCAGGAGAACTCCCTGCTCTTCTCCAGATAGTGCCATGGGGCTTTAACAGATAGGGACTCATTTCAAAATCTTAATCAAAGAGCAGCAACTCTGTAAATGCACCACACCATTACTGCACTGAAGTATCAGCATAGGTTATTTGGTCAAGTCCTGGAGTTGCGTTCAAATCTGCAATCTTATATTTATTAAAAATGAGACAAGGATACAGAAAGTTCAGCCTCTGAAAGATGCTCATATTGATTACCTAGGAGTAATGTCAGCGGAAATCTTAATACTGATTGTATGCTGTACACTTTTTATATGTACACTGGTACAACGTTATACAACTCAACAATCTTCCAGCAGTTTTCAATCTGGTAGTATTTAAATAGATGGTTGCACAGCTTTGTGGCATTCCAGCCAAAGAAAAACAAAACTCTGAAGTCAAACACTCATGATAGCTATGCATTTTTAATAACCTTTTTCACTCTACTTCCTTCAGGCAACAACCTGCTGCAACAAAGTGTTTGGATTTAATAAGATATGCTGTAAAAATGCTTTCCAATAAATGCATGCCAGATATTTGCACACCACAACACAACACAGCAGCACATGATTTAAAGCACTTGCAGATAACTGCTGCTCAATGCCACTTTCTAGACAGGAATAAATCTTCTTGGAGATCTTTAACTAAGTGGTTTAGAAGAATGCAGGGTAAAGAATCTTCTCCTGAAACCATAACAATATATAGATTATTTTGATCTATCTATGGATCAGAAATCCTTGGAGTGCTTTTAAAAAGTTCATTGTGCATATCAAAAAAAAACATAAAATATTTAATGGAAGGCCATGTGTTTTCATTGACATGATAGCAAAAGTTATGTGATTGATGTACTTCATTTTAATGAGTATAGACGTACAAGTGTCTTTCCTTTGTGTGTAAAATTAAAGTCCTTTTATTAAAATATCACTGTAAACCAACGACAGTTTAGCAAAAAAGTTTTTCTTTAGCTTCACAGACAGTGAAAATATATCCCCAGAGTTATTTTTCCCTCCCATTTTTAATTTATTTTCCTCTCTTTTAGGTTGTATCAAGCAACATTCCCAAATGTATCCTTGCCTGCAGATCTCTACAAATATTGGGGTAGATCTTGACTTTGTGCGATAGTTTAAAATTTACTTCAATGGAAATAAAAATCTGGAGAGATATAAAACGGGCTGCCGACTCGCTATTACCCGTTTTACACTATCGCACAAAATCAAAATCCACCCCATTGTGCGTTAACTGTCTACTGGGTGGTATGTGAGAAAGCCCAGGTGACACAGAGAATCATAGAATCATAGAATGGTTACGGCACAGAAGGAGGCCATTCAGCCCAGAGAGCCTGCGCCGGCTCTCTGCAATAGCAATCTAGCGAGTCTCAGTCCCCCGTTCTTTCCCCGAAGCCCTGCAAATTTTTCTCCTTCAGGTACTTATTTAATTCCTTTTTGAAAGCCACAATTGACCCTGCTTCCACCACCCTTTCAGGCAGTGCATTCCAGATCCTAACCACTCACTGCGTAAAAAAGTTTTTCTTCATGAGGCCTTTGGTTCTTTTGCCAATCACCTTAACCTGTGTCCTCTGGGGTACGCGATCCTTTCGCCAGTGGGAACAGTTTTTCTTTATTTGCTTTGTTCAGACCCTTCATGACTTTGAACACCTCTATCAAATCTCCTCTCAACCTTCTCTGCTCTAAGAAGAACAATCCCAGCTTTTCCAGTCTATCCACATAACTGAGGTCCCTTATCCCTGGAACCATTCTAGTAAATCTTTTCTGCACCCTCTCTAAGGCCTTCACATCCTTCCTAAAGTGCGGTGCCCAGAATTGGACACAATACTCCAGTTGTGGCTGAACCAGTGTTTTATAAAGATTCAACATAACATCCTCGCTTTTGCACTCTACCCTCTATTAATAAAGCCCAGGATCCTGTATGCTTTTTTAACCATTTTCTCATCCTGTCCTGCCACCTTCAATGACCTGTGTACATTTACCCCCAGGTCTCTCTGTTCCTGCACCCCTTTTAGAGTTGTACCCTTTAGTTTAAACTGCCACTCCTTATTCTCCCCACCAAAATGTATCACCTCACACTTCTCAGCATTAAATTTCATCTGCCACGTGTCTGCCCATTCCACCAGCCTTTCTATGTCCTCTTGAAGTCTATCACTATCTTCCTCACTGTTTACTACACTTCCAAGTTTTGTGTCATCTACAAATTTTGAAATTGTGCCCTGAACACCCAAGTCCAAGTCATTAACATATATATCAAGAAAAGCAGTGGCCCCAGTACAGACCCCTGGGGAACACTACTATACACCTCCCTCCATTCTGAAAAACAGCCATTCACTACTACCCTCTGTTTCCTGTTACTTAGCCAATTTCGTATCCATGCTGCCACTGCCCCTTTTATTCTGTGGGCTTCAATTTTATTGACAAGCCTATTATGTGGCGCTTTGTCAAATGCCTTTTGGAAGTCCATATAGACAACATCAACCGCATTGCCCTCATCAACCCTCTCTGTTACCTCATCAAAAAACTCAATCAAGTTAGTCAAACACGATTTGCCTTTAACAAATCTGTGCTGGCTTTCCTTTATTAATTCACACTTGTCCAAGTGATTATTAATTTTGTCCTGGATTATTGTTTCTAAAAGTTTCCCCACCACCGATGTTAAACTGACTGGCCTGTAGTTGTTCTCTGATGAAGGGTTAAACCTGAAATGTTAATTATTCTCTCCACAGATACTGACTGACCTGCTGAGTGCTTCCAGCATTTCCCATTTTTATTTCAAATTTGCATTTGCAGTTCGTTGTCTGATTTCCCCTACCTGTGGAGAAACACTGGTCTTTATTTAGAGACTCCTGTTGATCAGTCTGACGAAATTCAAAAACTTGTCAGTGGGACATTTTAGATGTGAACCTCTCCTGTCACTTAATGTTCCACTTTATATTCCCTCCCACTGCCTTAGTTAGTCACACATTCTTTGTTTCTCTAATATCTTTATTTTTTTTCCATGTGTGATGTAAGGATCATTTCAATCATCGATCCATCTCCTGTTTTATCTGTTAAGCAGCAGACCATTCCACTGACTCGCCTTCTCTTTGTTCACCCTACTGCTCCCCTTTGTTCTTATTCTATTAAAATGATACTTCATCTTTCATTCCTTTCAGCTCTGATGAAGAGCTGTATGCTTGAAACATTAACTTTCCTGTTCTTTCCACAGATGCAAACTGACCTCCTGTGTGTTTACTAGAATGGTTCCAGGGATGAGGGACTTCAGTTACGTGGATAGACTGGACAAACTGGGGTTATTATCCTTAGAGCAGAGCAGGTTGAGAGGAGATTTGATAGAAGTGTTCAAAACCATGAAGGGTTCAGATAAAGTAAATAAAGAGAAACTGTTCCTATTGGCGGAAGGGTCGAGAACCAAAGGATACAGATTTAAAGTGATTGGCAAAAGAGCCAAAGGCGGCATGAGGAAAAACTTTTTTACGCAGCAAGTAGTTATGATCTGGAATGCGCTGCCTGAAAGGGTGGTGGAAGCAGATTCAATCATGGCTTTCTAAAATGAATTGGATAAATACTTCAACGAAAAAATTTGCAGCGCTACGGGGAAAGAGTAGGGGAATGGGACTAACTCGATTGCTCTTACAAAGAGCCGGCACGGGCTTGATGGGCCAAATGGCTTCTTTCAGTGCTGTACCCATTCCATGATTCTATGATTTGCAGTATTTTCAGTTACTTCATTTGCATGTGTTTTTTTCACTGCTATTTTTTAAAATGGGAACATCTAATCATATATATGATGGGCTGGCTTCTAGGCATAGGTTTTGGAGCCTTGGGACTGTCCACGTTGATTGCAATCATTTATTTCAGTGCCACACATTCTTGAGTTGCACTCTGAATTGAAAGCTGTTCCACTGAATGGCTTTCAATTTAGTTTATCATGATTTCTATAGTACCGATATGCAGCGTCCTCAGATTTAGTTCCTTTTCTCATTTAGACCATTAACAAAAAGAAATGTATATAACAGTAATTGACTTTAAGTAATTAGAGGATATTTATGTCATGATTCAAACTGACAAATGTTTCCGTCTTCCATTAAACGTAATTTGTATAAATTCGTCACAGTCAGGTACATTGATGAATAATAATGGAAAGTGACATCAATACTGCTTGAGAATCCTAAGCTGTAGTGGAGTTCATCACCTTTGGTTTTAAACCATATTTCAAATTATACAAAGGTGTATTTTTTAACTGTTTAACGGTACCTACCACTAATTTTGTCGGTGAAGCCTAAAATTACTTAACAGTATACTGCTCATAATCATCTGTGCATCTCTGTTCTTGCCACAATTTAACAGATCACGGATTTAATTAAAAAATTAGTTTAAGAATTAGACATTTGATGATAATGCAAATTGCCATTGATTTTGGTATTTCTCAGCCATTTCTAAAGCAGTTAAAAAAATCAGTAACAATTTAAAAACGTGTAAATAATATTGCATCACTGTTAAGTATAGGAGCAGTTATTGTTGTAGTGTGACAGTATTAACAATGATGTGCATGGCAATGGCAAGAGCACATAAGTAGGAGACCATAGCGATACAGTTAGGCGATGAGAAGGGACAGAATATTAAGTCTAAAGTAGATCGGGAGTTGTAAAAAGGAAAAAAGAGTGATGAGGGCAAAGTTTACATGGATTGATTGTGACAGAGAAATTAAAATAAGCAGAAATAAAGAGGACAGAAATTAAATAAGAATTACATATAAATTATACTAAGAAAACAGGCCATTTTGTCCAACCAGTCCACGTTGGTGTTTATCCTCCATATGAACAGTAGTAATCCCATGTGCCTGCTCTGTTCTGGTATCCCTTTATTCCCCTTTCCTTCGACCACATCTAAACTATTCTGTATATTTATCTCATCTATTTCTACCTTCTCTACTTGCTCTTTCTGATTGTTTTTATTTTCCTGCTCCCCTTCCTTCTAAGTTTAAATAACTCTTCACCTCCCTATTTATCTGTTTTGCCAGTTCATTAGCTCCCTTCCTATTCAGATGTAGCCCATCTTGCAGAATAGCTCCCAGCTTCCCCAGAACTGGTACAGATGCCCCATAAAACAAAATGTCTCTCACCCTAGCACATGGGAGGCAGCAAAGCATCTGAGACTCTCACTCTGGACTGCAAACGTTAGTGTCCACCACTGTCAGCATCATAGAATCATACAGCATAGAAGGAGGTTCTCTGAAAGATCTACCATTTAGTCCCACTCCCCTGCTTCTTTCCTTTCGCCCGGCAAATCTTTCCATTTTAAGTAGAGTCTAATTTCCTTTTGAAAGTTACTATTGAATCTGCTTCCAACACCCTTTCAACCAATACATTTCAGATCATAACAATGCCGTGAGTAAAAACATTTCTCCTCATCTCTTCTGGCTTTTTTGCCAAATATCTTAAATCTATGCCCTTTGGTTACTGGCCCTCCTGCCAGCGGAAAGAGTTTCTCCCTATCTACTCTATCAAAACCCCTTGTAATTTTGAACACCTCTATTAAATCTCCTCTTAACTTTCTCTGCTTTAAGGAGAACAATCACAGATTCTCGGATCTCTCCAGCTACTGAAACCCTTCGTTCCCGGTACCATTTTAGTAAATCTCCTCCGTATCCTTTCCAAGGCCTTGACGTCCTTCCTAAAGTGTTGTGCCCAGAATTGGACGCATTACTCCAATTGGACGCATCCTCAGGTGAATTTCCACAACATTCACCTGAGGAAGGAGGAAGCCTCCGAAAGCTTGTGAATTTCAAATAAAATTGTTGGACTATAACTTGGTGTTGTAAAATTGTTTACAATTGTCAACCCCAGTCCATCACCGGCATCTCCACATCATGGCTACCATATATTTATAAAGCCAAGGATCCCATATGCTTTTTTAACAGCATCATCAACTTGTCCTGCCACCTTCAAAGATTTGTGTATGTGAACTCCCAGGTTTCTCTGTTCCTGCACCTTCTTTAAAATTGTACCATTTAGTTTATATTGCCCCTCATCATTTTTCCTTCTGAAATGTATCACTTTATACTTCTCTGCATAAAATTTCATCTGCCATGTGTCTGCCCATTTCACCAGTCTGTCAATGTCCTCCTGAAATCTGCTACTATCCTCCTCACTGTTTACTACATTTCCAAGCTTTATGTTATCTACAAACTTTGAAATTATGCCCTCATACCGAAGTGCAGATCATTAAAATATCAAAAAGAGCAGTGGTCCTAATACCGACCCGTGGGGAACACTACTGTATACTTCCCTCCAGTCCGATAAACAACCGTTCACTACAACTCTCTGCTTTCTATCTCACAGCCAATTTTGTATCCACGCTGCCACTGCCCCTTTAATCCCATGGGCTTCAATTTTGCTAACATGTCTATTATGTGGCACTTTATCAAACGCCATTTGAAAGTTCATATACACATAACCAACTGCACTATCGCATCAACCCTAGACTCTATCGAGTCTCTTACTACTGCATTCCTATCTAATCTTCTCCTCTCCGAGCAATCTCATGTTTTTTGGTGCCAATGCAATCCATTTGATGATCCTGCCCAGAGTCCTCATCTTGCCCACAAGAAGCCAATGCTTTAAACTTGTTATGGAGGGAAATTGTTCCAGGGATTCTTGATCTAGCCCGTCCCTCCTCACTTTCCCTGACCTGTCCTTCTTCCAATCGCCAGTCCTTCCTCTGCCACGGCCAGCTCTCTATCTCTCAGTGGGGTGACAACCCTCTGAAACCCTTGCTCCAGAAACTTTGCTCCCTCGTTGGTGTATTGTCTCCAACTCCACTCCAAGTCTGAGCTTAAGCAATCTCAGTTGAAGACTCTTCCCCCAGATATGTTTGACTGAGTTAACATCTGCTACTTGAAACTCCCACATTCTGCAGAAGCTGCACATCACTGTCCTCCCTGTGCTGCCATTCTTTCTATAAATGTTAATTAAGTTTACATTCTTATCTACTTAAATTTCAACTAAACTACTCAGCTTCTCTTTCCCCGATTGCTCTGAATTCCCACTCTAGTCAAATTCCTGTTATGCAAGCATTATTTTTCACCTGGTTCCCAACCTCACTCCATTACCAACTCGTTCTGCGATGAACTCTCAGCTTGAAACATAGAAACATAGAAACATAGAAAATAGGAGCAAGAACAGGCCATTCGGCCCTTCGAGCCTGCTCCGCCATTCAAAATGATCATGGCTGATCGTCTAACTCAGTACCCTGTTCCCGCTTTTTCCTCATATCCCTTGATCCCTTTAGCATTAAGAAATATATCTAACTCCTTCTTGAATAAATCTAATGACTTGGCCTCCACTGCCTTCTATAGTAGAGAATTCCATAGGTTCACCACCCTCTGAGTGAAAAAATTTCTCCTCATCTTGGTTCTAAGTGGCGTACCCTGTATCCTGAGACTGTGACCCCTGGTTCTGGATTCCCCAGCCATCGGGAACATCCTCCCTGCATCTAGTCTGTCTCGTCCTGTTAGAATTTTATATGTTTCGATGAGATCACCTCTCATTCTTCTAAACTCTAGTGGATATCGGCCTAGTCAACCCAATCTCTCCTCATACGTCAGTCCTGCCATCCCAGGAATCAGTCTGGTAAACCTTTGTTGCGCTCCCTCCATGGCAAGGACATCCTTCCTCAGATAAGGAGACCAAAACTGCACACAATACTCCAGATGTGGTCTCACCAAGGCCCTGTATAACTGCAGTAAACAATGAACCGATGAAAAAAGAAAAATAGAAAAGAGAAATGGAACCCACTGAACTAAGTTTCATTCTGGATATATGGGGCTGAGTTTCATCTACTGGTGTGAATCAGTTCTAAATGGCTACCAATTTATGATAATCCCACCTGAATGGTAAAATGCTATTAACACTCTGAGGAAGGAGGAAGCCTCCGAAAGCTTGTGAATTTAAAATAACATTGCTGGACTATAACTTGGTGTTGTAAAATTGTTTACAATTAACACTCTGGGTCAGGACAAAATTGTATGTTAGTGAAGTTTAAAGGAATGGGGACAATTAAAGAGAATTGTCACAGCAGGGTGGCAAACTCCTGAAAGCCTGAAGAAAAGTTCCAAAGGCACCTTAACTCATGATCAGTCTTTGCCAATTCTTTAAGACATAGGGAATTAACAAGTGACAGACAAAAATGAAAGGAAAAGGTATGTGTCTCCAGGCAAGTAATAGTGTAGCCCAGCACACAATCCCTACTTAAAGGCTGCTGAAGTGGAGGTGATGCTCCATAAGATGGTTGTGAAGATTTTGCACAACCCCATGGCACAGTCTCCATTCATGTGCATTACACATGCTTGGAAATAGGTGGAAAAAGGCTTGTGGCTGCAGCTAAGCAGTACTGCCACTGATTGTGCACTCTGGTGCATGGAAGCAGCAGGTGTCCTGACAGCAGATACAATAGCTCTGCATCTGACTTTTTGATAGTCTAGCCCTGGATTTATATTTATAGGGGTAGTAATGAGAAGTGATGTACCCAACACAAAGGCTAGGAAGCAACTTGAAAGGCACTGTTGCATCACTTCTGCTAGACTTCCTTGTAATTTGAAAGCTCCATCCATTTGCTCGCAGCAAATGTGCATCATATGCAGAACTTAAGAACATAATAACATTAGAAATAGGAGCAGGAGTAGGCCATACGGCCTCTCGAGCCTGCTCCGCGATTCAATCAGATCATGGCTGATCTTCGACCTCAACTCCACTTTCCTGCCCAATCCCCATATCCTTGGATTCCCCTAAAGTCCAAAAATCTATCTAGCTCAGCCTTGAATATATTCATGATGTGGAGATGCCGGTGATGGACTGGGATGTACACATGTAAGGAATCTTACAACACCAGGTTATAGTCCAACTGTTGGACTATAACATGGTGTTGTAAGATTCCTTACTTGAATATATTCAACGACTCAGCATCCACAGCCCTCTGGGGTAGAGAATTCCAAAGATTCACAACCCTCTGAGTGAAGAAATCGCTCCTCATCTCAGTCTTAAATGGCTGACCCCTTATCCTGCGACTATGCCCCTAGTTCTAGACTCTCTAGCCATGGGAAATAGCCTCTCAGCATCTACCCTGTCAAGGCCTCTCAGAATCTGATATGTTTCAATGAGATCAGCTCTCATTCTTCTAAACTCCAGAGAGGATAGGCCCAAGGTGGTGGTCTTGCATTACAAGTCTCTCATAAACTGACACATATGGCACAGTAAAGGCAGGAAACTCGGCCCTATCGTGTGAAATGATTGGTGAAATGGCCTGTGAATTTTATGAAATGCTGTCCATTGTTAAGTAGAGTCTTTTGTATTTTCCAATTCTATGCTGACAGTTATTAAATACATGTTTAAAAAAATGAACAAAATAGAAACACGAATTTGAATTCCCCGTTATCACTTTGCAGAAAGGAAAAGTAACAGTTGACTGGTTTCACAACCTTATTAAAATCCACATGATTGCTACCATTCCTATTGATTCAAACATTAACAGGACAGAAAATCAATACAATTTGCTTAGCAAATGTTTTGCATTACAAGGTCAATAATTCAGCAAACAAGTTAAGCAACTGTTTACCTTTACTTATTTAGTTGCAGGATTGATTCTGTCCAAATGACCTCAAATCTCAGTAAAGTTACAGTATACAATGCATTCTGTTTTTAATAATAAGGTTATAAACTGCTTATAAGATGGAAGAAACTGCCTTGCTTTAATTTGGCATTATTATTGCTAGACTTGACAATAAAATAATTTTACCACCAAGCTGACAAATAACAATATCTTACGGAATTTTTAAATTTAAAATGTAATTAATTGGGAGCAGAATAATGTTCATACTACTCCACCAGGGCTGTCATTTATATTGTGATCTTGCTGACCAGATTGCAGCTGTGCGTTCCTGCCCACCTGCTGTCTGCTCCATTTGTCAGGCAGCACCTGGAACAGATTAACATTGTGGATTGATTATTGCAGCTGTCATTTCAGCAGAACCTGCAGATACTATATAGGGATGCAGGACAGGCTGGATTAGGGGATCAAATAACCCTAAATTTTCCAAGTCCATGCCAGCGTCGAGGTACTTTGACCACCACCAGCGTGTATCATGGGTAGTGCACTATTTTCCAGTTTGCGCGAGCGGCAAACAAGGTACTCGCCACTGACGCGAGCTTGGAAATTTACTGCATAAAATCACTTATAGATCTAGAACGATATCATCATAAGGTATTCTGTGCATTACATGTAGGCTATGATTGGCATAAATCATTTATAACAATTACCTAATCCTTGACAAACAACACAAGGGCAGACTCATTTGTGTAAAGATGCTTTTAATTCATACAATTCCACAGCACATCTTCTACCTGTGGGTTCCTCTATTTCTGTATCACCACAACACTTGCAGGTTGCTAGGACAAAATTAATATCAACGGTGATCTCTTCAACTTCAACAGCATCAAGGAGTACCATTAAGAAATGTAGAAACATAAAAAATAGGAGCAGCAGTAGGCCATTCGGCCCTTCGAGTCTGCTGCGCTATTCAATATGATCATGGCTGATCCTCGATCTCAATTAAGCTAGGTATAGCTTTTGCAGAAGAAAATATGGTTGCAGCTTCCATTTTATTTTCACAAAAATAATTTATATGCAGTCTCAAAATTCAAGCTTTCTTCAAACAGCCTTCTCAGAAGTCCCAATGATTCAGCAGTACCTATACTTCACAAATTAAAACCAAAAATCAAAATGATTTCAGTACTCCCCAAAGCTATAGTCCCCAAAATTCCACACTTATTTATGGCATTTCTGGGGTTTAATATCAAAGCAACTCATCTGACTGGTCAGCAAATTTGGGCAGAACTGTTCCTGCTGGTTTACGACCCAAAAACAAAACACATGAATTTCCATATGCAAATTGGCCCTTTTCACAATTCGTCCGCAAGTCACTGTGCACCTAATTAACATATATTAAAATGAGAGCAAGTGGCACTGTAATATTTACATTTGCAATGCACTAGGAGTAAGTTGGAATGAAACGTAGAAGGTTCAGCTGTTGTCAGGATCAGCTGAGACTGGCAGAAGTGAGGACTTTTTGAGACTGAATACTGCTGAAAGTATGGGCAGCAATTACTGCAGCTGGGAATTACTTTTTGGAGAATTTTATTTTTTGCTATGAGCTGACACAAATTTGGACTTGCTTTTGGACGTTCCCCCTTCTCCCATGAGAGCAGAAGCAGGTATGGCATTCCGTATGGGCATACCTTTGTATGTCATTATCATGGAAGAGGAGGAGCAGGAGGAGAAGTTAGAGGCAACATTTAAGGAGGACGCGCCACATAACATTTACCCCCCTCCCCAAAAAATATACAGGCAACACAGGTCCTATGAAGACCTCAGTGAGGAAATCTGTATTAGAAAAACATGCTTCACTAAAGAGGCTGCAGGGGAGCTGTGCTAGTTTCTGCACGAGGATCTCCAGCCACGGTCATCTGCCTGGACAGCTCCGTCTGTGCTATCATTCATCAATGGTTTTCTTGGTGAGAAATAGTCTCTTCACACTTTGCTGCTCAGTGAGGCTGAAATTTCTCTGCTGCCTTGGGTACTGGCAGATTCTGATGATCCTCCTTCTGTAATGTCAGACTTCCATGATTGTCCTCTGTTCTTCCTGCTCCTCCATCTCCAATGTATTCAGCGTAGTGAGGCACCCTGATGCACACATGGCACTGTGTGGATTGAAAGTGTCGACTTGTTCCTCATGGCAGGCAAAACTGTAATTGAACAATGGGCGGCCTTTGAAGAGGAGATGGTTCGGGGAACAGTCTAGGTACATTCCCACGAGGGAGAAAGGCAGGGCAACTAAAGTCAGAGCTCCCTGGATGACAAAAGAGATAGAGAGTAAGATGAAGCAGAATAAAGGGGCGTATGACAGATGTCAGGTTAATAATACAAGTGAGAAGCAAGCTGAATATAGAAAGTTCAGAGGGAAATGATAAAGCAAATAAGAGGGGCAAAGAGAGAGTATGAGAATAGACTGGTGGCTAACAGAGAAGGGAATCCAAAAGTCTTCCATAGGCGTATAAACAGCAAACGGTTAGTAAGAGGCGGGGTGGACCGATTAGGCCCCAAAAAGATCTATGCTTGGAGGCAGTGAGCATTGCTGTGGTACTAAATGAGTATTTTGCAACTGTCTTTACTAAGGAAGAAGATGCTGCCAAAGTCAGCGTAAAAGAGGAGGTAGTTGAGATACTGGATAGGCTAAAAATTGATAAAGAGAAGGTACTAGAAAGGCTAGCTGTATTTAAAGTAGATAAGTCACCCAGTCCGGATAGGATGCATTCTCGGTTGCTGAGGGAAGTAAGGGTGGAAATTGCAGAGGTACTGGCTGTAATTTTCCAATCATCCTTAGATACGAGGATGGTGCCAGAGGACTGGAGAATTGCAAATGTTACACCGTTGTTCAAAAATTTTGTAAGGATAAACCCAGCAATTACAATTATCCGGGACAAAATTAACAGTCACTTGGATGAATTAAGGAAAGCTAGCACGGATTTGTTAAAGGCAAATCGTGTTTAACTAACTTGATTGAGTTTTTGGATGAGATAACAGAGAGGTTCGATGAGGGTAATGCAGTTGATGTGGTGTATATGGACTTTAAAAAGACGTTTGATAAAGTGCCGCATAATAGGCTTGTCATCAAAGTTGAAGCCCATGGAATAAAAGGGGCAGTGGCAGCATGGATACGAAATTGGCTCAGTAACATGAAAAAGAGATGATGTGGAGATGCTGGTGATGGACTGGGGTTGACAATTGTAAACAATTTTATAACACCAAGTTATAGTCCAACAATTTTATTTGAAAATCACAAGCTTTCGGAGGCTTCCTCCTTCCTCAGGTGAATGTGGAGGAAGGTGAATGAGGAAGGAGGAAGCCTCCGAAAGCTTGTGATTATCAAATAAAATTGTTGGACTATAACTTGGTGTTGTAAAATTGTTTACAAATGAAAAAGAGAGTCAAGGTTTGTTTTTCAGACTGAGGGAAGTGTACAGTGGTGTTCCCCAGGAGTCAGTACGAGGACCATTGCTTTTCTTGATACATATTAATGACTTGGCCTGGGTATACAGGGCACAATTTCGAAATTTGCAGATGACACAAAACTTGGAACAGTAGTGATAGACTTCAAGAGGACATAGACAGGCTCGTGAAATGGGCGGATACTTGACAGATGAAATTTATTGCTGGAAAGGAAGCAAACGTACATTTTGGTTTTAATTTGTGCACAACAAGCTTTTAACAAGCCAAAATTTGTTTCTGCATGGTCTGTACATTAACATCCCAGACTAAAGTTGTTCCATTTTACCTCAGGAGGTGTCAGTCTTGGCTCAGTGGGAGCACTCTCACTTCTGAGTCAGATAGCTGTGGGTTCAAGTCCAACTCCAGAGATTTGGATCCCATGGCACTACTCAAGGAAGAATATTTAAAGGCCAACATTTATCCTTCAACTATGTTCACTAAAACAGATTATATGGTCATTATCTCATTCCTTTTTGTAGGACCTTGCTGTGGGCAAATTTGCTGCCTCATTTCCTACATTACAAAAGTGACTACATTTCAAATGCACTTCAATGGCTGTAAAGCTGTTTGGGACATCCTGAGGTCATGAAAGGCGCCATATAAATACAATTCTTTCTTTTTTTCTTTCATGAATTGGTCACTTTTGCTGGGATCTCTGCCATTTTTGCTTTTGTATTTTTTTGTAACCGTCTATGTTTTCCTTCAGTATTCATGTTTGCTGTGGGCATTTAAATGGTGTGGCACAAAGTGGTGATCATGGATATTCCTTGGCAGTTAGCAAACGACCTGGATGCTGCAGATGAGGAAGACAAGTTCACGAGGGACCACCGAATGGAGGTGAAAAAAAACCTAAGGCATTCTGTCCATACCTGTCATGAGCCTGATGCCCACGATTATCAGTCCCTTCACATGGACGTGTACATGTCTTGGAGTGCTGTCTTCGTCAGCTTCACTTCACAAGACAGACTGCCACACAGTTGTACCATCTGCTGCCAGATAATCTGCGATAAACATCTGAAGTAAGGACTGCTCTTCCTGTAGAACTGAAGGGCACTGCAGCATGAAGCTATTACGCTACTGGATCCTTTATGTGCACACCTGTATCAAGCAAGTGAAAGATGCTAGGACTAAAAATCGACAGCCAAAGCTGGACTTCTGCTGAAGATCTTGCCATAGCTCATGGGATCAGAGGGAAGATCTCTTAATTTAGATACCTCAGATGGGCACCTGCACCACTAGGGGCATATCTTGGGCGCCTGCCTGATCAGAGAGGCTGCAAACTGTGCTGGGCCAGGGGGTGTTGGGAATGGTTCCCTTGAAAAGTAGCTACCAGAGCTCCCTTGGCCCCTTTTATAAGGGGGTAAATACCAATACAAAATTACCTGTTGCCTTCGGGGCTCCAGATCACAAACCAGGATTAAGTAGCTGTCCTTGTTTGGGTCGAACAGAGGCTCTGACCCCACAAATTCAAGTGGGAACTGTGACAAAAGGCCAGGACAGGTGCTTTCGGGTCTTGGCCTAATTTGCAGCCCTTCCTCTGAAGTTATGATGGGATTGTACCAAAAGGGTCCCGTTGTGTTTACAAGGGACAACACGTTCATCCCTTTTCCCGTGGATAAGAGCAACAACAACTTGCATTTACACAGCACCTTTAACGTAGTAAACTGTCCCAAGGTGCTTCAATGCAGCATTATCAGGCAGAATGTGAGACCGAGCCACATAAGAGTTAGGTTTTAAGGAGCAACTTAAAGGAGGAGAGAGATGTAGAGAGACAGAGGGGTTTAGGGAGGGAATTCCAGAGCTTAGGGCCTAGGCAGCTGAAGGCACAGCGGCCAATGGTGGAGCAATAAAAAATCGGGAATGCGCAAGAGCCAGAATTGAAGGAGTGCAGAGATCTCAGAGGGTTGTAGGGCTGGAGGAGGTTACAGAGATAGAGAGGGGCGAGGCCATGGAGGGATTTGAACACAAGGATGAGAATTTTAAAAGCTGGACAGAGCTTGCACGGGGTGTTAGATTTCCCTTGAATGCATTGTGTCATAAATGGCACACGGGTGGGCATCAAGGTTCCTAATCTCAACCTATGACCTGTATAAAAACAACAACAACGTCTACTTACATAGCGCCTTTAATGTAAAAAATATTCCAGGGTAATTCATAAATAGAAAATAGGTGGTAGAATGGATGGCAAGCCATGGAGGCTTGTGTGGAGCATAAGCACTGACATGGACCTGTTAGGCCGAATGGCCTGTTTCTGTGCTGTACATTCTATGTAATTCTATGTAATAGTTCTAAACATAAAGAAACTGTGAAGAACAGGTCAAAATCAAATTTGACCACAAAATTGTGCCCTGGCATAATACACAGGCTGAAAATGCGAACTGACAATTAAAAGGGAATTTAAAGCTATCCAGAGAATATAAAATGATCTGAAGTAGAGAAACAAAGAAACTGCACTGCATCAAGAAAAAGGCAGTTGTGAGTGATGGGGTTAGACACACTCCCCCAGAGGAGCAGCGAGCATTATTGTTTCCAGGACTGAATCAGTGCTAGACAGATCTGTTTACTTAGTCCCTCAATTTGTCCAGAATCGGGAAGGTTAAATGAGTCACAGGACTGCCAGGGTAGATGACACATACATCTGTGATAATCCCTGTTTCACATACCACCTGCACATTATTAGAATTGAAGATTTGCCTGTAACATTAATATATGAACTCTCTACAGGTGCACAGATGGGCGTGTGGAATCAATCTATCAAAACCCAAGAGCAAGTCAACAGTGACAAAGAATCCCTTCTTAGCTATTTGCTGTTGCTCTGATCATGTCACTACACTGAAACAATATGAAGTACTAAGCAAAGCATCAGTGACATGAGAAATTACTTTGGATATTTTTAACGGATGCTTATGATTGCACTAGTTGGGTTCTGAAAGGTGCTATGAGCATAAAATGTCATTTTACCTGGCACATGCAGGGCATAATTCATGTCATGATGTCACTCGAGATCCTATTGTAACTCCTCACACTCCTAAGATATTTGATTGTTAAAACTTAAATTTCAGAAAGCAGTATCTGCCACATCTGGAAACAGCCCTATGGCCCACATGCCCTATACTCCAACTTTAGCCCACCTGATTGCTGTATTTACTCATGGTATATCTGATTGAAAGGTAGTGGCCTAGAAATTCACAAGCGCCTGTTAGCGTTGTCTTACACACCACAAAATATTCAAGCTGCAAGCTCATTATCATGAGTCAGGTGTGCAACCAGCGCTACCCATGTTTTTCATTGACTGCATGGCTACTATGATTATCCTTTTCATCAACAGCCCCCCGGCTTCAGCACCTGTGTCTAGCTGAGCAGAGCTTGGAGAGGAATGCGCCCTCAGATGTGGACTCTACACAGCTGTCCCTACCACCACTCTTTGCTCGTGCTCACTTGTGAACTGTGAGTCACTAGGTGAGAACCCACCTAACTGTCTAACAGGACCCACTGAAGTGCTCGTATCTGCGCTGGTGCCTAGGAATCAGCTCCTCTGAGGAATCGTCGCCCAGAAGGTCCACGGACTGCTGTTCTTCGTATGATGGCCCTGGAAGGGAGAAGAGATGGCGATGAATTAGTAATGGTAATGTAAAAATTTTTGCTACTTAGAAAAATTAAAATGATCATATTTAATTTGGTGCTGAAATCAAGTCAATCTGACTGAATCTTGAATGAGATGTGGATCGGAGATATTTAATGTTGTCACAGACAGCTGCGAAGTCCCAGTCTCTCCATATTTGATTGTCAGGGACACAGATATGCCACTGATCTCCATGGCCTCTTCCTCTTAAGATGTCAGCTGCACTACCTGTGGTGGGTCACCTCTGGTCCTCTCCCTCTCCCTTGTATTTTGTACACTTTTCTTCTGCAAGGGGGAACGACAGACCTATGAATGTCGATAAGGCATGTGTTCACCCGATGGATGCAGTGCATTTGGTGAGGGTGACTTATCAGGCAGATACATTACAATTGCCACTTGCATGCATTTGAGGATGTGTGTTTACAATCCGGTGAGTTGACTGAGGTGACATCACATTACATAAGGATTGGGGTGAGTAGCAGTGATGGATGAATAAATGGGGACGTGAGGAAATGCATAGAAAATGGATGAAAGGTGTTCTTGAAACTTAAATGGCTGTAAGGGGTGATTTGATAAAGTAGACTTGACAACACAGAGTGAGGGGGAGTGTTGCACTACAGGATGTCGGTGAATCTGTAATTGGACTCACTTTTCCTGACCTGGTTAGGTCATTAAAGCTCTTCCTGCACTGGATCCAGGTCTGGAGCACTATACTCCTGCTGCTGACCTTCTCAGCCAACTCTAACCATGCCTTCTTGGTGACCCCAGCAAGTTACTTCTTGCCAATGCAGGGGAACAATACCTCCTTTTTGCTCCTTAATGTATCCAGCACGACATCAAGTGAGGCATTATTGAAATGGAACATCCTGACTCCATCTTTTAACTTTTCCGTGTCTTTCAAGTGCTCCCAACTCCTTCAAATTCCATCTTTGAATTGCCCCTTTAAATAATCGGGTTGAGATCACGTCATGCGGGTTTGCATCACGCCCGCTCAGGTGCATTGGAGACGTGAAACCCAGAAGCAAAATGATATTGAGGTATCCATGTTGAAATCGGACAGTCCCACATGCCCAAACATCTTCCGGGTTTCGCACCCGCTATCGTTTCCTGCTCAGAACTGGCCTTTGCGTTATTATCGGGCCCATTGTTTGCCAAGTTGAATTCTATCATCACTTACCCCCAGCATCAGACTTTACATAACTATCATCAGGTGGCAGATTTTACAAAAGTTCAGAACATCATGGATGGCATACATGTGGCCATCGAGACCTCCATCACAACTCAGTATTGTGTTTGAACAAAAAGATATTTCATTTAATTAATGTTCATATGGTCTGTAACCAAAGCACCAAATAATGCAAGTCAATGGTAGATACTCACACAGCATTCACAATATGTAAGATTTATTTTCTCTCTTGTTCAGAATGCAAAAGGCTAGGAAATCAAGTGAGATACTGTAGTTATTTTCTAATTTTAAAGAATTAATTTGACATACAACGTGACAGTTTGTACCCGAAAGAAAGTAACAACTTTTCATACAATCTTTTTCTTTCTAGCGAGTGCAACTCAAGGCAAAGAACTGATCAGATCCTTTGTCTTGGGGAGAAAACAAAGGTTCCTTTCCTACGACGTCTTGTTCTGATGTCATCTGTTCTTTTCATGAAAACCCTTGTAGAATGAGCTGCTTTATTTTGTTTCCTCCCCAAAATCTGCTGTTTAATAATCAAACATCAAAGAATCTCTTAACAGTTTGAAGGCCTTGCTTCCTTATCTCTGCAACTGTTCACATGGTTTCTTCTCATCAGTTACTTCAGGTCTAATCTTACGAAGGCTCCATTTCGTCTGGCTGACACAGACGTTTCTCTCTCTCAGCAGCCTGGTCAATATGCATCCTGATTTCATGATGTGGAGATGCTGGTGATGGACTGGAGTTGACAATTGTAAACAATTTTACAACACCAAGTTATAGTCCAGCAATTTTATTTTAAATTCACAAGCTTTCGGAGGCTTCCTCCTTCAAGGATTTCATTTCCAACAACGTTCACCTGAGGAAGGAGGAAGCCTCCGAAAGCTTGTGAATTTAAAATAAAATTGCTGGACTATAATATCTTGATTTCAGTCAAGCTGACAGCTGTTTCCTTCACCAAGAAACCGAGGGTTTCATTCCAAGTCCATTATTTTAGTCTTCTTTAAAACAAGTATCAAAAGTCCATAAATCCTTCAAATGTCTTCACTTTACACCAATTTACCATGCCACCATTATTTGAAAGAGATGGGAGACTGGACGGATGGCTTCTTGGAGACTAAGCATTCCCTGGCTGATGACCCCTTGAGACAGCCATGAACAGAACGCCAATGCATTGTGAATAATTTGACAGGACAGTTTGTGCATTGGCCTACTTCGGCACTCAAGTAAATGTGCTGAAATGAGAGACTGTCATACTCATTCTCCTGGCTGTAACTCAGATTCATTTCCTATTTCTGAAGCCTGTTCTTTACTGTTTTCCTTTGCCAATTGTAGTAGCTGAGCCCCCTCATCTTCCTGCTGCATAGTAAGCCATTTTTGTAACTAGATGCAACACAATAGCATGATTTTGGAGACCTTGGTTAAACTGCGGGGCACCACATTAGTCTAAGCATCTGATATAAGGCACATGCCTTCACAATAATTGGTGAAGTCATGATCAGCATATTAACCAGAGGTTCAGATGTTTGCTGCTCAGCATGGCAAGCTCTCAAACAACTTTAATGCTCTTCCATTGCATCTCACGCATAACCGTACTTAAACAGGGTGCAAGGTCAAGGTGCAATGTACAATTGGCAACCTTGGCACACTCTTATTTTCCACTTGCTGTACACATCAAATCAAAACACAACCTTTTTGCATGACACATGGTCACCTACTGACATACAAGGTAAGCTGCAGGTTGTGTACATGTCTGTCACTGTGCATGTGCTTGCTCAACTTTCAGTGTCGCAAGACTACTTTTCTGCTGACTCGGCAAGAGGGCACAAAATTCAAGGGAATGGGTTCAAATGGAGAAACAAGCACAAATCGCAGGTGCTTGACTCCCTTTCAATAGCCTGGCACATCAGAGTATAAAAGGTATAAGGAAGAATGAAGCAGTAAGCCTTCCTCAAATACAGGCCAACTCCCATGTGGCTCTTACGTTTTATGTTCCTTCTTACTCACTGCTGTACAGGCATACACACACATATTGTGGGAGCGAGTATACTAAGCTTTGTCCCTTTGTGCTTTTTATGTTATTGTAGACATGGAAAAGCAGCCAGTCATAATTGCCAGTGATCAGAAGCAGACATGATCACACAGCATCCTGAATGCCTCTCACCAAAATCATAAAGGTGCAGATAGTGAGCTTCAGAAGGTAACACTGAATTAGGCAGAGAGTACAGATAAGGAAGAACAAGTGGTGACCCTAGAAGAGCAGCAAGAACATGTCTGGATGATAACAGAGCGCTACCATCAATGTATCCTTGCAGTTTGGAAAATGGGTGCAATGCAGGGACAGCCATGTTGTGTTACTCAGTGTGAAAGGAATGAAAATGTTGGCCACATTGATTTTTTTTATTCGTTCACGGAAGGCCAGCATCTTTTGCCCATCCCTAATTGCCATTGAGAAGGTGATGGTGAGCCGCCTTCTTGAACCGCTGCAGTCCGTGTGGTGAAGGTTCTCCCACAGTGCTGTTAGGAAGGGAATTCCAGGATTTTGACCCAGCGACGATGAAGGAACGGCGATATATTTCCAAGTCGGGGTGGTGTGTGACTTCGAGGGGAACGTGCAGGTGGTGTTGTTCCCATGTGCCTGCTGCTCTTGTCCTTCCAGGTGGTAGAGGTCACGGGTTTTGGAGGTGCTATTGAAGAAGCCAAGGTGAGTTGCTGCAGTGCATCCTGTGGATGGTACACACTGCAGCCACTGTGCGCCGGTGGTGAAGGAAGTGAATGTTTCGGGTGGTGGATGGGATGCCAATTAAGCGGGCTGCTTTGTCCTGGATGGTGTCGAGCTTCTTGAGTGTTGTTGGAGCTGCTCTCATCCAGGCAATTGGAGAATATTCCATCACACTCCTGACTTGTGCCTTGTAGATGGTGAAAAAGCTTTGGGGAGTTAGGAGGTGAGTAACTTGCCACAGAATACCCAGCCTCTGACCTGCTCTTGCAGCCACACTATTTATATGGCTGGTCCAGTTAAGTTTCTGGTCAATGGTGACCCCCAGGATGTTGATGGTGAGGGATTCGGCGATGGTAATGGCATTGAATGTCAAGTGGAGGTGGTTATACTCACTCTTGTTGGAGATGGTCATTGCCTGGCACTTGTCCGGCGCGAATGTTACTTGCCACTCATAAGCCCAAGCCTGGAAGTTGTCCAGGTCTTGCTGCATGCGGGCTCGGACTGCTTCATTATTTGAGGGGTTGTGAATAGAACTGAACACTGTGCAATCATCAGCGAACATCCCCATTTCTGACCTTATGATGGAGGGAAGGTCATTGATGAAGCAGCTGAAGATGGTTGGGCCTAGGACACTGCCCTGAGGAACTCCTGCAGCTATGTTCTGGGGCTGAGATGGTTGGCCTCCAACAACCACTACCATCTTCTTTTGTGCTAGGTATGACTCCAGCCACTGCAGAATTTTCCCCCTGATTCCCATTGACTTCAATTTTACTCGGGCTCCTTGGTGCCACACTCGGTCAAATGCTGCCTTGATGTCAAGGGCAGTCACTCTCACCTCACCTCTGGAATTCAGCTCTTCTGTCCGTGTTTGGACCAAGGCTGCAATGAGGTCTGGAGCCGAGTGGTCCTGGCCGAACCCAAACTGAGCATTGGTGAGCAGGTTATTGGTGAGTAAGTGCCGCTTGATAGCACTGTCGACGACACCTTCCATCACTTTGCTGATGATTGAGTATAGACTGATGGGGCGGTAATTGGCGGGATTGGATTTGTCCTGCTTTTTGTGGACAGGACATACCTGGGCAATTTTCCACATTGTCGGGTAGATGCCAGTGTTGTAGCTGTACTGGAACAGCTTGGCTAGAGGCGCAGGTAGATCTGGGGCACAAGTCTTCAGCACTACAGCTGGGATGTTGTCGGGGCCCATAGCCTTTGTTGTATCCAGTGCAGTCAGCCGTTTCTTGATATCACGTGGAGTGAATCGAATTGGCTGAAGACTGGCTTCTGTGATAGTGGGGATATCGGGAGGAGGCCGAGATAGATCATCCACTCGGCACTTCTGGCTGAAGATGGTTGCAAATGCTTCAGCCTTGTCTTTTGCACTCGCGTGCTGGACTCCGCCATCATTGAGGATGGGGATGTTTACAGAGCCTCCTCCTCCCGTTAGTTGTTTAATTGTCCACCACCATTCATGACTGGATGTGACCTGACTGCAGAGCTTTGATCTGATCCGTTGGTTGTGGAATCGCTTAGCTCTGTCTGTAGCATGTTGGTTCCGCTGTTTAGCATGCATGTAGTCCTGAGTTGTAGCTTCACCAGTTTGGCACCTCATTTTTAGGTACACCTGGTGCTGCTCCTGGGATGCTCTTCTGTACTCCTCATTGAACCAGGGTTGATCCCCTGGCTTGTTGGTAATGGTAGAGTGAGGAATATGCCGGGCCATGAGGTTACAGATTGTGCTGGAATACAATTCTGCTGCTGCTGATGGCCCACAGTACCTCATGGATGCCCAGTTTTGAGCTGCTAGATCTGTTCTGAATCTATCCCATTTAGCACGGTGGTAGTGCCACACAACACATGGTATCCACAGTGCAAAGACGGGACTTTGTCTCCATGAGGACTGTGCGATGGTCTCTGCTACCAATACTGTGATGGACAGATGCATTTGCAACTGGTAGATTGGTGAGGACGAGGTCAAGTAGGTTTTTCCCTTGTGTTGGTTCGCTCACCACCTGCCGCAGGCCCAGTCTGGCAGCTATGTCCTTCAGGGCTCGGTCAGTCGTGGTGCTACTGAGCCACTCTTGTTGATGGACATTAAAGTTCCCCACCCAGAGTACATTCTGTGCCCTTGCTACCCTCAGTGCTTCCTCCAAGTGGTGTTCAACATGGCGGTGGACTGATTCATCAGATGAATATTTTGCCATTTCCGTGGGGTCAAACTGCAGAACTACTGTGAGGTTTCAGATACCATGAATCAAGGTCCTGTCTGGATGATCTTTCCTTTGGCTCACTCCTATTTCTCATCTGTATGCTGCCCCTCAGCGACATCATCCCTGGCGATACCCAGCTCTACCTCACCACCACATCTCTCGATCTCACCACTGCCTTTGATTTGTTATGCTGCTTGTCCGACATCCAGTAATGGGTGAGCAGCAATTTTCTCCAATTAAATATTGGGAGAACCGAAGCCATTGTCTTCGGATCCTGCCACAAACTCTATTCCTTAGCCACCGACTCCATCCCTCTCCCTGGCTGCTGTCTGAGGCTGAACCGGACTGTTCGCAGCCTTGGCGTCCTATTTGACCCTGAGATGACCTTCCAACCAAATATTTGGTCCATCACCAAGACCACCTACTTCCACCTCTGTAACATCGCCCATCTCCATCCCTGCCTCAGCCCATCTGCTGCTGAAACCCTCATCCATGCCTTTGTTACCTCTAGACTCGACTATTCCAAAGCTCTTCTGGCTGGCCTCCCACCTCCCACCCTCTGTAAACTTTCGCTTATCCAAAACTCTGCTGCCGTATCCTAACTCGCACCAAGTCCTGCTCACCCATCACCCCTGCGCTTGCTGACTTGCAGTGGCTCCCGGTCCGGCAATGCCTCAGTTTTAAAATTCTCGTCCTTGTGTTCAAATCCATCCATGGCCTCGCCCCTCCCTATCTCTGTAACCTCCTCCAGCCCAAAAACCTCCAAGATCTCTGCTCTTCTCCAATTCTGGCTTCTTATGAACCCTTGATTTCCTTCGCTCCACCATTGGCAGCCGTGCCTTCAGCTGACTAGGCCCTGAGCGCTGGAATTCTCTCCCTAAACCTCTCCGCCTCGCTACCTCTCCTCCTTTAAGTCACTCCTTAAAACCTACCTCTTTGACCAAGGTTTTGGTCTCCTGCCCTTATGTGGCTCAGTGTCAAATTTTGTCTGGTTATGTTCCTGTGAACAGCCTTGGGATGCTTTACTTGCATTTATATAATGTGGTAAAATGTTCCAAGGCGATTCACAGGAGTGTAATCAGGTACAAATTGACACCGAGCCAAAGAAGGCGATATTAGGACAGGTGACCAAATATAAATGCAATTCTTTTTTTTTGTTTACACAGTCACAGGCTATGCCAAAGGCCTGAGCCTCAGACCTGGCTTCATTAAGCTCAGCTAATACTCCATGTGCTGCTATAAAGAGAAAGCGAGAAACAGAAAATGAAAATAAAGTCATTCCAACCAGGTCATTGAAAACAGCAAAGAGAGAAAAGGATGTACGCAAATATGTACATTTATATGTCGAACTGTAGTTGAATAAAACAATCTTGTTTTCCCAACAGGCATTGTGTGAAGGTAAAGGCAACTGCTCCCCAGAGAGACTGTAAATCAAAATTCACCAAAGTGGTGGTTTAATTCCTATGGTAACCAACAGCCTGAAATGACAGCAGATTTTCCTGGAAGAATGAAAGAGTGGCACTTTGCCCATCACCTGCTGCTACCATTAAGTAAATTAGAGTTGTCAACACAAATTCCTCACTAGTGGTCTGCAAACATAGTATCTCAGAGCCGAGTTTTCAAATGCTATAATACTAACTCTAAACAGTCATTAATATGGCCTGACAGTAGCACTGCTGAGGATAAACATAATGCCTCAGGCTTGGTTGGCAACTCTATTGATATCCTGTTATACTGTGTCGTGTAAAGAAGTAAGTGTCCAGCAGGTTTGATGTGTATTCTGTGCACACAGTAAATTACCTACTAAACCATGTGCTTGTGTTCAATAAACTGCTTTGAAATAAAAACAGAAAATGCTGGAGAAGCTCAGCAAGTGAGGCAGCATCTGTGGAGAAAGAAATCGAGTTAAGTTCCAGGTCGAAGACCTTTTGTCAGAACTTGAAGATGTGAAAAGAGTTGACGCATGCGAGAAGGGTGCAGACCGCTCTCCATCCAAACCCTGAGAGAGGGTTATGTCAGGTACAAAAATTAAATATGTGATGTTGACTCCAGAGGCACGCTTTCATCCCATTATACACTCACAGGATGTTTATGTAGTACTTTTCCCCCAATTATTTCTTCTCTTTTGACTCGTTGCAGTCTGGTCCGATCCGTGCATGCAGTCCATTGATATTTCACCCAAGCAACCGTTTTTCATGTGTGAGTGCAGGACTATTCAATTACAAGTAAGCTCAATCCTGTCACCAGCAGATACCAACATACATGTACTTTCTTTCAGGGTAGCAATTAGAAGTGGGATCACAGGCTGCCTTTTCCCCTCCCTAACACAGGGGTGCTTTGGTCAAACATTGCACCTCTACTGCTTCCGTGACTCCGTGGATATTAACTCTCAAGTGACAGATTGTTGCTGACCATCCACAAAGCCTCTCTGTTCCATCTGCATCTATGCAATGGATTTGGGGAGACTACATAGATTACATAGATTACAAAGAATATACAGCACAGAAATAGGATATTCATCCCAACAGGGTCCATGCTGGTGTTTATGCTCCACATGAGCCTCCTCCCTCCCTACTTCATCCAACCCTATCAGCATATCCTTCTATTCCTTTCTCTCTCACGTGTTTATCTAGCTTCTCCTTAAATGCATCTATGCTAGTCGCCTCAGTTACCCCTTATGGTAACGAGTTCCACATTCTAACCACGCTCTGGGTAAAAAAGTTTCTCCTGAATTCCCTATTGGATTTACTGCTGACTATCTCATATGTATGGCCTCTTTTTCTAGTTTCCTCCGCAAGAAGAAACATCTTCTCTACGTCTACCCTATCAAACCTTTTAATAATCTTAAAGACCTCCATCGGGCCCCCCCCACCCCACCCCAGTCTTCTCTTTTCTAGAGAAAAGAGCCTCAGCCTGCTCAATCTTTCCTGATAGGTATAACCTCTCAGTCTGGTGTCATCCTAGTAAATCTTTTTTCCACCTTCTACAGTGCCTCTATATCCTTTTTATAATATGGAGACCAGAACTGTTCACAGTAATCCAAGTGTGGTCTAACCAAGGTTCTATTCAAGGTTAACAAAACATCTCTGCTTTTGCATTCCATCCCCCTAGAAATGAACCCGAGTGCTTTGTTTGCTTTTTTATGGCCTTATTAACCTGCATCGCTACTTTTAGTGATTTGTGTATCTGTACCCCCAGATCCTTCTGCTCCTCTACCCCATTTAAACTCTTATTATCCAAACAGGATGCGGTCCCCTTATTCTTCCTACCAAAATGTAATACCTCACACTTACCTATATTGAAATTCATTTGCGAATTACATGCCCATTCTGCAAGTTTATTAATATCTCCGTTCCCTAGCCATCGACTCTATCCCTCTCTCGGACCAATGTCTGAGGTTGAACCAGACCGTTTGCAACCTTGGTGTCCTGTTTGACCTTGAGATGAGCTTCTGACCACATATCCGCTCCATCACTAAGACCGCCTACTTCCACCTCCGTAACATCGTGCCTCAGCTCATCTGCTACTGAATCCCTCCTCCATGCCTTTGTTACCTCTAGACTTGACTGTTCCAATGCTCACCTGGCCAGCTTCCCATCTTCCATCCTCCAGAAACTTGAGCTCATCCAAAACTTTGCTGTCTGCATCCTAATTCGCACCAAGTCCTGTACACCCATCACCCCTATGCTCACTGACCTACATTGGGTCCCGGTTCAGGAACGCCTCGATTAAAAATTCTCATTCTTATTTTCAAATCCCTCCATGGCCTCGCCCCTCTCTATCTCTGTAACCTCCTCCAGCCCTACAACCCTCCGAGATCTCTGCGCTCCTCCAATTCTTGTCTCTTGCGAATCCCTGATTTTAATAGCTCCGCCATTGGTGGCTGTGCCTTCAGCTGCCGAGACCCTATGTTCTGGAATTCTCTCCCTAAAACTCTCCGCCTCTACCTCTACTCCTCCTTTAAGATGCTCCTTAAAACCTACCTCTTTGACCAAGCTTTTGGTCACCTGTCCTAATATCTCCTTATGTGGCTCGGTGTCAAATTTTGTTTGATAATCACTCCTGTGAAGTACCTTGGGACATTTTACTATGTTAAAGGCGCTATATAAATGCAACTTGTTTTTGTCGTTGCTCCTGTATTTTGTCGTTGCTCCTGTATTTTGTAGCCGTTCTCCTCGTTATTAACTATACCCCCCAATTTGGTGTCATTGGCAAATTTTGAAATTGTACTTCCGATTCCCAAGTTGAAAGCATTTATGTGAATGGTGAACAACAGTGGTCCCAGCACCAATCCTTCTGGAACTCCACTTCCCACCTTTTGCCAATCTGAGTAACTACCTTTAACCTCTACTCTCTGTTTTCTGTTTTGTATCCAGCTTACTATCCATTCTGCTACTTGGCCCCTGACTCCACATGCTCAAACCTTAGTAATGAGTCTACTATGTAGTACCTTATCGAAGGCCTTTTGAAAATCCAAATATATTACATCTACTACATTACCCTTGTCTATACTTTCTGTTACTTCTTCAAAGAATTCAAAAGGTTGGTCAAGCCTGACCTTCCTTTTTGAAATCTGTGCTGACTATTCTTTATTAGATTTTCGGCTTCTAGATGTTTTTCTATTACATCCTTGAGTAAGGGTTCCAGTATCTTTCTTCCCACCGGTGTTAAGCAAATTGTTCTATATATACCCGGACTGGTTCCATCTCAATTTCAAGAACACAAGCTGAGAGATATTTTTCAAAAAATGACCAGGACAAAGAAACTTTTATTTTTATTCAAAAAGATCTGCAAATCAAAAACATATTCAAATGAATCCCACGACCAGCTTTATATTTGAATTGAATGGCTTAGTTCCTCCCTCGAACATCTGACCAGACAAAATAGCTTCAAATTTCCTCCAAGAAATCAGTGTGAAACTGTTATATAATCTGTTTGAATGGTAGCTGAAATTGGGCAAACCCAGCTGAGCTGGGTCACTGACCCTTTTTGTGTATGCCAGAATTTTCTTTTGATTTGGGGACAGGCACATAATGCACACACCCACACATGGATAGGCATATTATGCTAATTAGAGAAATACATCATATGATATATTTTGCTAATTTGAGCCCTTAGCCTTTAGGAGTGCTGGGCACAAGAGACATCGGTACATCACTGGAGACAAGAGTTGCTAAAGGCATCAAGGAGGAATTTAAAAATTAAAAAAGGCCAGTCTCAGGAAACTGATCTATAGCGAAACTGTCAGAATTCAAAGAAGAGCAGGAAAGTTTTCCTCGGCGTCCTGGTCAATATTTATCCCTCAACCAACATCACTAAAACAGATCCTCTATTCATTATCTCATTGCTGTTTGTGGGACCTTGCTGTGCACAAACTGGTTTCCATGTTTCTCTACGTTACAACAGTGACTACACTTCAAAAGTACTTAATTGACTGTAAAGTGCTTTGGGATGTCTTGAGGTCGTGAGAGGTGCTATATAAATGAAAGTCCTTTCCTTTAATGCAGTACTGTGCAGATGCAAGTTTTGGACTCATCAGGGTTGCTCCCAAATTGTACAAGCCGCATAGCATATTGTGAAATGATTCAATGAAGTTCTGATAATGAACTACCAAGCTGCATTTGTAGACAAGCCCTGTGAGGCCTGACTCCTTGGATCAGAACCTGCTGAAGCCTCTATCCAACAGATTGCATATCTTGAAGTTCTAACTGCACTTTCTCTTCATCTCTCATACTCATGCTGTGATCTTCACCAATTGCACCCTCCTGCATCTGGTTAACTTCACCCTCCATCCCACCAGAGTAGATATATTTGTGCTGGTGCTTGCCATTGTGGCAGAGGGTGATGCGGGATGTTGTATGTTGGTAGGTTAAGGCTGTACTTTTGGCCTGGCCACCTTTTCCTTTTGCCTGGAAGAATAGAAGAGAGCATGCTTTACAGTGTTAGCAGTAAGACACCCTTTGACATATAGCTGCACACAGCAAGAGATTGTGTCACATGGAAATGCTGCAATTTGGGACTAGTGTGAGGGAATGAAGCAGTGAGTCAATGAAATGAGGAATTAAAAGCAAAGAATATTAGCCGTGATCTTCGGGGAGGTCTCTGGCTTCACCCTTCCCCAATTCTTTGCTTCCATGCCCATAATCTTGCTGACCCTTTCCTCACAAGGAATCAAGGGTCATAGATTTAATGCCCCTCCCCTCTCCTGTCTGCAAGCACTTGCCTCCTGTAATGTGCGGTTTTCTTCCGCAGACAGATACAAAAGGGACGCCTGTTGGATAAATGACTGTGAGAGAGGATAAGTTGCACCCAAGAGCCCAGAATAGCAGCCAACTTATGTGAGTGTGTAAACATCCAGACGTAAACAACCTTGTCATGACACTGTACTTAGTGCTTGATAGTTGTCCCATTTAATGGTGCACACAGTGATTTGGCAACATGCTGTAGTGGAAGGGAAAGAAATGAGCATGTTATGTTAATTGGCAAAGATCAGCTGTTGACAAAGTTCCCTACACTCTTCTCCCTCCCTGTGATAGTGCATTAAGTTTACAGCGGGGAGCAAGAAAGAACCTTGGCAAAAATAAGCTATTAAAGATATTGGCACTTGTCTGCACACTTACCTTGGCAGGCTTGTGTAAGCCCAAAGATTTCTTCTTCATCCACTCCTAGGTTCAGCTCCCAGGCAACACTGTGTTGACGCACTGTGTCACCACCATCCACGCTGCTGTGGCTATAGTTTTAATTACAGAATAGCCCGCTTGCCCAACACCATTCACTGAAAGACTTCCTGCAGCAGGACCTCCAGAACTGTTTGATAATAAGGCCCTTTTGCCCCAACCATTTTTCCAGCAAAAAAATCAGATAGCATCTTTAAGGACAGCCTGGTAAGAGCTGCTGGCATAGGAAATCCCACGACCCAACTTGATATACCCTCAGCATGTCCTGCACAGCATTCTTGGGACACCTTAAAATGATGCACATGAGCTGAGGTTACATTATGGGGCAAGCTTTGTTCATTTAGATGTAGTCATGGGCAGCCAGTCCTGGTACTGCTCAGCTGGGATTGCAATATTGATCCCTAGTATCAGGGAGCATATCAAATTAAAAATCCCAAAAGTACAAAATGAGGATACAAGTACAAAGAGAATGTCCATCAGGGGTTAATTCCCCTTGTTAAACATTTGATTCTGATATAGGCCTGGAAATTCATGGGTCCTCAATGCAGCAGCATAAGTGTGGATGGGGAGGACTTCTGCCCATTGAAATCCGAGGAGGTTGACCCAATCAGAAATCTCGGGTCAGGTAAATTCCATAATGCTGACAGAACAAGGGTGAGAGCCCCACCAGCAGGTGGACAAATACACCAGCTGGGCAGAAAATTTGGGAAAGAGGCAGAACAACGGCACAACTTCCTTATTTAAAGGACTACGTGTAGTTGAAGGGCTGAACAGGCTCTTGCAAGTGCGACTGAAATGGCTACTGCAACAGAAGGGAAACTCAAGCATCTAACTTTTCTGAGGCTAATGTGGAAGTGCTGCTGTCCCAAATTAAAGAACAAAGGGAAGTCGCTGTTGGAATATCAGGGAAGAAACCATCAGATGTAGCAGCATGGGCTTGTGGAAGGAGGTGGCTGTGGTTCTGAGTAGCACCTCCGTAACCCCAAGGACCCCCTTACAGTGTCGGAAAAAGTTTAATAACCTCACAAGGTCAGCAAAGGCAAGAGTGTTTTCAGGTAAGTAGCAATAACTGAATTTCAGAGAAGGATGGAAATGAATTCCCTGACACAGTCGTCAAGCATTGCCCCTTGGGGTATGACATGGCACCATGAGTCTTGTCCCAGAAGCAAAGTCACTTGGTAGCACTCCTGCCAATTGTCTCACAACCTGTTATGCATGCTAACACATTGAAGTCTCTCATCCTAGGTCCTTGCTCCTGTACACCCGCTATTAGCATTATCCAGTCCATCAATCATGACAGATTGTGACTTCAGGACCTGGACACACCAGCAGCCAGTGAATGCAGTGCATTCCTCATGCAGGAAAAGACAGCAAGTGTGTAAAACCGGCATTTAATACCGCATGAAAAGGGAAGCAGGGGCAATCATTGACTTTAACTCTGGCCTGGTAGTTGGGGAACCATATGTGGGAGTCACTGGTCTATAAATTCGGCTGTCCAGCACCCACTTTTCGTAACCGGCCTACTAAGCCTCCAATATGGTGGGCAGGAAGCGCAGGCAAATTTCCGGCCGGAAGTGCACGATCAGACATATTGGGAAAGGACAAAAAAAATCTTTTTGCAGTGCTCATGACTGAAACAGGTGTTAGCCCCTTTGCGTATGCTTGTTACATAAGAACATAAGAACATAAGAAATTGGAGCAGGAGTAGGCCAATCGGCCCCTCGTGCCTGCTCCGCCATTCAATAAGATCATGGCTGATCTGATCCCAACCACAAATCTAAAGAACACAAGAAGTCGGAGCAGGACCCGGCCACATAGCCCCTGGGCCCTCTCCGCCACCCACAGGGCATTGACCGATCCGAACTCAGCTTCATGTCCAATTTCCTGCCCGCTCCCCATAACCCCTAATTCCCTTTACTTCTAGGAAACTGTCTATTTCTGTTTTAAATTTATCTAATGATGTAGCTTCCACAGCTTCCTGGGGCAGCAAATTCCACAGACCTACCACCCTCTGAGTGAAGAAGTTTCTCCTCATCTCAGTTTTGAAAGAGCAGCCCCTTATTCTAAGATTATGCCCCCTAGTTCTAGTTTCACCCATCTTTGGGAACATCCTTACCGCATCCACCCGATCAAGACCCTTCACAATCTTATATGTTTCAATAAGATCGCCTCTCATTCTTCTGAACTCCAATGAGTAGAGTCCCAATCTACTCAACCTCTCCTCATATGTCCGCCCCCTCATCCCCGGGATTAACCGAGTGAACCTTCTTTGTACTGCCTCGAGAGCAAGTATGTCTTTTCTTAAGTATGGAGACCAAAACTGTATGCAGTATTCCAGGTGCGGTCTCACCAATACCTTATATAACTGCAGCAATACCTCCTTGTTTTTATATTCTATCCCCCTAGCAATAAAAGCCAACATTCCGTTGGCTTTCTTGATCACCTGCTGCACCTGCATACCAACTTTTTGATTTTCTTGCACTAGGACCCCCAGATCCCTTTGTACTGCAGTACTTTCCAGTCTCTCGCCATTAAGAAAATAACTTGCTCTCTGATTTTTCCTGCCAAAGTGCATAACCTCACATTTTCCAATATTATATTGCATCTGCCAAATCTCCGCCCACTCACCCAGCCTGTCTATATCCCCTTGCAGGTTTTTTATGTCCTCCTCACTCTCTACTTTCCCTCCCATCTTTGTATCATCTGCAAATTTTGATATGTTGCACTCGGTCCCCTCCTCCAAATCGTTAATATAGATTGTAAAGAGTTGGGGACCCAGCACCGACCCCTGTGGAACACCACTGGTTACTGGTTGCCAGTCCGAAAATGAACCATTTATCCCAACTCTCTGCTTCCTGTTCGATAACCAATCCTCCACCCATGCCAGAATATTACCCCCAATCCCGTGATTTTTTATCTTAAGTAATAATCTTTTATGTGGCACCTTGTCGAATGCCTTCTGGAAGTCTAAATACACCACGTCCACTGGTTCCCCTTTATCCACCCTATACGTTATATCCTCGAAGAACTCAAGCAAATTTGTCAGACATGACTTCCCCTTCATAAAGCCATGCTGACTTTGTCCTATTAAATTATGCTTATCTAAATGTTCCGTTACTGTCTCCTTAATAATAGACTCCAAAATTTTACCCACCACAGATGTTAAGCTAACTGGCCTATAATTTCCAGCCTTCTGCCTACTACCCTTTTTAAATAACGGTGTTACATTAGCAGTTTTCCAATCTGCCGGGACCTCTCCTGAGTCCAGGGAATTTTGGAAAACTATCACCAAAGCATCCACAATCCCTACTGCCACTTCCCTCAAGACCCTAGGATGGAAGCCATCAGGTCCAGGGGATTTATCCGCCTTGAGTCCCATTATTTTACTGAGTACCATCTCTTGAGTGATTTTAATCGTATTTAGCTCCCCCCCCCCCCCGAGAGTCCCCTGTTTGTCCAGTGTTGGGATATTCTTAGTGTCCTCTACTGTAAAGACTGAAACAAAATATTTGTTCAGCATTTTTGCCATCTCCATGTTTCCCACCATTAATTTCCCGGTCTCATCCTCTAAGGGACCTATGTTTGCCTTAGCCACCCTTTTTCTTTTTATATAACTATAGAAACTCTTGCTATCTGTTTTTATATTTTTTGCTAATTTCTTTTCATAATCTAACTTCCCTTTCTTAATCAATCCTTTAGTTACTTTTTGCTGTCTTTTGAAGAATTCCCAATCTTCTGTCCTCCCACTAAGTTTGGCTACCTTATATGTCCTTGTTTTTAGTCGGATACTATCCTTGATTTCTTTACTTAGCCACGGGTGGCTGTCATTTCTTTTACACCCTTTTTTCCTCAGTGGAATATATTTATTTTGAAAGTTGTAAAATAACTCCCTAAATGAACACCACTGCTCATGTACCGTCTTACCCTTTAATCTATTTTCCCAGTCCACTTTAATCAATTCCGCTCTCATACCATCATAGTCTCCTTTATTCAAGCTCAGTACGCTTGTTTGAGAATCAACCTTCTCACCCTCTAATTGGATATGGAATTCAACCATGTTGTGGTCGCTCGTTCCAAGGGGATCCTTAACTAGGACATTATTAATTAATCCTGACTCATTACACAGGACCAGGTCCAAGGTTGCCTGCCCCCTTGTAGGATCAGTTACATACTGCTCAAGAAATCCATCCCTGATGCACTCAATGAACTCGTCCTCAAGGCTGCTCTGCCCAATTTGATTTGTCCAGTTAATATGATAATTAAAATCCCCCATAATTATGGCTGTTCCTTATTACATGCCCCGACTATCTCCTGATTAATACTTCTTCCAGCAGAGTTGCAACTATTAGGAGGCCTATATACTACGCCCACTAATGTTTTTTTTCCCTTATTATTCCTTATCTCCACCCAAACTGTTTCATTATCTTGATGCTTTGTCCCAATATCATTTCTCTGTATTACAGTGATTCCTTCCTTTATTAACATAGCCACCCCACCTCCCCTTCCTTCCTGCCTGTCCTTCCTGATTGTTAAATACCCTGGCATATTTAATTCCCAGTCGTTGTCACCCTGCAGCCATGTTTCTGTAATGGCCACAAGATCATACCCATACGTAGTTATTTGTGCCGTTAACTCGTCCATTTTATTACGAATGCTACGTGCATTCAGATAAAGAACTTTCAAATCTGTTTTGTGATGCTTAGTTCCTGCTTTTTCCTTTTTTAACACTTTACCTATTACTCCATACCTTCTGTCCCTTCCTGTTACGCTTTCCTCTCTCTCCCTGCTCAGGTTCCCAACCCCCTGCCACTTTAGTTTAAACCCTCCCCAACAGCACTAGCAAACACTCCTCCTAGGACAGCGGTCCCGGCCCTGCCCAGGTGCAGACCGTCCGGTTTGTACTGGTCCCACCTCCCCCAGAACCGTTTCCAGTGTCCCAGGAATTTGAATCCCTCCCCCTTGCACCATTCCTCTAGCCACGTATTCATTTGAAATATCCTCCTATTTCTACTCTGACTAGCACGTGGCACTGGCAGCAATCCTGAGATTACTACCTTTGAGGTCCTATTTTTTAATTTACCTCCTAACTCCCTATATTCTGCTTTTAGGACCTCATCCCCTTTTTTACCTATATCGTTGGTGCCTATGTGCACCACGACAGCTGGCTGTTCGCCCTCCCCCTCCAAAATGTTCTGTAGCCGCTCCGAGACATCCTTGATCCTTGCACCAGGGAGGCAACACACCATCCTGGAGTCTCGGTTGCGGCCGCAGAAACGCCTGTCTATTCCCCTTACAATTGAGTCCCCTATCACTATAGCTCTGCCACTCTTTTTCCTCCCAGCCTGTGCAGCAGAGCTACCCGTGGTGCCAGGAAGTTGGCTGCTGCTGCCTTCCCCTGATAAGTCATCCCCCCCAACAGCATCCAAAGTGGCATATCTGTTTGAGAGGGGGATGGACACAGGGGACCCCTGCACTACCTGCCTGCATCTCTTACTCTTCCTGGTGGTCACCCATTCACTTCCTGCCTGTATACCCTTTACCTGCGGTGTGACCAACTCGCTAAACGTGCTATCCACGAGTTTCTCTGCATCGCGGATGCTCCACAGTGAGTCCACCCGCAGCTCCAGCCCCCACTGCAAGATTGGTTTGCCCTGAGGTAAAAAGGTGAGTTCAACCTTTGCTCTTGCTTCTCATGAATCTATTTCTCTCCTAAACATAGTTTAAAGCTGAAAAATCCACAACAGATTCAGGTAATGAAGAACTCCTTTGGTGTTTCAAAACTCCTGCTTTTAACTCCGCGTGTGTCAAAAGCAACACTTCGGCAAATCTCTGGTGTTCTCTTTCCCAGGTTTTACAACTTTTTGATCCAAATATAGCATTGCTAGAACAAATCAAAAAATTACTTAATGTATAATTCCAATTAAAAATAAACAGACTCCTTTGCCTACATTCCAACAGCAACTACACTTCAAAAGCACTTCATTGGCTGTGAAGGGCTTTGGGACATCTTGAGGATGTGAAAGGCGCTGTATAAATGCAAGTTCTTTCATCTTTCTTTCTTCAAAATACTCTGCACATCTCCGTTGAATATACAAGGTTCTACAATAGAACAGTTCCCGACATCAAAGGAACGATATGCTAATTAAAGGAATGTACCAATCTTATCTAAGATCAAAGACACTATTTGAATTTTACAGACGTCTCAGTCATATAATATTCGATAGTCCTGAAACTGCTGGCCCGTTGTTCTAGTGCAGAATCTCACTCACCCAGAGCATAAATCAGAGAATTGAGCACAGAGATCAGCAGGCCATATTCACGGTACTCCCAATATTCCGGCCATTTATTTCAATGGTCAGACAATCGGGTGTGAGCCAATTTGCAACTGCTGACTTCCATCCCCAATCCTCCAACCCATTTTGCAGGTAAGTGAGATTCCACTCTGGGAGTAGAGGCTTGCAATTTTAGAATTCATTTGGAGTCAGGATGCATTATTACATTATTCAATATATTTGGCGCTTGTGAAGGGATAAAAATTTCACAGTACTGCTCCTGCCACCTGTCAGGAGGGCGTATCACAAAATTGCCCACCACCAGCCTGTGATTTACTCCACTCCCTCTTTGATGGGGTCTCATTTTGCAGGCTCAATATGAGCCCGGATCTCACTTGCATATTTAACGAGGGCTGACCTTAAAAATCCAGAGGGATTGGCCAACCTTAAAAAAAGACAGCAGGAAAGAGGAGAGATTATAAAATGTGCTGATGATGTCAAGTGACCTGTGTAGAGGAAATTGATTGTACTCAAAGATATTGGACTAAATTAACTGGATGTGCTCATTTAAAGTGGATAAATATGAAGATTGCTAACATTGAAATGGTGTCCATTAGCAAGGGTGGAAAAGGAAAAGGATTGGGGTATTTTACAACCTCAGGATATCACAGAACACTTTACAGCCACTGAAGTACTTTGGAAACATGGCAGCCAATTTGTGCACAAGGTCCCACAAACAGAAATGTAATAATGTCCAGATCATATGTTATTTTAATGATGCTGGATTGAGGGATAAATATTGCCCAGGACAGTGGGTATAACTCCCCAGCTTTTCTTCAAAATAGTGCCATGGGATCTTCTACATCCACCTTAGAGGGCAGATGGGTCCTGGGTTTAACGACTCATCCGAAAGACAGTACTACCATAGTCCTGCACTGAAGTGCCAGCCTAGATTTCACGCTCAAGTCTCTGGAGTGGGATTTGAACCCGCAGTGTTCTGACTCATAGGGGGAATTTTAACCCCCAAGAACTGGAGGGATAGAGGTGGGTGGGTAGTGAAAAGCCTTGATTTTTGTAACGCGACCGCAACCCGGCCAAAAGTGGGCGTGTGTGAATGCACGCGCAGAGCCAAAACCCAAAAGTCATGTCCCCAATTACTGCTGGCAGGCGGGTACTTAGCGCATCAATTAAAATCGGTGAGATAGTTATTTTTTAATTGATTCTTACACAGAAACAAATTAACGTCTCCTGCACGGTTTTCCCGGGGCTTCTGAATCTCGCCATTGAAACAGAGGCAAGATTCAGCCGAAGTTGATTTGGGCTTTAAAACCTGTGATTTACACGTCTCAATAAAAGTTCAGGTATTGCAGCTGGTCTCTCAGTTCTCTCAGGCAAACATTTGGCTGAGACTTCTTGTGTTGAGACTGAGAGTTCTTGTGTTGAGACATCTTTAGCAAAACTTTAGAGCCTCTCAAACTGACAAGATCAGATGGGGTGCAATGGATGTATTCCAGAGGAGGAGGAAAATGACCATCCACGACAGCCACATCATGAACAAGAAAGAGGGACACAACAAAGATCTGGAGAACTGCAGAGAGATGAGCTGAGTGGAGAACAGCAGAGAGGGGAGCAACAGAGGGTATGAGGTCGCAGGTGGCACTACCCACGTGAGAGTGTGTACAGGCAGAGGACAAGCTTCTTGGACCTCGCTGAGGAACAATGCCTATGCTGGCTCAGATTGAGTCAGCAGGTGGTTGCAGATATCTGCAGCCTCCTTCAAGAAGAGAAGCTCCGTGCTGGACCTGGTGGCCATGCATTGCCTGTCGTAGTAAAAGTAACCACTGCCCTCAGTTTCTTTGTCTCTGGATCCTTCCAGGGCACCACCGGTGACATATCCAGGGTGTGTCAATCGTCTGCACATCAATGTACATAGCAGGTAATGGATGGGTTGTTTGTCAGGGCGTCCGATTATAAGAACTTCCTCCATGACGACAACAGCCAGATGAGTGGGCAGTGAGTTTTGCCCCTCTGGCTCGCTTCCCATGGGTGCAGAGCGCAATCGACTGCACACACATGGCAATCCGAGGACCACCACATGAGTCAGGAGTCTTCATAGACCGAAAGGGATTTCAGTCTATCAATGCCCAGCTAGTATGCATTCACAAGAACAGATTTATGTAGGTGTGTGGCAGATTCCCTGGCAGCTGTCATGATGCATTCATTTTGTGCCAATCCAGCATTCCAGACCTCTTACAAACAAGAGACAAATTTAAAGGCTGGCTTTGGAGACAAGGGATAAGGAATACCCCCGACAAACTTGGCTCATGAAACATATGAGGAACCTCACCAATGAGTGATACAATCAGAGCCATATGACCACCAGATGTGTCACTGAACAAGCCACAGGCATGTTGAAGATACGCTTCAGGTGCCTGGATGGGTCTGGAGGCACTGTTCAGTACTCGTGACATGCTGATTCCTGCACAACCTTTTGTTTTTATTCATTCATGGGATGTGGGCATCGCTGGCAAGGCCAGTATTTATTGCCCATCCCTAATTGCCCTTGAGAAGGTGGTGGTGAGCCGCCTTGTTGAACCACTGCAGTCCGTGTGGTGAAGGTTCTCCCACAGTGCTGTTAGGAAGGGAGTTCCAGGATTTTGACCCAGCGACAATGAAGGAACGGCGATATATTTCCAAGTCGGGATGGCGTGTGACTTGGAGGGGAACGTGCAGGTGGTGTTGTTCCCATGTGCCTGCTGATCTTGTCCTTCTAGGTGGTAGAGGTCGTGGGTTTGGGAGGTGCTGTCGAAGAAGCCTTGGCAAGTTGCTGCAGTGTATCCTTTGGATGGTACACACTGCAGCCACAGTGCGCCGGTGGTGGAGGGAGTGAATGTTTAGGGTGGTGGATGGGGTGCCAATCAAGCGGGCTGCTTTGTCCTGGATGGTGTTGAGCTTCTTGAGTGTTGTTGGAGCTGCACTCATCCAGGCAAGTGGAGAGTATTCCATCTCCCTCCTGACTTGTGCCTTGTAGATGGTGGAAAGGCTTTGGGGAGTCAGGGCGTGAGTCATTCGCCGCAGAATACCCAGCTTCTGACCTGCTCTCGTAGCCACAGTATTTATATGGCTGGTCTAGTTATGTTTCTGGTCAATGGTGACCCCCAGGATGTTGATGGTGGGGAATTCAGCGATGGTAATGCCATTGAATGTCAAGGGGAGGTGGTTAAACTCTCTCTTATTGGAGATGGTCATTGCCTCGCACTTTTCTGGAGCGAATGTTACTTGCCACTTATCAGCCTAATCCTGGATGTTGTCCAGGTCTTGCTGCATGCGGGCTCGCACTGCTTCTTTATCTGAGGGGTTGCAAATGGAACTGAACACTGTGCAATCATCAGCGAACATCCCCTTTTCTGACCTTATGATGGACGGAAGGTCATTGATGAAGCAGCTGAAGATGGTTGGGCCTCAGACACTGCCCTGAGGAACTCCTGCAGAAATGTCCTGGGGCTGAGATGATTGGCCTCCAACAACCACTACCATCTTCCTTTGCGCTAGGTATGACTCCAGCCACTGGAGAGTTTTCCCTCTGATTCCCATTGACTTCAAATTTACGAGGGCTCCTTGGTGCCACACTCAGTCCAATGCTGCCGTGATGTCAAGGGCAGTCACTCTCACCTCATCTCTGGAATTCAGCTCTTTTGTCCACGTTTGGACCAAGGCTGTAATGAGATCTGGAGCTGAGTGGTCCTGGCGGAACCCAAACTGAGCATCGGTGAGCAGGTTATTGGTGAGTAAGTGCCGCTTGATAACACTGTCGACGACACCTTCCATCACTTTGCTGATGATTGAGAGTAGACTGATGGGGCGGTAATTGGCGGGATTGGATTTGTCCTGCTTTTTGTGGACAGGACATACCTGGGCAATTTTCCACATTGTCGGGTAAATGCCAGTGTTGTAGCTGTACTGGAACAGCTTGGCTAGAGGCGCAGCTAGTTCTGGAGCTCAAGTCTTCAGCACTACAGCCAGGATGTTGTCAGGGCCCATAGCCTTTGCTGTATCCAGTGCACTCAGCCATTTCTTGATATCATGTGGAGTGAATCGAATTGGCTGAAGACTGGCTTCTGTGATGGTGGGGATATCGGGAGGAGGCCGAGGTGGAGGTACTTCAGCCTTGTCTTTTGCACTCAAGTGCTGGACTCCCCCATCATTGAGGATGGGGATGTTTATAGAGCCTCCTCCTCCCATTAGTTGTTTAATTATCCACCACCATTCACGACTGGATGTGGCAGGACTGCAAAGCTTTGATCTGATCCGTTGGTTGTGGAATCACTTAGCTCTGTCTGTAGCATGTTGCTTCCGCTGTTTAGCATACATGTAGTCCTGAGTTGTAGCTTCACCAGGTTGGCACCTCATTTTTAGGTACGCCTGGTGCTGCTCCTGGCATGTTCTTCTACAATCCTCATTGAACCAGGGTTGATCCCCTGGCTTGTTGGTAATGGTAGAGTGAGGAATATGCCGGGCCATGAGGTTACAGATTGTGCTGGAATACAATTCTGCTGTGCTGATGGCCCACAGCACCTCATGGATGCCCAGTTTTGAGCTGCTAGATCTGTTCTGAATCTATCCCATTTAGCACAGTGGTAGTGCCACACAACACATTGGATGGTATCCTCAGTTCGAAGACGGGACTTCGTCTCCACGAGGACTGTGCGATGGTCACTCCTACCAATACTGTCATGGACAGATGCATTTGCGACAGGTAGATTGGTGAGGACGAGGTCAAGTAAGTTTTTCCCATGTGTTGGTTCGCTCACCACCTGCCGCAGGCCCAGTCTGGCAGTTATGTCCTTCAGGACTCGGCCAGCTCGGTCAGTAGTGCTGCTACCAAGCCACTCTTGGTGATGGACATTGAATTCCCCCACCCAGAGTACATTCTGTGCTCTTGCAACCCTCAGTGTTTCCTCCAAGTGGTGTTCAACATGGAGGACGACTGAATCATCAGCTGAGGGAAGACGTAGTGAGCGCAGCAAAGAAGTTTAGCATTGGAGGAGGTTGAAGTGGCTCATCAATCATCATCTGATGAAGAGGATGAGGAGGACAAGAAGGAGGAGGAGGAAAATGAAGAAGGGGCACCCAGCATCAGACTAGCCACGCACATTGCTGCCAGGTGCCAGGGATGCCCTCATCTCTCAAAGGTTCTCTTAATAACAGTGGCAAAAGGGAGACATTGAGATACTCAGACCGCCTGAGATTTAAAAAAAATACACCCATATGTATTAAAATGTATACTCTGCTAGCTTATTTTATTTGTTGTTAATAGGTAAATTATAAATTTACATTGTAGTGGGAGTGATGTGATGCTGGCCCAGGAGAGGGATGATGATGAAAGAGGACATGGAAGTTGGAGCTCCCCTCAAAGTGCTCCCATGTTTCACCAGTTGCCCACCCTCAACCAATGCCCGAAATTATGCCTCCTCTCCCAATGGCCGAGTCTGCTCCAGGTGCAGGTGGACCTGTCTTTGGCGAGGCCCTCACAGGCTGCAAAACCCAGAGATCGTAGACCAAAAGCAAAAGTTAACTGTTAACTATTTAGACTGAAGGTGGCGTATTCACCCGATGGATGCATTGCATTGGGTGCGGCTGACTATCATGCAGATACATCAGAGGGTGACTATCAGAGAGATGCTTCACATTTCATAAGTATTGGGATGACTGTCAGTGGTAGGTGCATAAATGGGGAGGTGAGCAAGTGCATAGAAAGTGAAGGATGGTTGCTGCTGAAAATTAAGCGGGTGTGAGGAGTGATGTGATGGATTAGGTTTGCCAACACAGAGTGAGAGGAGGGGTGTTGTACACCACAGGATGTGGGTGAATCAGTAATTGTACTCACTTTTCCTGACCTGGATAGATCATTAAACCGCTTCCTGCACTGCAGCTGAGACCTGGGGACCTTGCTCCTTCTGATCACTTCTTCTGCCACCTCCAACCACACCTTCTTGATAGCCGAACCAGGTTTCTTCCTCACATCACTTTGGGAGATTACCTCCCTCCTCGTTCTCACTGCACCCAGCAGTACTTCAAATGAAGCATCCTTGAACCTGGGTGCTGCCTTTGCTCTCTTGGAATCTATACCTTTATTTCCTCCTTTCTCCTCCAAAATCAATTTTTGAATTGGCCCTTTAAACCGTGGACTTCAGATCGCATCTTGCGGGTGTGCAGTAGGTCCGCTGCACAGCTTGGAGACATGAAAGCCGGAAGCAAAAATAATTGCCTTCAATCTATGATTCTAATTGAGTTGTGATTGCAGATTCAGACACGCTCATTTCACTTCCGGGTTTCCCATTCGAAAATCTACCCACTCGCTCTCTCCCTGGTTCCATGTTAAAATCACGCCCATAGAGTTTCATGGAGTCTATAGTACAGAAACAGGGTATTTGGCCAAACTGGTCCATGCTGGCATTTATGCTCCACACAAGCCTCCTTCCACCCCTCTTCATCTAATCCTATCGACATATCCTTCTATAATATAAACAGAAAATGCTGGAATACTCAAAAAGTCAGACAGCATCTGTGGAGAAAGAAACAAAGTTAACGTTTCAGGTCGATGACCTTTCGTCAGAACTGGAAGAAGTTGAAGATTAAAACAGTTTTTAAGCAAGTACAAAGCCAGAGAAAGGGGGGAGGGGAGGGGAGGAAAGAACAAAAGGGAAGGTCTCTGATAGGGTCGAGGGCAGGAGTGATTAAATGACAAAAGGGATGATGGTGCAAGGCATGGAGGGTGGAAATGGGACAAGTAAAGAAACAAAAGATGGGTCTAGAGGAGTTGTAAATGGCAACAGCAGAACCATGACCAGCACCTGCTGTCCGAAAAAATGGGAGCAGTGGTTATGACCTGAAGTTATTGTGTTGAATCCAGAAAGTTGTAAAATGCCTAATCGAAAGATGAGGTGCTGTTCCTCAAGCTTCCATTGAGCTTCAGTGGAATAATGTTAGAGGCCAAGGACAGAGAGGTCAGAGTGGGAGAGGGACAGAAAATTAAAATGGCAAGCGACCGGCAGGTCAGGGTCACGCTTGAGGACTGAGTGGAGGTGTTCAGCAAAGTGATCACCCAGTCTGCGTTTGGTCTCCCCAATGTAGAGGAGACCACATCGTGAGCAGCGAATACAGTACACTAAATTGAAAGAAGGACAAGTAAATCACTGTTTCACCTGGAAGGAGTGTTTGGGGCCCTGGATGGTGGGAAGGGAGGATGTGGAAAGGCAGGTATTGCATCTCCTGCTCTCGCTGGAAGGTGCTGTGGGGAGGATAACGGGTGTTGGGGGTGATGGAAGATTGGACGAGGGTGTCATGGAGGGAGCGGTCCCTTCAGAATGCTGAAAGGGGAGAGGAGAAGGTGCGTTTTGCGGTGGCATCATGCTGTCAGAGGTGGAAATGGCGGAGAATGATACATTGAATGTGGAGGCTGGTGGGGTGGAAGGTGAGGACAATGGGGGAACCTATCATGGTTCTGGGAGGGAGTGGAAGGGGTGAGGACAGAAGTGCGGGAAATGGGACGGACACGGTCGAGGGCCCTGTCAACTACAGTGGAGGAGAATGCTCGGTTGAGGTAAAAGGAAGACATATCGGAAGCACTGGTGTGGAAGGTGGCATCGTCTGAACAGATGTGATGGAGACGGAGAAACTGGGAGAATAGAGCCCTTACAGAAGGCGGGGTGGTGGGAAATGTAATCGAGGTAGTTGTGGGAGTCAGTGGGCTTATAGTAGATATTGGTTGACAGCCTATCCCCAGAAATGGAGATAGAGAAGTTGAGGAAGGGGAGGGAAGAATTGGAAGCTCTAGGAACAGCATCTCAGCTTTCAATTAGGCACTTTACAACCTTCTGGACCCAACATTGATTTCAATTACTTCAGATCATAACTACTGCTCTCATTTTTTCCAGACAGCAGGTGCTGGTAATGTTTCTGATGTTGCCATTTACAGCTCCTCTAGACCCATCTTTTGTTTCTTTACTTGTCCCATTACCACCCTCCTTGCCTTGCACCATCATCCCTTTTGTTATTTAATCACTCCTGCCCTCCACCCTATCAGAGACTTTCCCTTTTGTTCTTTCCTCCCCTTCCCTTCCTCCACCTCTTTCCCTGGCTTTGTACTTGCTTAAAAACGGTTTAATCTTCAACTTCTTCCAGTTCTGACGAAAGGTCCTCCACCTGAAACGTTAACTCTGTTTCTTTCTCCACAGATGCTGTCTGACTTGCTGAGTATTTCCAGCATTTTCTGTTTCTATTTCAGATTTCCAGCACCTCTGTTATTTTGCTTTTGATTCAGCATATCCTTCTATTCCTTTATCCCTCATGTGTTTATCTCGCTTCTCCTCGACTCAGGGGTGAGAATGCTACCATTGAGCCATGGCTGCCACAGTTAGCCATATTTTTAAAGGTCCATTTAAAAATCAATGTTATTCTATAGGTTTTATTTTGTTAACCCAATTACCACCCAACTCAGGAAGTTGACCCCTTATTTTGGTCCCACACTAACATTTTTGTACCCCGACGTATCAACTGCTTCAAACTTAATTGACCCTCACCTCCTCTTGTTCAACGATGACTCATTGATTGCTTGATTGCTACAAACAATCCATCAGTTAAATGCTCAATTGCAGCTGCACTTGTATTCTCTCGTGTCAATACTTCTGGGAATTTGGGGAAATTTACTTCATTCTCAACAACAAAAAGACAAGATGTCTCCTAAATCCATAAAACAATCAAACGAACTGAAATTATTGCTTAGATTGAAATGATAAAGAGTAGTGCTGGCAAAAGTCAGAGATAATTAGCTAAAGACTTCAAAATCAGTAAATCAGCTTTTCAAGCTAGAATGAAACACAAAGCAGAGTGCATGGCAGAATATAAGGAAGAAAAAAAGATCTTGCATTAATAGTGTGCATTATCACATTCTCAGGTCCTCCCAAAATGCTTTACAGCCAATTAATTCTTTTTTGAAGTGTAGTTGTTAAGCAGGCAAATGCTGCAGGCAAATTATGCACAGCTTGGTCCCACAGTAAACGAATAAATTACCTCATAATCTGTGTTTGGTAATGGTATTTGAGAGAATAATGTTATCCAGGACATCAGGAGAACTCCCTTCTCTTCTTCAAATATCTCCATGGGATCTCTTTTGCAAACCTATGTTGAGAGACGGGGAACCTGATATTTATGGGGAGGGAGCGAGGGTGCGTGTCAGCGGCCGGGAAACTCAGAAATGCCGGGAAGGCGGAGGTCCTGCTATGAGAATTTTTTTTTGAAGGATTGAAGGTTGGCAGACTGCGAAAGCCTGCTGTAGAAGGCAGCAGCTGGGGATCGCTGCGCACGGTCCCCGGCAATCGAGTTGATTGGGGGATGGTGGAGGGAGGGAGGGCTCAGAGTATAGCAATGAAGAGCGAGGGAGGGAGAGATCGTGGGGTGGGGGGTGAGATTTCAGGGGGTGAGATAGGGATTGCGGGAGCTCGGAAGATCATGGGGGGCTCAGCAGATCGCGAGGGGGTCAGCAGATCGTTGTGGGGGGGTGGGATCGATAATGGGAGGGTTGGCTGGTTGCGGGGGGGACAGATCGTGACAGATGATTTGCTTGAGAGGCTGGGAGAAGCACTCCTGCTCCTCCAGGCCCACACGCAATGCTGGAAAAGCACTTACCTGCTGGATCCAGCAGTTCTCACCTCACTTCAGCTGCCGTTTTTCCAAGCCCTGAGAAACCCGGTCCGCAGCCATTAAATTCAAATGGTTGTCTAAATCTGAGGAATGCAGCCTCATTAACATATTATAATGACTGACCCGCCCCTCCAGAGTGGGTTACTCGGCTGCCCCCCAACCCGCCCCCCAACCCACTAAACCAGAAGTAGGCGCGTCCGCGGTGGTTTGTGGTCGGGTTTCACATTTATAACAATTTAATCCCCCCCACCCCCGACCTTCTCCCACCTGTCGTGGGGGTTAACATTCGCCCCCAGGGTCTAAGTTTAGTATCTCATCTAAAAGACAGCACATCAAACAATAAAGGACTTCCTCACTGCTGTACTGAAGTATCAGCATAGATTCTGTGCTCAAGGTCATAATGGAGCTTGAACTCATAACCTTCTGATTCAGCAGTCATGGACGTTCAGCCACCGACCTTCGGGTAAGCATACTCCAAGGCGGCCTTCGAGACACACGACAACGCAAAATCGTCGAGCAGAAATTGATAGCCAAGTTCCGCACCCATGAGGACGGCCTCAACCGGGATTTTGGGTTCATGTCACACTACACGTAACCCCACCAGTGAACAAATGTTATCTGTTTTTAATATAATGGGTCATTGACTGTCTTCCTTCTCTCTCTTTTTTTTGGGGGGGTTTGTATATTCGGTGGCCTTTTAGGTGACACCTTTCTGTCTGCTCACTGTGATTGCCTTGGCAACGGGCAGTAATCACCGGGCATTGTTCTGTGATTTTCAAATGCGAAGGATTCGGAAATTTCATTTCCACACCACCTGAGGAAGGAGGAAGCCTCTGAAAGCTTGTGGAATTTTAAATAAATTTGTTGGACTATAACTTGGTGTTGTAAAATTGTTTACAATTGTCAACCCCAGTCCATCACCGGCATCTCCACATCACTTCTGATTCAGAAGTGAGAGTGCTACTAAATGAGATAAGCTTACAAAGGATAGTGCATATAACCTGGATTTAATACTTTTATATGGCTAGTTTTGATGATATTGTCAAGTTGTGCTGGCAGCGTGTTTGATAAGCCTGAATGACAAGTGTGCCAGTCAGTGGGTATTAGTTGCATGAAAAGGTTAGGGTGTTTGCCAAACTACATCAGAAGGGTAACTTCAAGGACTGCAATGGTTGGCTTTCATGGTTCAAGAAAAGGCACAACATTTTGTTTTCTACTATGTGTGATGAGAGTGATACTGTGGATGCTGCTGTTGATGATGATTGGAGCAAGCACCAACTTTACAGCATCTTCATTGCATTCTCATCTAAAGATATATGGAATATAGATGAATCTGGCCTTCTGATTTATACCTTGCCAAACAAATCAACTGGAGGACTGCTGTTTCGAGCACAGTGATGACTTATGAATGGATTTAGCTCATTTTTGAGGACCGGATACAGGAGAAGCAAAACAAGGGAGCTAGCAATCAACTCTTCAGAGATTTAGTATCATATGTGTAACTTTGATCATGATCTTAATTATGATTTTACATTTTATATTGTATTTGTTATTTTATAGTTGGTGTAATACATAATATCAAGAAAAAAGAAATACTTCCATTTATATATTGCCGTATTATGTTGAAACATTTCAAAACAATTCACACATTAAATTAATCTTTAGAATACCGTGATTATTGTTGCATAAGCAAAACAAGGCAGCCATCCTGCTCCATTGTTTCACAAGTGGTAATGAGATAAAGGAAAAGTTAATCCGTTTTTTTTTGCAGTAACTGTTTAAGGAGGAATTTTAATGAGGACATTTGGAGAAATCCCTGCTCTTCTCTGAACTAAAATCTTTAACTTCCACCTGAAGAAGTTTAACATTTCACCTGAAGGAGACCCTTGAACAATGTAACACTCCTTTAGTGCTGCATTGGAGTGTCATGCCAGTTTATACTTGTGTGCTACCAACTGAATCAAGTTGACACAAATAATATTCCTTTCATTTTCACCATTCAAACCCAAGCACTCCTCAATGTCAACTATTTTTAACCACACCGTTAGGTGGTCATGTTTGTGCGGTTCCACTTTAAACAGTTATAGGTACAAAATTTAAAAACCTCAAGCAAGACTACAGGCTTTTCCCCATAGAGTAGTACATTTCTGGAATAGAATTCCATTAAAAGAAATTAATGTCATGTTGTTTAACTCTGTTCAAAAAAGTGTGCAATTAATATGAGATTGTAGGTTATTGGGATAATTTAACAATATCATTTGATGATCATAACTAGATTCCAGATTATAAGGGTAATTTAACTGTGTCATTATATTATCACTGTCTACGTGAAGCATTTTTCAGTATGCATTGACATGAAAGCAGCAATGTAACTGAGATCTTGCCTTGATTCCCTGTTGCACTGAAGCCATTAGGTATCAGACTTCTCTCTTTATTAGCTTGTGTCACACTGCTGGGGGTTCATATTATGTATTATAACTTCAGTTTAGTGCAAAACCATATTTTATATCTGGCGATGTTAATCTCCTTGAATCATATAGTAGAATCTTTTTAATGTTAGGAGGGAGTCACTGCTCTCTTATGTGCTCTCACAACATTAAAAATTAAGTTGCTGGGGAGCAGAGCAATTTTATGCGTGCTTTTCTTTGTCACCAAACTCAGTGTGATGCACAGTCAGTAGTATAACTTGAGTCATCTGAATGCATGCCATACTCTACAGATACTGAGACTGATATCTGAGTATAATGACACCCATACATAGGATAATCAAATTCTCTGTAGAGCACAGGCATATAACCAGGGGTAATGCAATGATGTACACTTTTTAAACTACTGAGGCAATGAAAATACACGCTGCACCCATGCCTATCCCTTGCTGTTTGTCCAGGGGTGATTGTTTTGTGATATTGGTATTCCCGATGTTGCAAAACTTGCATGAGAATTTCTGCCCACAGTATCATCCCCTGAAGCAGCAGGTAGGAGCTGGATGTGATGCTGAGGGGTGGGGGGAGGTGGGACAACACCAGCAGGAGCTGACATTAGAGGGGGGTTAAACCTTTTGGCATGAACTGAGAGAGGATGGACAGGAATTAGGAAGGAGACAGCATGACCTGATGGGGGAGGGGTGGAAAATGCTAGCATGAATTGAAGGAGGGAACAGGGAAGAAAATGCCAGTATGAACTGAGGTGGGTCTGGTGGAAGTGGGGTGGGGGGTGGGGAGCTGGTGAGGGGAGATGACTGCCAGCATGAATTGAGAGGATGAGGAGAGGAGTACCTGCATGAACTTTTTTGAGGCAGGTGTTACCTTTTTTGAAACTATTAGTCAGATTTTGCCAGCTTTCTGGATTGGCATGTATACTGCTTGCCTTGCTGTGGGTCATACCTGACACTGCTGCTTCACCCAGGAGCCTCACACTGTGCTGCAAGTGGGAAATTCTGCTCTCACAATAAAGCAGCAATTCTCAAAAGCAACAGGGTCCAATCTTAGAATGAAGCAGCAACATCAAGAAGGGGAGTAGGGAAAAACCGGGGAACTACAGGCCAGTGAGCCTAACATCAGTGGTAGGAAAATTATTGGAAAAAATTCTGAAGGACAAAATTAGTCTCCACTTGGAGAAGCAAGGATTAATCAGGGATAGTCAACATGGCTTTGTCAAGGGAAGATCATGTCTGACTAATTTGATTGAATTTTTTGAGGGGGTGACTAGGCGTGTGGATGAGGGTAACGCAGTGGATGTGGTATACATGGATTTCAGTAAGGCCTTCGATAAAGTCCCCCACAGAAGACTGGTCAAGAAGGTACGAGCCCATGGAATCCAGGGTGCCTTGGCACTTTGGATACAAAACTGGCTTAGTGGCAGAAGGCAGAGGGTGATGGTCGAAGGTTGTTTTTGTGACTGGAAGCCTGTGGCCAGTGGGGTACCACAGGGATCGGTGCTGGGTCCCTTGCTGTTTGTGGTCTACATTAATGACTTGGATATGAATGTAAAAGGTATGATCAGTAAGTTCGCTGATGATACAAAAATTGGTAGGGTGGTAAATAGCGAGGAGGATAGCCTCAGTCTGCAGGACGATATAGATGGGATGGTCAGATGGGCGGAACAGTGGCAAATGGAATTTAACCCGGAAAAGTGCGAGGTGATGCACTTTGGAGGGACTAACAAGGCAAGGGAATACACAATGAATGGGAGGACCCTAGGCAAGACAGAGGGTCAGAGAGATCTTGGTGTGCAAGTTCACAGATCCCTGAAGGTGGCGGAACAGGTAGATAAGGTGGTAAAGAAGGCATATGGGATACTTGCCTTTATTAGCCGAGGCATAGAATATAAGAGCAAGGAGGTTATGATGGAGCTGTATAAAACACTGGTTAGGCCACAGCTGGAGTACTGTGTGCAGTTCTGGTCGCTGCACTACAGGAAGGATGTGATCGCTTTGGAGAGGGTGCAGAGGAGATTCACCAGGATGTTACCAGGGCTGGAGCGCTTCAGCTATGAAGAGAGACTGGGAAGATTGGGTTTGTTTTCCTTGGAGCAGAGGAGGCTGAGGGGGGACATGATTGAGGTGTACAAAATTATGAGGGGCATAGGTAGGATGGATACTGAGGAGCTTTTTCCCTTCGTTGAGGGTTCTATAACAAGGGGGCATAGATTCAAGGTAAAAGGCGGGAGGTTTAGAGGGGATTTGAGAAAGAACTTTTTCACCCAGAGGGTGGTTGGAGTCTGGAACTCACTGCCTGAGAGGGCTGTGGAGGCAGGAACCCTCACAACATTCAAGAAGCATTTGGATGAGCACTTGAAATGCCATAGCATACAAGGCTACGGACCAAATGCTGGAATATGGGATTAGATTAGACTGGGCTTGATGGCCGGCGCGGACACGATGGGCCGAAGGGCCTCTATCCGTGCTGTATAACTCTATGACTCTATCGGGTGAGAGCTGTCGACAGGACTGGCAGCAAGGAGCTGCTGCTTATGTTTCCTATTTTTTTTTTAAGATTAAAAATCTATCAATTGTGAAATAAATAAAAGTGTTTAAAATGAAACAGAATCCACCTTTTTAAAGTTAAGAATCTGGTGGGGCTCCTGACGATCTCTCCCAGAAATATGTGCACGATTGGTGGAGGGGCAGGGCAGTATTTGGAATAAGTGTGCACCATTTTAAATTTGCTGGCTATGTCCAGATGGAGCAAAATGACTCTTTGCTGCTGGGACCAAAGGAAAGTGCAAACCAATTGGTCAGAATAGAAGAGTGGACTATAAGTAAATAAATTGAATGGAGTCTCTTATACTCTAAATTATAAATGGTTTTGTTAGATATTGGGTATAATTTACTCCTCAAATTAATAGGATTCGCAGCATTGAATGTCAGATGTCACAGATTTATTAAGCATACAATAATTAAACATACACATAACAACCAATACTTACGACAAAACCTTGCGAGTTTTAACTAGAGAATTCAAAAGCATTACAGTTCCGAGCTTGGTATACAAGTTGATCAGAGCTTAATCGAATTCTAATGTATCTGTTCCAAGACCAACCTTTCATATCTTTTCCTCACCCCTTCTAAGTGAAAATACATAGTTATCATTCAACACTGATTTGATCATGTTCTGTCTGTGCATCCATAGATCCAGAACTCCCTAACTTGACGACACGTCCTAACTTTCCACATCTGCGGTCTTTCTCAGGCAGGTGCTTTCTTCAATGTCTCCTTTCTGATGAATAAACAAAGGGAATTTTTTTGTCTGTGATTTCTAACCATTTTAAGATATTATAATTTAAGAATCACACAGTCAGCATGGATTTGTTAAGGGAAGGTCGTGTCTTACTAACTAGATTGAATTTTTTGAGCAGGTAACAAGGAGGGTCGATGAGGGTAAAGTGTTTGAGTAGTGTACATGGATTTTAGCAAGGCTTTTGACAAGGTCCCACATGGCAGACGGGTCAAAAAATAAAAGCCCATCGGATCCAAGGGAAATTGGCTCAGTGGCAGGAAGCAAAGGGTACTGGTTAACAGGTGTTTTTGTGACTGGAAGGTTGTTTCCAGTGGGGTCCCCCAAGCCTCAGTACTAGGTCCCTTGCTTTTTGTGGTATATATTAATGATTTGGACTTGAATGTGGGGGGCTTGATCAAGAAGTTTGCAGATGATACAAAAATTGGCTGTGCGGTTGATGGTGAGGAGGGAAGCCTGACACTGCAGGAAGATATCAATGGACTGGACAGTTGGGCAGAAAAGTGGCAAATGGAATTCAATCCAGAGAAGTGTGAGGTAATGCATATGGGGAGGGCAAACAAGGCCAGGGAGTACACAATAAATGGGAGGATACTGAGAGGTGCAGAGGAACAAAGAGACCTTGGAGTGCATGTCCACAGATCCCTGAAGGTAGCAGGACAGGTAGATAAAAAGGCATAGGGGATACTTTCCTTTATTAGACAAGGCATAGAATATAAGAGCAAGGAGGTTATGAAAGAACTGTATAAAACATTGGTTAGGCCACAGCTTGAGTACTGTGTACAGTTCTAGTCACCACATTACAGGAAAGATGTGATTGCACTAGAGAGGGTACAGAGGAGATTTACGAGGATGTTGCCAGGGCTGGAGAATTTTAGCTTTGAGAAAAGATTGGATAGGCTGGGGTTATTTTCTTTGGAACAAAGGAGGCTGAGGGGAGATTTAATTGAGGTATTTAAAATTATGACGGGACTGGACAGAGTGGATAGGGAGGACCTATTTCCCTTAGCAGAGGGGTCAGTGACCAGGGGGCATAGATTGAAAGTAATTGGTAGAGGGATTAGAGGAAAGCTGAGGAGAATTTTTTTCACCCGGAGGGCAGTGGGGGTCTGGAACTCATTACCTGAAAGGGTGATAGAGGCGGAAACCCTTAACTCATTTAAAAAGTACTTGGATGTGCACTTGAAGTGCTGTAACCTACAGGGCTAGGGAACAAGTGCTGGAAAGTGGGATTAAGCTGGATAGCTCTTTTTTGGATGGCACGGACATGATGGGCTGAATGGCCTCCTTCTGTGCCATAACTTTCTATGATTCTATGATGATACTTCCCTACTTTGTTATCTTATCGATAGTTGCACTCATTACTATTCTATCAAGTGAAATTTGTAATTATAAAAATGTACTATTCTATTCCAATCTCCTGTGTCTGAAAAGGTGATGTAGATGCATATGTTCCCTTCTGCAGAACTTGATATCAACTAATTAAAGTTCTCTGCAGTATGCACTAAATTGACCACTGCTTGAAGGTCAGCCTTAATTCAACAGTTCAATGGTCACTGCATCGAAGCTGGCTTATACTTTGTCACTTAACAGGTGACTAAAGATTACAATTGCAACAATATAAAGAGAAATCAATCACAGTCTAACATTAGCAGACTGCAAAATGGTCTGATTAACCCTTTCCTTACAGTTTCATGCAAGGAAAAGCTGTGTTCAGCCAAATGGCTTCATCTCATTTCATATTTTCTTATATTCTCAAGGTTATCTGTTGTGGAAAACAGCATGACTACAATGATGAACTACTGAATGTTTTGCTGAGGATGGAATTAAAGTTCATTCTTGGGTAATGAAGCAGTAGGTGTTACAAGCAGTATATAACCCATATTATACTTATAAAATCCAAAAATAGAATCAAAATATGTGGTTATCACTTATGAAATTGAAATGGAAGATGCTTTTACCCATGTCACTTGCGATTAGAAACCAATATTTCCATGTGCCACTTCTTGGCCTGACAAAAAAATCTAGAGATTTCATTTTTCTAAGCAAACAATTCTTGGTCTTTATCTGTGCTGAAGGCTGATAAAGAAAGAGATTCTGCAGTGAACAAAGCCTTGCCAATGGCAATCAAGGTAAGCAGCTTTCTATATTTCTGATACCTTTCAGGTCCCTGGAGGTAACACGGGAGATCTTAGTCGACAGCATCAAATTGGATAAAGCAGGTAACAGCGGCTTTTACTCACAGTGGCAGCTTCTTACCTCTGTTTTCTCAGTTCAAAATAAATCTCTGTTAAATTGCTATGCCATTCAAGTCTTTCCCAAAATTTTCATAATAATCGGTATGTTGAAATACTTACAAATCTAAAAAATGCAATTCTATTCAACAATCAGAAAGTGCTTTCTTTTGCAACTAGTTGATGCGCACGTCATCACATATGTACTAATTTTTCTCGGTCTTAGCCTGACTCACTAATTCTGTCCCGGTTGTCCCTTCCCAAGGGTTTTGATACGGATGGCAGCTTCCTCGGCTGCCAGTTAGGTGAACGTGTTCATTTTGAAGTGGATTCATGCGTTCCCACATGTTTGCGGGCAGCGATTTTCCTAAAGTGATTTCCGTTTCACTTTTTAAACAGTAGATAATTGGTCAGAAATCAACTCCTGGCTAATAGCCACTTCATTCTCAGACTCCTGCGGGTAAAAACAACATTCTGGTGCACCATGCAATAAGGACTGTTGACATTCTCAGGATTGTGATACTTTTGTCTTCATAGACAGATTGTACACCACAATAAAACCTTTGTAAATTTTTTGAATTTTTCTCACATATTAGCCCTGACTTTGGGAGAACAGCAAATCAGGGTATGCACTTTCTGTGGTGCAGGCAAACCCAGACCGGCAGCAGGGAAGGCTGGCCGAGCCGAATTTTAGAGCGAAGCTCAGGGTAACTTTCAATATGGCCCCTGCATATGGAAAATGTGTGCAGGAAAGGTAGGTCTGCATTTTGGTTGACTGAGAATGAGAAAATTGGGAGAGTTTGCAGTTCTTAAAGTGTTATTGCTTGCCATTAAAGAGGAATTCATAATTTTTCAGCGCAAAGATGAAGGTATCTGTGAAACTATCCACTTGGAAATATGGGCTGCACCGACCACTGCCCCTTCGAGTCTGCCCTTGTCTGCATTTTGCTGCAGAATGTTCGTTCACTGGTGAACAAGGTCTTAGCCATCCATAATCTTATTGTGGATGATTGCATTGACATCCTGGCTTTGACTGAAACTTGGCTCATGGGTGGTGACACCTTGCACTGAAGCATGCTCACCTGGCCATATTTTGCACCACCTGCCCTGCTCAAACTGCAGTGGTGGTGGTGTGGCCCTACTAAACAAATCACATCTTGGCCTCTCCTGTATTCCTCTGATAATTTCTCCTCCTTTGAGCAACCCTCTTGCCTCTCCTTTAAAATCTTAATTGGCTCGCACTTCCCCCCCCCCCCAAACCCCACTATAAGTTTCTTCCCAAGATATCCTCCCTCCTTTCCTCCTTCAGACTCTGCACTGAGCGACACCTCATTCTTATTAATTTTAATCTCCATCTCACCCACCCTCTTCTCTGAATACTCAATCCTCCAATCGTCCCTAAACCCCTTGCTCCAAATAAACTCTCCTAGCCTTATTCATTGCTACCTCGTCAACATTACCATCTCCCATGTCTTCTCTACCCGTATGGTCTCGATCACTGGCAAGACCATCTCCACCCACTTCCTTTTATCCCTCATTACCCACATCTCCCACCCTCTTCTAACCAACTTGATTTTGCATCTGCCCTTAGAAAAAATTCTCCCCCAAGTCATTTACAACTGCACTTGCAACTGCCTAACCTTTCGTCTCTCCTTTCTTCACGATACTTCTGTAGCCATTGCTTTGCTCAACCACTCCCTCACCTCCACCTTTGATGGACTTGTTTCCAGCAAAACCTTTACTCTCTCCCATCTTGGTCATTCCCCTGGTATGGCTCCCACTTTCGTTCCCTCAAGTACTTGACTGTATTTGGTGCACAACTGGTTTAGTCATCCATCACCAGATCTGGCTGGATCATATCAAGCACTACTGGGCTTCAATCACCTCTGCAAAAACCATATACTACTTCAGGATAATCCTGGAGAGCAAAGATAATTCCCAGCTTCTTTTCTCTACCACTAAAAGGCTTCTTAAATCCCTCTCCCCTACATCCACCACCCTTACCTTCGACAATTAGTGCGAGAAGCCTCATGGACTTCCATCCATTCATCTGCCTCTGTTACTTGCCCCCTTATGCCCACCATGCATGTCCCCAGGGTCCTCCTTGCCCTAACCTAGAACTTATGTCTCTCTCTGTATTTCTTTCTGTAGTATTCCGAGATATCATCTTATGCCCAATTCTGAGCTCATCTTGTCCATGGCACCCACTTCCAGCTCCCTTGACCCGATTCCCACTAAACTGCTAACTGCCCAACTTCCTTTCCTTATCCCCTTGTTAGCTAACATGCTAAATGGTGCCCCTTTTGAAAATCTTCATCATCATCCTTCTCAAAATACCCACCCTTGTCCCCTCTATCCTCGCAAACCTCCACCATATCTCCATCCTTCCTTTCCTCTCCAAAGCCCTTGACAATGTTGTCACCTCCCAAATCTGTGGCCATTTTTCCCACGCGTCCTATTTGAATCTCTCCAATCAGATTTCCACCCCAGTCACAGCACCGAAATGACCCTAACCAAAGTCATAAATTATATCCTGTGTTACTGTGACCTTGGTGCAGTACTCATCCTCTTTCTCCTTAACTTCCCAATAGAATTTGGCATGGTTGACGACGCCATTCTCCTCCAACGCTCCACCTCCATTGTCCAGCTCAGTGGGAATGCCTTCACTTGGCTCCACTCTTAACTATCCAATCATAGCCAAAACATCTCTAACAATAGCTTCCCTTCACACTTCTGCCCTGCACTGTTAACACCAGAGTTCCTCAATTCTATCCTTCCTCATCGACATGCTGCTCCTGGTGACATGGGGTCAGCTTCCACGTGTACGCTGATGACGCCCTAATCTTGCAGCCTCTGGCTGGAGGTATGTCTGGGGGTTTGATCATGTGACATCTGATCACGTGATATCTGAAAATGTTATTGCATTTACCATATAAAGTTTGCATTCCCTGTAGTTGAGTATCTTTGCTCATGGTTTCTCACCAGCAGCTGTTGTGCGAGAAGTTCTGAAAACCAGGAGGTCGTTTGCAAGCAGGCAAAGAAGGGAAACTGAGGGCGGTGAAGAGGGGAAACCAAAGGTGGGAAATACGGTCACCTAACAGGCAGTTTAGGAAGCAGTCATCTGCCTCAGAACCCTTGGGAAGGTACAACTGGGACAGAATTACTGTGTCAGGATAAGATCGGGGAGGGTCGGGGGTCGGGGGGGGCGTTAGCGGGAGGCGGGGGGTGGCATAGATGGGAGGAAATTTGATTCCACTGGTAATAGTAACTCACTGAAATTGCACGGCTAAACTAATTGTAATACTGGTAACATTCAGATTCCCATCATAACAAGCAGTAACATAATAATTCACTGATAGTCTGTATGTAACTGGTAGTAATAGATCTAATGCCCCAATATCCTATCTGTGACTAGTAGTAATCCTGTAACCTGTTGATATCCCCCTACACTGCACAAGGTGCAGTCAGGCTTCCCAGTTGATGCCTCTTTTAACAGGCCCCATCTCTTTCTGTAATTCCTTGGACTGTGGTTCTGCATGAAGGTGACAACTTTGAACTGGGAGCCTCAGTCAGAGCCAATCTGCACTTGGACTTCACAAGTCAAAATGGGCCGGTATGGACCGACCTGAACTAAACCGAGAGATTACACAAAGTGCAGCAGGCTCGGTGTTTGGGGCACTTCTCACAGGAACATTATCCTAAACTCAGCTCAGCACCAACATTTCAAAATCTCTCCATTGGCTTGGAATCAATAAAAGAGAATTTTCATAGAATTATATAAATTTACAGCGCAGGATGGGGCCATTCAGCCCTCAGTGCCTGTGTCTGTGCTAGCCCTCCTCCTGTAATTCCATTTCCCCCAGATCCTTTTATATTCCTCCTTTTTAAATACTTAATCTTTTCTCTTTTAAATGATGTTCTAATCTCTGCCTCAATAACCACCTGTGGTGAAGCGTCCCATCGTCCAATAGCTCACAGTTCAAAAACCTTCCTTCTCCCTTCCCCCTTGGTTCTTCCAGTGAGGATCCTCAGTCTCCATCTCCATTCGCCCACCAGTGAAAACAATCTTTCACTATTTACCCAAACTAAAGTTCCCGTGGTTTCACTCACCCCCTTTTCAGGCTGTTCCTCTCCCAGCGCTGCTCCCACTCACCTTTTTGCTGCAGCTGCTGCTCCCGACTCTGCAGGAAATGTTGTGCCCCAGGCCCACCCCATTCTCCGGTAGTCCTTTCTCCCATCCCGCCTAAGCCTCAATCCCCCTTGACCCCCAGTCCCCTGTCTTCCTCTCTCCTCCTGAGCCCCCAACCCCCATCCCCAAACCCCACTCCTTTGTCTCTCTCTCCCCCAACCCACACTCTCTCCCCCGAGCCAAAATTCTCTTCCCTTCCCCTTACCCACAGTCCACAGTCATCCACCTCCTCCCCCTAAGCCCCAATTCCCTGCACTCTAGTCTCTGCTCACCCTCTTCCAACTTAGCCCTGCACCTCTCGACGCTTCTTTCTCTCTCCCCGCCCTGCCCCCCCAGACTCCTGGCTGTTTCTCCACCAGCCAGCTGCATTTCCAGTCACCGATAAGAAGGGGCTAGTTTATTGCAGCAGCAAGCCAGAGGCTGCCCTGAGGCGGCAGCCAGTGACACCACGGAGCAGGGGTGCTGCGATGAAGGCGAAAAATTTACATGGCAAAGTGCTCGGGTGATTCATGCCCCATTCTGGGACACTCCCCGACAATCAAGGAGGGTTGGCAACTCTATGACACCAGCTTTACCCTCCACCACCTCTCGAGACCCCTCCACTGCCTTCACGATGTCAGACTGCTAGCCCAATATCTAGTTGTGGATGAACCGCAATTTCTTCCAGTTGAACATTGTGAAAACCAAAGCCATCAATTTTGGCCTCCACCGCAAACTCCATAGCCTTGCCACTGATTCTACCGCCCTCCCCGGCCACTGTCTGATGCTAAACTAGACTTTTTGCAAACCGCCGTGTCCTAATCATCCCTGAGCTGTGCTTTGAACCCCATGTCCTCTCCATCACAAAGACTGCCTACTTCCACTTTCATAATATCACCTGCCTCCACATTACCTGACCCCATCTGCTGCTGAAACTCTCATCCATGTCTTTGTCACATCCAGAATCAACTATCCCAATGCTATCCTGGCTGACCTCTTATCCTCCACCTTCTTTAAACATCAGCTCATCCAAAACTCTGCTACCTCTATTCTACCCCACACCAAGTTCCATTCGCTTAACACCCCTGTGTTCACTGACTAACACTGGCTCCTGGTTCCCCAATGCCTCACATTTAAAATTTGCATCTTCCTTAAAACACATCCCTTCGATCAAGGTTGAGGTCACCCCTCCTAATGTCTCCTTCTTAGGCTCGATATCCATGTTTTTGATTATACATCTTTGAAACGCTTTGGAACATTTTTCTTTGTTAAAGTCACTTTGCAAGTTGTTCTTGAACATGGATACAACACCAATTTGTTTTACGCAAATACACGATATATGTAAAAAAATTACACTCGTTCCTATAATCATCGTTGCTTTTTTGTTGTTGAGCATATTTATTGATGTTAAGGTTCATGTTTTCTTCAAAGTAAAAGTTGATCACTCCTAGTTTTAAAAATATTCACAGATGTACCTGCCTAGAGTATACTTTTATATTTCTGTATAGTTCGTATAGCTCCCAAAATATCTGCTGCACCCTGTTACATATTTTTTGTAAATTAATATTAATGCATTTGACTATTTCTCTGGTAGCCACAGACCAAAAACTTAAAAAAATGTTTTTATATTGTTAACAAAACTTTATTTCAGTGACACATTTGGCTCGATGTTAGCAGGGCTGCGGCTTCTCGGCGGGGGGGTTATCGGGCGCGTGGGTAATGCGCCCGGTGAAATTAGTCTGCTTCCCGCGCGATCGTTGCAGACAAACCACTAATTGGATCCACTTACCTGCTCCTCCGGGTTCCCCACTGCTGACCTGTGCGTCGGGCGGGCTGCGCATGCGCAGTAAGATCTGTCAGTTGGAGGAGCTCTATTTACAGGGGCAGTCCTCCACTGACAGATGCTGCAACAAATAGCAAAAATTACAGCATGGAGCAGCCCAGGGGGAAGGCTGCTCCCAGTTTAATGATGCCTCACTCCAGGTATCAATACATGGGGTGAGGAGGAGGGGGAGGACAGAGATCTTCCTCCCGGCGGGCGGGAGGAAGCGGCCTGCCTCTGCCACGAGGAAGGCCTGGCTCGAGGTGGCAGAGGAGGTCACCAGCGCAACCAACATATCGCCCACCTGCATACAGTGCAGGAGGCGCTGCAATGACCTCAGTAGGTCAGCCAAAGTGAGTACACATAGTCTTTCCCCTGCACTCCGTCTGCCACATCACTGCCCCCACCCCACATCTCCTTCAGCACTGCCAACACTACTCTGTCACATCACCCCTCATACCCACTCAAACCTCATCCTCATCTTACCTGCACCTATTCACCTCGCCAGTACTCATCCCGCCACTACCACTCAACCCAATCCTCATACAATCTCATGGCTCTATCTCATACTCACCCTCTCGTGCATCTCTTTCACGGCCAGCCTCACTCAACCTGCCACTACCTGTGCTGCAGCCACAGGGCATGCATCACATATGTGCAATAGGCAGCGTAAGGCAAACGTGTCGTGAGCATGAAGGGGATGCACAAGGGTGTTTGAGGATTTGTCACGGGTGTTACTGAAATTGAATTTCTGACAAACTCACATTACATATTATATTGCCACCACTACTGCCATGTCTTCGCGAATCCTGTCTGGTTTGTGCAATAATGCCCTCTCCTGAGGATCACTATGAGGACCCACAACTGATGCCACCCATTGTGTCACTGCAGAGTGGGTGTAGGTGTATTTGCCGGGCTCTTTTGCGCAGACGACTGAGAGACATCGGCGATGTCCCCGGTTGCACCCTGGAAGGATGCGGAGGAGAAGTTGTTGAGGGCAGTGGTGACTTTGACAGCGACAGGTAAGAAGATGGTGCTCGGGCCAGCCGGGAGCAGTTCGGCATGAAAGAGGCTGCAGATGTCCACGACTACATGTCGGGTGACTCTGAGCCTCCGTGTGCACTGCTGCTCAGAGAGGTCCAGGAAGCTGAGCCTCGGTCTGTGGACCCTGTGGCGAGGGTAGTGCCCTCTGCGACACATCTCTCTCTGCAGTAGCCCTCCCTCCTGCTGTACAGGTGGATGTGTCACAGCACTCTGTTGTGGAGCTCCACGTGTCAGAGGTGGACGGCGTGGATGGCGAGGCTGGTGAGGCTGGTGATGCTGTTTGCCCTCCGAGGAGGTCATGACTGCAGCTACGGTGGCCCCCATCCGGAAGATGTACATCTGAGGGGGTCCGCAAGGTAGGTACATGTCTCCGGACCCCGGGGTAGGTGTGCAGGTTGGTGACTTTGACTGTCAGGAGGAGGGTGGTGGAGGCCAAACTTTGTCCCAAGTGACAGAGTGGCCTCCTGCAATGGGTGAGGGTCTCTCCGCCACCCCCCGCCCCCCAGCCTGTCAAATGGACCTTTGCAGCTGCCACAGGCTGATGGCTGCAACACGTCCATTTGACCTGGGAGTATTTCCCCCAGTGTGGGAAACAGTCCCAGTTGTCTATAAAATCCCACCCCTCCTCACATAATCCCTTAATCAGGTCAGTTAATGACCTGAAATACCAAAGTAAATACTCTCAAGTGGCATCCCGCTGGCTTTAATTGCCTGCGGGATTCCCATCAGCGGGGGCTGCGCGCGCACGCCGTCGCGTCAGCGGGGAACCCGGAAGTGCGCTGGTTCGAGGCCGGCTCCGGTCCCGCGCCGGGATTCTCCGATTTTCGGAGCCCCCCGCCAGGAACGCACCCGATAGCGGGTGCTAAAATGACGCCCATTGCCTTTTTCCCTTTAGACAGACAAGTTTGATATTTGTTGCTGAATGACTGCTGCTGGGTCTCCAAACTAACCTTATTATTGCCACTTGTGGAAAGTCTTCGAATAATAGGAAAGAAGTCTTATTCGAAATATTTCTGTAACCCTAATTGGAAAGGTTTGACAAGCTTTTGGAACTTGCTCTGATGCCTTAAAAAACACAGCACATTGCATGTTACATAACACATGCACCAAATTTATGAGGTGCTGAGAAAGTCCGCTTACCTATTGGTTAACTGTTCTACAACTACATGTTGAATTATGACCAGATTATCATGATTTCTCTTCATTTGTTCAATCAAAGGGCAAACCCTTCCTTGTTAAATTCCAGAATATTCAGAGCAAACATTGTTTCTGTATTACGTTTAGCCTTACTGGATGTATTCCAGCCATTAAATAGCTCCAGAGATGACTCTTGTGTTGAATGCATTGAAATAATTTTGATTGGCATTGAGGGAGCTGTCGCCATTTTCATTATTATCTTCCATGTCAGTATCCTTGTCATTTCTGAACAGAAAATCCAGACTTTTTTTTTCCCCAGAGCAGCTTTCATTCAAGAATTTCACACACAACATGACGGATCTGTCACCTCAGCTGCTGTGTCTGGAGGACACATTGTAAACACTCGTCTCTTCCTAGGCCAAACCTTCCTCCTTTGCCAGAGTGCAAGTGTTTCAATTCCAAAGGTCTTTTTCGCATGTTTAATTATCTTAGCAACCAAAATGCCCACCTACTTATAATATTCTTGTTTCTTTCTGTATTTGTTCTTTTCAAACACACATACAGAGTGGTTCACATTTATATTGTGCACAGCTAAGAAAAATGCTTTCATTTAAAGATAATATTTGTTTCCCATAACAGCCCATTTTAATTTTTTTCTCCTATCTTTAGATCCCTCCATGCCATGTACCATTACTGATTGAGAAGGACTGCAATTGCCTTTAAAAAAAAATTGTTCCCAGGATATGGACAACACTGGCAAGGCCACGTTTATTGCTTGTTCCTCGTTGGAAGTAATCGTTTTTACAACTGAGGAACTTGCTAGCCCACTTAAGAGTCAACCAGTGTTTAAGTGGAGTCACATGTAGGACAGACCAAGTAGGGGCTGCAGGAGTTCCTCAGGGCAGTGTCCTAGGCCCAACCATCTTCAGCTGCTTCATCAATGACCTTCCCTCCATCATAAGGTCAGAAATGGGGATGTTCGCTGATGACTGCACAGTGTTCAGTTCCATTCGCAACCCCTCAAATAATGAAGCAGTCCGAGCCCGCATGCAGCAAGACCTGGACAACATCCAGGCTTGGGCTCATAAGTGGCAAGTAACATTTGCGCCAGATAAGTGCCAGGCAATGACCATCTCCAACAAGAGAGAATCTAACCACCTCCACTTTACATTCAACGGCATTACCATCGCCGAATCCCCCACCATCAACATCCTGGGTGTCACCATTGACCAGAAACTTAACTGGACCTACCATATAAATACTGTGGCTACGAGAGCAGGTCAGAGGCTGGGTATTCTGCGGCGAGTGACTCACCTCTTGACTCCCCAAAGCCTTTCCACCATCTACAAGGCACAAGTCAGGAGTGTGATGGAATACTCTCCACTTGCTTGGATGAGTGCAGCTCCAACAACACTCAAGAAGCTTGATACCATCCAAGATAAAGCAGCCCGCTTGATTGGCACCCCATCCACCACCCTAAACATTCACTCCCTTCACCACCGGCGCACTGTGGCTGCAGTGTGTACCATCCACAGGATGCACTGCAGCAACTTGCCAAGGCTTCTTCGACAGCACCTCCCAAACCCGCGACCTCTACCACCTAGAAGGACAAGGGCAGCAAGCACATGGGAACAACACCACCTGCACGTTCCCCTCCAAGTCACACACCATCCCGACTTGAAAATATATCGCCGTTCCTTCATCGTCGCTGGGTCAAAATCCTGGAACTCCCTAACAGCACTGTGGGAGAACCGTCACCACACGGACTGCAGTGGTTCAAGAAGGCGGCTCACCACCACCTTCTCGAGGGCAATTAGGGATGGGCAATAAATGCCGGCCTCACCAGCGACGCCCACATCCCGTGAACAAATAAAAAAAAGTTCCCCTTTCTGAAGGACATTAGTGAATCAGTTGGGTTTTTATGAGAATTAGCTGCTGTCATGGCAATTTCTCTAGATGTCAACCCACAAATTACCATTTTTATTGAATTCAGTTTCACAATTTAACTATGGTTGGATTTGAACTCACGACCTCTAGGTTTCTATTCCAGTACTGTTACTATTACATTACTGTACCCAGCTCAATGCTATTCTTGAGCCAATCATTAGAATACATGCAAAACAGCTAAGGATAACTTTATCCTTAATTTTCTCTCTTTTTATGCCGGCAAACAAATATTCCCTGTTGAGAATCTCACAAGATAGTGTGGCCAAGATTTGGAATTCACCACACAGAGAATTAAGGATACAAACCTGCACCATACCACTCAATGATACCAGATATTAGATCGCCAAAAGATTGTATTACCATACTAGCTGTTAAATCTTTTTGCATCTTTTAATTAATTAACAATGGCTTTAAAAAAAAGTAATTCGAAATATATCCTGTATATATAGAGTTGATCCATTGGAAGATTATTAAGTTAGATCTTACATTTGGCGTTATTTTAATGTCACTCTCATCCATTTATTTTAATGCCGTCAGTAACTGATTTATTTTAAGTAAATCGTTATCATTGTTAAAATAATGACAATCAGAAAATTTAGCCTTTAGTGCTTTTGAGAGGGTAGTGATTATGTTTTCTTATGTACCTAATACATGGAAAAACCATCAGGCCCATATGTGCTCACCCGATTTTTTGCCGAACTCTTCCCGATGATGGGCTTGTAGTGTTTGGCACTGGGTGAGTAGAAACAGGGAGAGGCATTTGTAGTGTAATTTTATGCAGTAACACTGTTTGAGCTTTAAATGTGTGGGAAGTGGTTGTAATGGTAAAGTAACGCCTCATGCAAACGTATAGTTCATGGTAGGAGGTAGCAATTGGACCAGTGACTATCTCATGCAAAAATTGTGCCAATAACAAATAGCAATGAAACAAAAATTGCAAAAATATAATTTTATTTCCACAATTATCAGAATATGAATGTTAAAAAGAATAACCTATCGCATTCCACTGGTCACACTATGTATGAAACATCAACACATTATCCCCGATTTTAACTGGGAATGGGAATTTTGACCGGTGGGGCGAGGCGAGCCCAATCTCCTCCTGGTCTTGGTAGCGTGTAGCCCACATTCACTCCCAGGCCTCATCTTCAAACCACCATAAGAACATAAGAAATAAGAGCAGGAGTAGGCCATACTGCCCCTCAAGCCTGCTCCGCCTTTCAATCAGATCATGGCTGATCTTCGACCTCAACTCCACTTTCCTGCCCAATCCCCATATCCCTTGATTCCCGCTGCCCATCCAAAATGGGCAGGAAGCTAAGCTGGCTGATGAGCAGGAGTGGAAATTTGGGCAGAAGGGGATAATGTGTTGATGTCAGCATCAATGAAATGGTCACCAGCAACTAGGTACGTTGTGGTGAGGGTGTTACTGGAGGGTCTCGTGGCAGGGAAAGGGGAGGGAGCCTAGGACAGGGGAGGCCTAAATTTTCTTTGTGGGGCCCAGAGGAGCACATCTGTTCTTCCTGGCCCCACAAGTAAAGGAGAAAAAACTTGGCTGTTTGGGCCTTTTTTGGCCCCAGCTCCTCTTCCCACTAGCTTCACCTAACAGGAAAGCCATAATAACCACAATTAAAATTGCATTCGGGGCCGATGATGACATCGGACCCCCAATATGCATATTTAAAGAAAGACCCCACCAAGTTCAGGGGGGTGTCCTTGCCAACTGCTCAGAAGAGCTGATTAAAATAGAAGACAAGTGAACAGTACGGGATGTCAGTGGCTAAAACATCCAGCCAATTTTAACTGCTCGTCCGCCAGTTTCCGAAACCCCTGTCATAAGTGAACAAGAGAAAGAAACACAGCCAATTCATGCTGAAGTTAATTACAGATCATTTGCTATTGGTAGGAAAGTTTCCAGATTAACCTGGAGCCAGAAATTTACAAGAATCCGGCAATCTGTGAACTTCTCTCAGCAGTAATGAACATGTGCACCTTCCCCTGAAAAGTCCTGCAGCAATTTTCTGACTGGTGTTCAGGGATTATGAAGAGCACCAGACAAGGCAACTGCTGTCCCTTTTCACTCCATTGCCACTAGTATAATGCAATATGTCTCCCAGCAATTTCTAGGCTCTTATGAGAAAGTCATTAGTTGGGATTGAGATCTATAAAAGAGAGAGCATCATAGCCTTTTCTTGTTCTTAAAAATGATGTCATATATTTGATAACCTACTGTTCATCAATGGAAATTGAAGTTCATATTATATACGAGTCTAAATATTTTGAGGAATTCAGTTTTACTTATCAATTAAAGTGCCAGGATTTCTCCACCCTTTTCAAACTGTATGATGCTCAATTCATTTACCATAAATCACAAGAAAGATTCAGATGAAGAAGACCCTTCAACCTATTTAATACCATTCTTCCAAGTCCTAACTCCACCATCTCACATCTACTTCTTCCTTAAGTGAGACCAGTTCCTGACCTCAACCACTAACATGGCAACCTAGTCCAGTTATTGAACACCTGGGCCCAAATATTCGTGAGTCCCCAATGCAGTGGTTTATTGCGGTGGAGCGGGACCTTTGCCCACTGAAATCAGAGGAGGTTGACCCCATCAGAAGTAGTGGGTTCAGCTAATTTAAATAATGCTGGTTGGACAAGGGCTCGCATCCCACCAGCCAGGAGCCAGATATGCTGAGGGAGCTTGGAAAATTTAGGCAGGGATGGCGCAAGAATATAACTTCTGCCTTTAAAGGGCAGCATGCATTTAAAGGGTTAAGCAAGCTTTTGAAAGTGAGACTGGTGCTACAGAAAGAAAAAGATGAATACCTAACTTCTCTGATGTGGCAGTTCTGCTGGTCTAAATTAGAGAGATGAGGAATGCAATAGTTGGACTGTCTTGGAAGAAGCTATACATGCAGCAGCATGGTCCATATGGAAGGAAGTAACTGCTAGTGGGACCTCCATAACTCTAAGGACCATCTTGCAGTGTCGAAAGAAGATTTATGACCTCAATAGGTTAGCAAAAGTGAGTATTTACACATGAATAACAGGGCAGATATCTGAAACACAGAGAAGCATGTGCGTATTCTTCATCAAAACAGTCAAGCATTGTTTTTTTGAGTGCCATATGGCACCATTTCTCTTGAACCAGAAACAAAGTTATTTAGTAGCACTTGTGTCAAGTGTCTCATATCCTGCAATGCATGTTAGCATATTGACGTTTCACAACCTCGGTCCTCTCTCCATTACAAGTATCATTACTACATCCAGTCTATGAATTCCTATTGATTGTGCCTGTAAGATCTACACCAGCCAGATAACACTATGCATTCCTCCTGCAGACAGCTCACAATGCCAGGAAATGGCAGGCCACTGGAGGAGAACTTGCCAACATCTGGTATTTAACAGCACATGAAGAGGAAGCAATGGTAATAATTGGCTTCAACTCCGACATGGCTGTTGGGAAGAAGATGTGGAAGTCTATGTCTTCCATGGGTTTGAGAGAACGTAAACCTTCTCCTATTTAATATTTCTATGTATTCTTAAACCTCTCCACTAAATACCACTTTCCTCAGAAAATATCCACAAAGTAGCTGATTAAAATATGATGCTGCTGAAGCATATTAAAGTTAACAGTACTGTTTTTTCCTTCAGAAGTTGCAAGCCAAGTTACAGCAGAAAAGAGTGCTGAAGAGCAAGACCTTTCAGTCCTCTCTACCTTTGGCAAAACTAACCACCACTCACTTTGTTGCACTCAGCAGCCCACAAACACCCACTCCACAGGGTACAGATCGTATAAATGAGGAATTGATACAAGCACGAAGGAAGTCAAATGGTGCAGGTGTGGAAGTGGAGCCTTATGTCATTGAGTGAATGTGTAGAATATGTCAGCCTCAGCTGTAGAGCAAATGGATGATGATCTCAGGGGTCTTGCCATAAAGGGAAGGATGCTAACAGACAATCAAACACACATGGAGCTTCATGGAGGGGTGCAGGAATGGAGAGATCTGGGGGTACATGTGCACAAATCATTGAAGGTGGCAGGGTAGGTTGAGAAAGCAGTTAAAAAAGCATACGAGATTCTGGGCTTTATAAATAGAGGCATAGAGTACAAAAGTAAAGAAGTCATGATGAACTTTTATAAAACACTGGTTCGGCCACAACTGGAGTATTGTGTCCAGTTCTGGACACCGCACATTAGGAAAGATGTGAAGGCCTTAGAGAGGGTGCAGAAGAAATTTACTAGAATGATTCCAGGGATGAGGGACTTTAGTTATGTGGATAGACTGGAGAAGCTGGGGTTGTTCTCCTTGGAACAGAGAAGGTTGAGAGGAGATTTGATAGAGGTATTCAAAATCATGAAGGCTCTAGACAGAGTAGATAGAGAGAAACTGTTCCCATTGGCGGAAAGGTCAAACACCAAAGGACATAGATTTAAGGTGATTGGCAAAAGAACCAAAGGAATGAGGAAAAACTTTTTTACACAGCGAGTGGTTAGTATCTGGAATGCACTGACCGAGGGGGAGGTGGAGACAGATTAAATCATAGCCTTCAAAAGGGAACTGGATAAGTACTTGGAAGGAAACAATTTGCAGGACTACGGGGATAGGGCGGGGGAGTGGGACTAGCTGGATTGCTCTTGCGTAGAGCTGGCATGGACTTGATGGACCGAATGGCCTCCTTCCATGCTGCAACCTTTTTATGATTCTACGATTCTATGGTTCTGTATGGTGTCTTCTAAGATGTGTAGTAAATGGCTGAGATAGCAGTGGAGTCCACTGCCCAAGTGGCAATGAAAGTGGCAGCTGTGGGAATATCTTTAAATCTTCCCTCTCTTCAAGAGATCCAAGCAAGTCAGTTAATTCAATGAATTGACTTTTATTGAATGAAAGACTGCAGATCTTAGGGTCCATCTGGAGATGTCATTGTCAACTGAATTGCGAAGTATGCAGGGCAGCAAATTGGAGGGACTGAAGGATGTATGGCAGACTATCTCCCAGGGTTTTAAGGATCTTTCTTAATTTGTGAGGTCACTTCTCCCACTGATCGTTGGTAACCAGAAATTCTATTGCCAGTAGAGCAGCTGGTGTGTGTGCCTCAGAAGCTACTTTCTATCGTGACAACAGTACAAAGTAATACTGTATCAGCTTCCCACAGAAGCCTTCACCTTTGCAGGACCAGGTTGCCAAGGAGCCCATAACATAGAGTGAACCTGTGTCTAACCCAGGACTTAGGTACCCTGATAGAAGGGCTACCTCCATCCCAAGAGGCTCATATTATTTTTCAGTAGTTGTCTCCATCTTAGATTCCAGGCCCTCAGGTGACATGTAGAATAAGTGTTAAAATAGGGCAGAGTAAAGCTTGTGTGGTAACAAGGGATGTGCATGGTGACAAAACCAGGTAGTGTTTTTGTAAAGAGCTGTAATATAAGGAGTCAGCCATGGCTCAGTGGTAGCATTCTTGAATCCAAGTCAGAAGGTTGTGGGTTTAAACCCTGCTCCAGAAACCTGAGCATAATCTAGGTTGATGCTCCAGTATGGTACTGAGGTGTCGGTGTACTGCAATATCGGAGGTGCCGCCTTTCAGATAAGCAGGTAAACTGAACACACGAACATACATACGGACATACGAATTAAGAGCAGGAATTGGCCATTCGCCTCTCGAGCCTGCTCTGCCATTTGATAAGATCATGGCTGATCTGATTGTGACCTCAACCCTACTTTCCTGTCTACCTACTATAACCTTTGACTCTCTTGTTAATCAGGAATCTATCTAACTCAGCCTTAAAATTATTGAATGACCCTGCCTCCACCGCTCTCTGGGGAAGGGAGTTCCACAGACTCTCAACCCTCTGAGAGAAAACATTTCTCCTCATCTCCATCTTAAATGGGAGACCCCTTATTTTTAAACTGTGACCGCTTGTTCTAGTCTCTCCCACAAGGGGAAACATCCTCTCAGCATCTACCCCTTCTAGTCCCCTCAGGATCTTACATGTTTCAATAAGATCACCTCTCATTCTTCTAAACTCCAGTATATACAGGCCCAACTTGTCCAACCTGTCTACACTCTCAGGTAGTCGTACTAAATCCTATGGCGCTATTTGAAAAAGAGCAAGAATGTACTCCTAGTGTTCTGGCAACATTTATCCTTCAACCAACATCTCCAAAGTATCTTGTTGCTATTTGTGGAACCTTGCGCTGTGCAAACTATCTGCTGCATTTCCCTACATTACAACAGGTACACTACAAAAGTGGCTATGAAGTGCCTTGGGATGTTTTAAGGTTCTAAATGCAAGTTCTTTCTTTCTTAATAAATCACTGGAATCTTTTATGTGAAGTCTTTGGTCCCCCCACATGATAATGTGCTGATATTTGAGGCTCAGGGTGATGAAGTGTTGGTTATCTGTGAGGAGCAAGGATTTACTTAGGCCAAAGAAAATTTGCTGAGAGGAAGCAAATCTTTGATGGGCTGAGACTTCCAAATAATAGTACTCTATTCATCTGTGAAGGTGTTCTAAAAGACATTCTATCTGTCATCTTTCTAGCAGGAGTTGCCACTATATGTACTTCTGTTCTTCATTGGCCAGATTTTCAGCATCAGTATAAGTCCCTGAGACATCCGCCATCAGTCCAAAGTTATGAATCACATGATACACTATACAATTCGCGGATTGGTGCTGGGCTCATACTTCAAGGTACACCTGGTACTATCCAGACAACAGAACTTTCCTTTGAGCTTTCCAATGACTTGCTCAATTCTTATCCTTGTCTTCATGTGTGGTTCATTTCAGTGCTTCTTTGCAGCACTGGTCCTATGAAGAGGTATCATGAACCATTGGATTAGCAGGTATTCCTTGTTACCCAGCTTCCATCCTACTCCTTACATTTGCTATTGAAATCGAGCATTGACATTGCTCTGACAAAGTAGTAAACCGTCTTGATAGCTTCCAGTATATTGTGAATTCATGTGCAAAACAATGTGCCTGTCACTGCAAATGGAACGGAAGCCTTTGTGGTTCATATAAATATGGGGGATTATATTTGGGGCATAAAATGTCACATGGGTGCAATTGATAGCCCCCATAACTCTTGGGAATTCAGCAAATCTGATGGCCCTCTCAATCACCTGTATGGGAACACTGTCAAGTTGTATAAATTAAGCTTGAATTGATGCATCCTGCTGGATGTGGAGTGCTGGAATGCTCTGGCTTACCTCTACTGCTGCCTGAGTAATCAGGAATCCTTTATGTCCTCCTGATGCTCCTCTTCCTCCTACCTATAATGTAAAGTAGGATTCTCATAGGGAAGACCATCATGTAGCTCTCAGATCCTAGCTCAATAATTGGATTGAAATAGAATGATTTCCAATGGTAACGCTTAATGTAGACGAAGGCTTCCTGAGTAATAAAGTGAAACATGTTTTCCAATACCTGTGGTGAGTCTCACAATATGGCCAAAAGCCTCTACAAGCAATCTCAGTTGAGCAGTGTCTTTTTAACTTCTGCCTAGATGAATGGTTCCTGGCGAACTACGCCTTTTAAACAATGGCGTGCATTCTCAAGGATGATGGGAAGGTTGAACTCAAGATGACATTACCCCGTCCCATCTCTATCATTTGTATATTGCTGCCACAGGAAGGGTGAGTGATTTTTCATCGCGCCTTCAAACTGAATGAAATTTATGCGGGGCATACGTTGGCCTTGTCACAAATTCTTGGCCCTGCAAAGGCGTAATTGCCAATTCACACACTTCCCCGACCAAGGAATCGCGGGGTCCTGCTGTCAGTCCTAAACATGCCCGTCAAAGCGTTGAACCTATGTTCTCGTGTTCATCTGCTTTGGCAATTACAAAACTGCTGTTTATCACCTGTGTTGCATCAACTATCATATTTCTCCAATAGGTCCACAGTTGGACAGTACAGTGTTAATATGCTCCCTGATAAAACTCCTGAGTAGTTATTTACCACATTTATTGTCTCCCCTTCATCCTCATCTTCAACTCCATATGAATCCCTTCAGGCAGTCACTTTCAAACTTTCCTGAGGATCCTTTGTGCATATTAACACATTCTCTATATCCGTTTCCAGATATAGCATCACTCCCGGGGAAGCGCTGTCCTAACTTTCCAACATTAATGTCCGCTCCCAAAAGTAAAACAAGGTTACCATTGCAGAAAATAATTTTATTAATATATAGCAACAGAAGGAGCATGCTAGGAAGTCAACAAATACATAAAAAAATACAGTAAAATACTGAATTCTCAAAAACACAGTGCTCAAGATATACAACAGTATTCTCAACTCTGGATGGACAGAAATCCCATGACCTCACAAAGCTTCTAAAATCCCTTTGTGGACCCCTAGGTTCCCCTTACATACCCGATTGTGAAAACCTATGTCTTAAGGTTTGGTTTCCTGCTTCTTGCTGTTACAATATTGGAAGATTTTTTTTGGTGTTATGCTCTGTGATCGTATGACTAAGATCTTTCCCCTCCAGCCAGTGCTTGGAACTGACACAAAATAATTGATAGAAACAAATGTTGTTATTTGTTTCAAATCTTTTAAAGGAACACCCCAGTATAAGGCCCTGTAATGGTCTTATGCCAAAGTATTTGATTGAAAAATACAGCTTTGTATTTAATCGCAAAAGGTTAGAAAATGTATTGCAGCACCAACATGCAGCACTAAGCAGTAATACAACAGAATCCCGCTCACTCATCACCCTGTGCTCGCTGACCTACATTGGTTCCCAGTCAACCAATGCCTGAAATTTAAAATTCTCATCCTCGTATTCCAATCCTTTCATGGCCTATTTGTGTCACCTTTTCCAGCTCTACAACCCTCTGAGAACTCTGTTCCTCCAACTTTGGTCTCCTATGTATCCCACACTCCCTTTGCTCCACCATCGGCGGCCGTGCCTTCAGCCGCCTAGACCCAACGCTCTGGAATTCCCTCCCTAAACCTCTACGCCTCTCTAACTCTCCACCTTTAAGACCCTCCTTAAAATTTACCTCTTTGACCAAGCTTTTAGTCACCATTCCTAATAGCTCCTTCTTTGGCTCAGTGTCAATTTTTATTTGACTATGCTCCTGTGAAGTGCCTTGACGTCTTCCGACATTAAAGGTGCTATATAAATGCAAGATGTTGTTGTTCTGTTGCAACATCGGTCATTATCCCCTCCCCCAACTCCACTGAATTCCCAATCTCAGCTGTGGGAGATGCTGAGAGGAGAGTAACTGCCTTCCAACAGAAGGGGAAAGTCATCTAGCTGTTCTTGTGTTCTTTCAGGTGATCAGTTCGGAGTTGCAGTACAGGGGCCTGGGAGTAAATCAGCTTCAAGTGGTGCAGAGGCTCGGGAGTAAGTTAGCTTTAAGTGGTGCATAGTCTGAAAGAAAGAAAGAAAGACTTGCATTTATATGGTGCCTTTCACGACCTCAGGATGTCCCAATGGGCTTTACATCCAATTAAGTACTTATGAAGTGTAATCACTGTTGTAACGTAGGCAATGCGGCAGCCAATTTGAGCACAGCAAGATAATCCATTTTTGTGATGTTGGTTGAGCGATAAATATTGGCCAAGACACCAAGAAGAAATCCCCTGCTCTTCTTCGAAATAGTGCCATGGGATCTTTTACGTCCACCCGAGAGGACAGGTGGGGCCTCAGTTTAACGTCTTATCTGTAAGATGGCACTCCCTCAGTCCGGGGAAATAACAGGATAATAAACATTGAGAGCTAAAAACTCTCTCTCAAAATCAAAAAAAATGCATCAGTTTTCAATTGAACTGCAAAGGGTTATGGCAACCTAGGGTAAGCAATGGAATGTTATGTTTCAAAAATATGGCAAATATTGTGGCTTCAATCTGGACGTCAGCCATTCAGTTTATTCTTTTTTTTAAATTTGGGATATATTTTCCAGATGTGGAATACTGGGGGATAGGGCCACTGTAGACCTTTAAATCTGGATTATGTTGGAGTTTAATACTATGCTCCTTTACAGCCTGTATTTAGAATAGACTTTTGCATGCTATGATGATTTAAAACTAATTTAAAATGCAATAAGACAAAAAAACTTCATATGTAGACAATGTCATTTGGATTAGATTACCACTGGAAGGACAGTCATTACTTAATTAAGTTCTATTTGGTACATTTGTGCAGGTAAACATGCATTTATTGCTACTAATGTCACAATAAAATTACAGGATTGGGTTCTTCTAAACTTCTCACATAACATAAAAAGGCAGACAAATGAATGCTTTAAGTCTCTAAGTCCCTGGTCATTCTTCAGCATCAAAACTAATAAATCTGCACAGTCCTGTTAAAAGTTTATGAAGAAAACAAAATAAATTGATGCTTCTTTTTGAACAGTAGTCTTTAAATAAATTGGACTGGACAAACTTGCTGCCAGAGCAGATACTATTTTACATACTGCAGTGTTTGTTATTACATCCAAATTGTCTTAGTACTGTACATTACAGTTTTAAATAATTTACCTGTCTTACATCTTGTTGAAACTATCATTGAGAACCCTATAGATTACAAATTGAATGGATCTTAAGAAAAACTTCACAGTAACTGAGTATTTGAAGACCATTTTTGAAAAAGGAGACAAGTGAGTAAGAAATGATCTTCCATTAGAACATAAGAACATAAGAAATAGGAGCAGGAGTAGGCCAATTGGCCCCTCGAGCCTGCTCCGCCATTCAATAAGATCATGGCTGATCTGATCCTAACCTCAAATCTAAAGAACACAAGAAGTAGGAGCAGGACCCGGCCACTCAGCCCCTGGGCCCGCTCCGCCACCCACAGGGCCTTGACCAATCCGAACTCAGCTTCATGTCCAATTTCCTGCCCGCTCCCCGTAACCCCTAATTCCCTTCACTTCTAGGAAACTGTCTATTTCTGTTTTAAAGTTATTTAATGATGTAGCTTCCACAGCTTCCTGGGTCAGCAAATTCCACAGACCTACCACCCTCTGAGTGAAGAAGTTTCTCCTCACCTCAGTTTTGAAAGAGCAGCCCCTTATTCTAAGATTATGCCCCCTTGCTCTAGTTTCACCCATCCTTGGGAACATCCTTACCGCATCCACCCGATCAAGCCCCTTCACAATCTTATATGTTTCAATAAGATCGCCTCTCATTCTTCTGAACTCCAATGAGTAGAGTCCCAATCTACTCAACCTCTCCTCATATGTCCGCCCCCTCATCCCCGGGATTAACCGAGTGAACCTTCTTTGTACTGCCTCGAGAGCAAGTATGTCTTTTCTTAAGTATGGACACCAAAACTGTATGCAGTATTCCAGGTGCGGTCTCACCAATACCTTATATAACTGCAGCAATACCTCCTTGTTTTTATTAGCTTTAGAACTATAACATAATATTTGCACTGATTTGAATCAAACTGCAGTTTTAAGACTACATATTCTAACACGAAAGGCTGGATTTTTCGAGTGGCATTAATTTAATGCCAGCGGTAATCCATTTATTTCAAATGGTTAACCGCCAATGATAGAATAATGGCAAATGGGATAAGGAAAATGCAGAAACCTAATTATAAAGATGGAACTGTTTTTCTAGTTGTTTGGGAGCTAAACGATTTCTGAAATGACAGTCATAAGATGACGATGATTGGAATACTGTATTACCTTTATCAGATGTTGCTATCACAACTGTGTATGACCTAGTTTTCACATTGCTGGTGGCATCTCCCTTCGGACATAAAAATAAGAGGTATACATTGATAAATGAGGGACATTGTGTTACATTAGAACAACAGAATTAAATTAGCCCTCATGGTATTAATTATTCCAAGAATAAAAAGGGCTGTCCTTGAGATTTCCACATAAACCTATTTTGATAGACAAGTATACATATTTTGTATGACAGGAATTATGCCAATAATTCATTTTCTCATGGCTGTATCAGTGTAGCTATAGAAAAATAATGGTGAGCTAGTATTCCTTAACATATTCTCATTGACTTTGACCCAAGAAATTTTAGTTTAATATAAAAGCTAACATGAAGCATTCAGAAATGATATTTGACATCATCCTATTCCCAGAGCCAGTACTTGTATTTGCTATCCTTACCTCAATTGTCACTTACTCCCTAATTAGCTTCATTTTTTGCGCAACAAATTTTAAGGTCTTTTTCTAGACATCCAGGTGATGCATTTGCCTGACCCATTCTTATTTTGGCAGGTTCAGGCACTACCCCTTAAAGACATCTGCCCAATATTGTCTCCAGGATGAACATAACTGTGTTGGTTGCAAGCGATCACTGTCTGAAGAAACCTTGTGGAGCAGATGTTAATGATTCCCTTTCAATATATACCAGAAAAGGAAAAAATTGCAGGGTTATGGAGATAGAGCAGGGGGGTGGGACTAATTGGATAGTTCTTTCAAAGAGCCGGTGTAGGTACGATGGGCCGAATGGCCTTATTCCATGCTGTATGATTCTGTGTGGTTCACTGGCATGAGGTTACCCCTGAGAACTGCATGGATTACAAATTGAATGGTTCTTAAGCAAAATTTCTCAGTTTTTTGAAAAGTAGATCAATGAATAAGAGATTATCTTCCATTAGCTTTTGAAATATAACACGGCATGCCTTTCAGATAAAATATCAATGAGGAAATTCAACTACAACAAATACAGTTATGAATAATTTTTAGAAAAATGTCAAAGTCTGTATTCTGCAATGATTGCCAGAAACTTTTCATTCTCCAATTAAATAGGGAACAAATCTTACTCTGAGTTGCACCTGAAGTAATTTAATGCATTTTTATGATCAGATCTTCTCCCACTAAGGGGTTTTATATGGACTGCAAATGAGAAGGTTGCAGTGTGCAGAAACAAAGTGGAAAGATGTGAAGAGGTGATATGTAGTTATTATCCTTCCTACAGTTCCATTTATTTCAACTGCCAAAACAGATATTAAAGCTGCATTCTCTCATAATTTTTATTGCAAAAAGCAACAGTATTCGGAAAATTCTGAGGTGTGTGCAAAAAACAGTTGCTTCAAGTCCTTCTATTTTGTGGTGAAACTGAGTTGATTTCAGTGTTTATGCACAAAGTTGCTTTCCTTAATCACATTGGCCTGGACTTTTCAACTCTCTTTGATTGGGATGAATCTCCAGTAGGGCAGGATTTCCACCCCCCAGGGATATGTGCCCTTGACTCTGACCGAACATCTGGCCTTGAGGCCATTTACATACCAGCTGAAATGGGGCATGAGTTTACTGTGCCAGACCTTTGTGTGATGCCAGCAGCTTCCAAGCTGCCGGTAAAATAGATTTTGTAAAGAAAAGAAATCACTCTCCCGTTCTGTGAAAGGCAATGCTCTGACAGCGATAACACAAGCTCTGTGGGCTTAAAAATGTTCACGCATCCCTCCATTGACTCTTAAATGCGGGAAACCTGAGCTTAATAAGTGTCCATTGCCTTCAGTGTTAAATGTTACAAATGCCAGAAAAGACAGTGGATGATGTATTTCCTCATTGTAACCACCCATATATTGTGGGCATATTCTGTGGAGGGAGACATGGCACAATGATAGGAGCGTCTCCGAATAGTTTTCTGCCTCAGGCCATACCAAATCCATCAAAAAATTGAAGGTGGGGGGTGGGTTTTAGCCCTACCCACCCAGTGGAAACCAGGCAGGTGAGCAGTTAAAATCGCTCAGATTACTTATTCACCCTGGAGCTGCTGGAAGCTGACCTTTTCTAATTCTAACCCACTCTACTGAGGCAAAGCCACCCGCCCAAAGCCAGTAGGGTCCTTTTTTAAATGTGTGTGTCAGGTCATGATATCATCGAGACCTGACTGCAATTTTAACTCGACAGCCTGAGTGGGAAGCCACAGTGGCTTTTCCGCCAAGTGAAGATGGCGGGGAAGAGGATTGGGACCACAAGTAGCCAAAAGAGACCAGTGTTAAAATTTTCATTGTGAGGCCAGGAGGAGCACAAGGAAATCTTAGGTCATGGACTCGGCCTTCCCTCCCGAATGCAACAGCACCAGCAGCACAATCCTGCCACCAGCCTGGTATCCACACGAGGCCTCCCTGCCATCTGTCTGTGAAGCTAACAGTCAAACAGATATTACAACATTGCTGCTTATAGTGTGTGGGGGACATGGGCGGAGTTACGTGATCACAGAACACCATCTGTCACTGACAGCTAACATCAGATATCCATGTAAATGAATGCAAGAACAAAAGCAAAATACTACAGATGCTGGAAATCCAAAACAAAAACAGAAAATGCTGGAAATACTCAGCAGGTCAGGCAGCATCTGTGAAGAAAGAAACAGAGTTAAAGTTTCACGTTGATGAAGATGATCGACCTGAAATGTTGGGAGTAATTTTAACCTCCAAGAACGGGTGGGTTGAGGGCAGATGGGCAGTAAAAATAGTTGATTTTTGGAGCGGAACTGCATCCCAGCTCCGACGTGCGCACTTCCTGGTTTCACTTAGGCGTGTTTGGATGCGTGCGCGCAACAGAAACCCAGAAGTCCCATCCCCACTTATAGCCAGCGGGCCGATACTTAAAGGGGCAATGTACCTCATTGCGGTAGTTGAGGTACTTAATTTTTTTGTGTATTACAAAAGTAAAACAAATTTAACCTTACCTGTTTGGGTTTCCCATTGTGTCCGATTCACGCAGGTGAAAGCAAGCAGGAAGGGCCGGATCCATGAGGTGAGTGCCTTTATGGCACTGCTTATGGGCCAGGAGGAGCAGGAGTACTTCTTCCAGGCCCAACAAGCTTACCTGAAATGACATGACCCTGCGATCGGCCAACCCCCTCCGCCCCCTACCCCAACGCCGGACCCCTCCCAATGCTGGACCCGCCCCACCAGCGATGTTGGCTACCTCCCCCCCCCCCACAAAGCTGGAGCCCCCCGATGGTGGATCCCCGATCTTATCCAAGGCCCACCCGATGTCGTCCACCTCCCCCCACCCCTCCAATTTCTTCCAGGATCCACAATCTCTCTCTCCCGACCTACCCCCTCTCCGATTCGCAGCTCCTTTCCCTCCCGGCAAGTAGCCATCCTGTCAATCTGGCTGCCTGGCGCATGGGAAATCCAGAAGCACAAATACTTACCTTTAATTGAGTTGCAATCACAGATTGCGACGCACTCATTTGGCTTCCGGGTTTCCCACGCAAATATCTAAAGACGGGATGGATTCCCGGCTCCCAGCTAAAATCATTCCCATTAACTCTGCTTCTCTCTCTCCACAGATGCTGCCTGGCCTGCTGAGTATTTCCAGCATTTTGTGTTTTTAGTTTAAATGAACGCAAGTATTGAAACAATTCAAAATCTCTACTTGCACTATTTACTTAAGGAAGAATGTACCAAATAACTGAACACAAGTTCGTGAATTCAAAAAAATAAATCATCCCTATTTAAGCTCGAATTAAATAACAGGTCTCCTTTAAATCTATCGACCTCATATTTTAACAAACAAATCTCACTCTCATTGCTCTAATTGACTAATATAAACTGGGCGACATGGACATGTTGGGCCGAAGGGCCTGTTTCCTTGAGGCAATTAAGTAATGCACATGCTGTAGAAATTGGGATCATTAGCACAAACAAGACAATGGTTAAAGCTATAGGTTAAAAAGAAGGCAAACATTCCAGATTGAACACTGTATAGCAACTTAACAGCACATGTCTAGTTAGCATCTATCAACACTCCTACTTTGACACACGGTTACACTCTACTTCCAGTCAGATTCCCAAGCTGTTGGGTTTAGGGAAATGTCATGTCACAGAAACAACTTGGATAAAGGTAAAAAATGTAGATTGTAAGATAACAGTGAAAATTTGCATAAATATTTTTGAACTTAAGCATTCAGAGAGCCCTGAAATAGGTCAAATTGTATGTGACCTGTGGAATGAGTAGCTCCTCTAGTCCTTTTGTTACCCCTAGTTATTAATTTAGATCTTGAAATTACACTGTGGGATAACTAATGATTTTGTCTGAATTTTATGTCTTGCTTATTTTAGTGGAGGTGTAAACCTGTTTAAAGTAAATGGGTATCACTCGCATAATTTCAAGGCCTGACTGTGATACAGCTTAATTTAAGGTTTCAGTTTGGAATTAGAGGATACAACTTACAAAGAAATACAGACAAGTTCCAACACCAAAGCAAGCCATTTGCCCCAACCAATCTGTGTCAGCATTTATCCTCCATGCGAGTGAATAATTCTAACCATGTTTACCCACCCTGTTCCCATATCCCTTGATTCACCAATTAGATCTAATCTTAAATGCTGACATAGTTTCGGTCTCAACCATTCATTTTTGGTTTAGTTTAGATGCATGTCTCTGAAAGATAAATCCAACTTTGTATACACACAATTGGTTTGCAGTCAATGTTACTCTTGTTTATTATGAAATACACGTTAAAAGTTTCTTCAGTGTTGATAATTCTGAGAATGTGTTTTGCTTTCACATCAGGCGATGTATAGCTCAAACAGTGTGTGCCTGCAGAAAGAGATTCGATACAAAGAATCTGCCTGCGTGACAAGACTGCCATGTGTTTTATATTAAGTTACTTTTGATCTCTGCACCCCTCCATCAAAATCTACGCGTGCAACTAATGTTTGTTTGAAAGGTCTTTCATTACACCTGGCTAAAAGGCTGTGCTTTTCAAATTCTTAACATCTGTTTATTTCATTCTGTGTTCAATTTTTAAATATGTCCTATTTCATATTTTCTATTTGGGTACAAATCCATGCTGAAACAATGGGTATCACACAGCATCATTTCAAGGCTTTACTTTAATTCAGCTTAACCCAAGGTTTCAGCTTTGGATTTGAGGATGCAAACTTACAAATAAATACATACAAGTTACAACACCAAAGCAGGCTCTTCAGCCCAACTAGTCTGTGTCAGCATTTATCCTCCTTTAGCAGCTGTTCATTGAAGAGTGCTCCAGCTGAACAATTGTTGCTACTCTGTATTAACAGTCAGGTCCGACATCTGCCCCAGTCCTTCCACCCTCAAATAAATTGCATCTGCCCAAAGACCAACATTGATATTCATGTCAACAAACCAGCTACTACAGGAACACTCACCAGCTACTACAGGTTTCAAAAAAATTATAGTTTTCTTACCTTATATAAATGTTTAACACTAACTATTACCCTGGTGCGAGCCTATAGGGCCTGTTTTAAGTGCTCTTTTATCTACTCTAATGCTCTAATGAGGTGGTCTGCCAATGTTGCAACATGGGAGATGGAAGGCTGCTGTGGTTCATTCAAGAAGTTTTAAGACCATAGTATCATAGTAGGTACAGCACAAGAGGAAGCCATTCAGCCCATTGTGCCTGTGCCGGCTCTTTGAAAGAGCTATCCAATTAGTCTCCTGCTCTTTCCCCGTAGCCCTGTAATTTTTATCCTTTCAAGTATTTATCCAATTCCCTTTTGAAAGTTACTATTGAATCTGCTTCCACCGTGCTTTCAGGCAGTGCATTCCAGATCGTTACAACTCACTGTGTAAAAAAATGTTTCCTCATGTCATCTCTACCTCTTTTGCCGATCACTTTAAATCTGTGTCCTCTGGTTACTGACCCTTCTGCCATTAGAAACAGTTTTTCCTTATTTACTCTATCAAAACCGTCCATGATTTTGAATACCTCTATCACATCTCCTCTTAACCTTCTCTGCTCCAAGGAGAACAACCCCAGCTTCTCCAATCTCTCCACATAACTGAAGTCCCCAACCCAGGTACCAATCTCTTCTGCACCCTCTCTAAGGCATTGACATCCTTCCTAAAGTGTGGTGCCCAGAAGTGAACACAATACTCCAGCTGAGGCCTAACCAGTGTTTGATAAAGGTTCAGCATAACTTCCTTAGTTTTGTACTCTATGCCTCTATTAATAAAGCCCAGGATCCCAATGCTTTTTTAACAGCCTTCTCAACTTGTCCTGTCACCTTCAAAGATCTGTATATGTGCACCACCAGGTCTCTCTATTCCTGCACCTGCTTTAAAATTGTACCATTTGCCTCTCCTCATTCTTCCTACCAAAATGCATCACTTCATACTTCTCTGTGCTAAATTTCACCTGCCATGTCTCTGCCCATTTCACCAGTCTATCTATGTCCTCCTGAAGTCTGTTGCTACATTGTTTACTACATTTCCGAGTTTCGTGTCATCTGCAAACTTTGAAATTATATCCTCTATACCCAAGGCCAGGTCATTAACATATTTCAAAAAAACAGTGGTCTTAATACCGACCTCTGGGGACCATCACTGTATACTTCCTTCCGGTCTCAAAAACAATCGTTCACCACTACGCTCTGCTTTCTGATCAACCTAGTCAATTTTGTACCAACGCTGCCCTTCAATCCCATGGGCTTTATTTTTGCTAAACAAGTTGATTACGTGATGCTTTATGAAATGCCTTTTGAAAGTCCATATACACAACATCAACTGCACTACCCTCATCAACCCTCTCCGTTACTTCATCAAAGAACTCAATCAAGTTAGTTAAACACGATTTTCCTTTAACAAATCCATGCTGACTTTCATTATTAGCCCAAACTTTACCAAGTGCCAATTAATTTTGTCCCGGATTATTGTCTCTAAACCCCACCACCGATGTTAGGCTGACTGGACTGTAATTGTCAGGTTTATCCCGCCTGTATTTTGAACAGGGGTGTGACATTTACAGTCCTCCAGTCCTCCGGCATGATCCCCATCTTGAAGAAGGATTGGAAGATTGTCGCCAGAGATTCCGCAATTTCCACCCTTACTTCCCTCAATAACCGAAGATGTTTTTGGTGAACTGCACATGGCAGACGTTCAGTGGATGCCAGGGCAGTCTGGCCCTGCTGGCATTCTGGTGCTAGGGTAGGCATTGGCTGAGGGGGTCTGAGGGTCCAAAGGTGCTGTCACCCTATTAATTTGGTCTCCCAGCTTGTGCAAGGCTGAGGAGATGGTTGACCCCAAGCCTGCATGATGTCAGTATGAGCATCCCTGAGAGATGCTATTAATGGTGCCACAGAGTCCTGCAGGGAAAGCCTCACTATAGCATCCATAAAGGTGACCTCAGGCCCCATGGTTGACTGCAGAATGTCGATGCCATGTTTTCAAACCCAAAACAAGTTGGTGTGGTCTCCTCCACACTCTCGAAAATAGCTCCTTGGACTGCAGTCCAATGCATCAAGCAATTTCTGGTGCACAGCTAGGAGATGAGTTTGTCCTCCAGTGAGCTGTTTACTGGATCATCCTTTCCACCTTCACTTGCTCCTGCTCACTTGTGCTCAGTGAATCACCCTGTGCAGACATCTATAATATGCTATCACACCACATGGGGTACTAGTTTCTATGCTGGTGCTTGAAAGGGTGTGACAGTGCATCTTCAGGATGGTTCTCCTCCTCAATCAGTGCACCTGCAAGGCGGAGAAACCTGATGGACCTAGAAAAAGGAGATTTTTTTTTATTCGTTCATGGGATGTGGGCGTCGCTGGCGAGGCCAGCATTTATTGCCCATCCCTAATTGCCCTTGAGAAGGTGGTGGTGAACCGCTGCAGTCCTTGTGGTGAAGGTTCTCCCACAGTGCTGTTAGGTAGGGAGTTCCAGGATTTTGACCCAGCGATAATGAAGGAACGGCAATATATTTCCAAGTTGGGATGGGGTGTGACTTGGAGGGGAATGTGCAGGTGGTGTTGTTCCCATGTGCCTGCTGCTCTTGTCCTTCTAGGTGGTTGAGGTCGAAGAAGCCTTGGCGAGTTGCTGCAGTGCATCCTGTGGATGGTACACACTGCAGCCACAGTGCGCCGGTGGTGAAGGGAGTGAATGTTTAGGGTGGTGGATGGGGTGCCAATCAAGCGGGATGCTTTGTCCTGGATGGTGACGAGCATCTTGAGTGTTGTTGGAGCTGCACTCATCCAGGCAAGTGGAGAGTATTCCATCACACTTCTGACTTGTGCTTTGTAGATGGTGGAAAGGCTTTGGGGAGTCAGGAGGTGAGTCACTCGCCACAGAATATCTAGCCTCTGACCTGCTCTTGTAGCCACGGTATTTATATGGCTGGTCCAGTTAAGTTTCTGGTCAATGGTGAACCCCAGGATGTCGATGGTGGGGGATTCGGCGATGGTAATGCAGTTGAATGTCAAGGGGAGGTAGTTAGACTCTCTCTCGTTGGAGATGGTCATTGCCTGGCACTTGTCTGGCACGAATGTTACTTGCCACTTATCAGTCCAAGCCTGGATGTTGTCCAGGTCTTGCTGCATGTGGGCTCAGACTGCTTCATTATTTGAGGGGTTGCGAATGGAACTGAACACTGTGCAATCATCAGCGAACATCCCCATTTCTGACCTTATGATGGAGGGAAGGTCATTGATGAAGCAGCTGAAGATGGTTGCGCCTAGGACACTGCCCTGAGGAATTCCTGCAGCAATGTGCTGGGGCTGAGATGATTGGCCTCCAACAACCACTACCATCTTCCTTTGTGCTAGGAATGACTCCAGCCACTGGAGAGTTATCCCCCTGATTCCCATTGACTTCAATTTTACTGGGGCTCCTTGGTGCCACACTCGGTCAAATGCTGCCTTGATATCAAGGGCAGTCACTCTCACCTCACTTCTGGAATTCAGCTCTTTCATCCATGTTTGGACCAAGGCTGTAATGAGGTCTGGAGCCGAGTGGTCCTGGCGGAACCCAAACTGAGCATCGGTGAGCAGGTTATTGGTGAGTAAGTGCCGCTTGATAGCACTGCCGACAACACCTTCCATCACTTTGCCGATGATTGAGAGTAGACTGATGGGGCGGTAATTGGCCGGATTGGATTTGTCTTGCTTTTTGTGGACAGGACATACCTGGGCAATTTTCCACATTGTTGGGTAGATGCCAGTGTTGTCGCTGTACTGGAACAGCTTGGCTAGAGGCGCGGCTAGTTCTGGAGCACAAGTCTTCAGCACTACAGCTGGGATGTTGTCGGGGCCCATAGCCTTTGCTGTATCCAGTGCACTCAGCCGTTTCTTGATATCACGTGGAGTGAATCGAATAGGCTGAAGATTGGCTTCTGTGATGGTGGGGATATCGGGAGGAGGCCGAGATGGATCATCCACTCGGCACTTCTGGCTGAAGATGGTTGCAAATGCTTCAGCCTTGTCTTTTGCACTCACGTGCTGGACTTCGCCATCATTGAGGATGGGGATGTTTACAGAGCCTCCTCCTCCCGTTAGTTGTTTAATTGTCCACCACCATTCACGACTGGATGTGACAGGACTGCAGAGCTTTGATCTGATCCGTTGTTTGTGGCATCACTTAGCTCTGACTATAGCATGTTGCTTCCGCTGTTTAACATGCATGTAGTCCTGAGTTGTAGCTTCACCAGGTTGGCGCCTCATTTTTAGGTACACCTGGTGCTGCACCTGGCATGCTCTTCTACACTCCTCATTGAATCAGGGTTGATCCCCTGGCTTGTTGGTAATGGTAGAGTGAGGAATATGCCGGGCCATGAGGTTACAGATTGTGGTGGAATACAATTCTGCTGCTGCTGATGGCCCACAGCGCCTCATGGATGCCCAGTTTTGAGCTGCTAGATCTGTTCTGAATCTATCCCATTTAGCACGATGATAGTGCCACACAACACGTTGGTTGGTGTCCTCAGTGCGAAGACGTGACTTCGTCTCTACGAGGACTGTGCGGTGGTCGCTCCTACCAATACTGTCATGGAGAGATGCATTTGCGACAGGTAGGTTGGTGAGGACGAGATCAAGTAAGTTTTTCTCTTGTGATAGAGACAAGGGTAGCGGCAAGGGTGAACAGTAGGAGATACATGGCAGCGCATTGCACCATTAGGTTGTCATGCTGAGTGTTGTGACCGTGTGAATGACAGTGTTAAGTACAAAGAGAAAAGGAAGCGTAGATGCCCAAACACGCTTCTGTGCCTAGTCTCCAACCTGAACAATTCCAATGCTATGTGCCTTCTCTCCACCAATGATTTTGATGGCAGCCTCTTCCATTGGTATCACTGTCTGTATAAGAAGCAGCTCCTTTCCTGTTCTCACCTGTACTCTCCCTTCTGTTCTGTGCCAACTTCTCATATAAGGAGCGTGAAACTTGGTTATGCATGCCCTGTTAAAGGGTTTTCAAGATTGGTGAGGCAGCTTAGCCTAGTGCGCGTGCAGAGCGGAAGATGCAACAAGTGTGTCCAAGAGGGAGAAGTCGTTGTCAGGGCAATAGCAGGTGTTAAGTGTGTGAGTGCAAGCAGAAAGAGGTTCAGTGAAGTCTCCTGTTTTGACTGGAGGAGAGGAATGAGAATTAGGGCAGGGAATGGTTGATAGTGCTGAGACTAAAATAGGGTGGTGCAGTGCTGCGCACAGAGTAAGGGAGATATGAAGAGGAGCCTCACGTTGGTAGTACTGGGTGAGATGATTACATTTTTTCCTGCACTTCAGCCATGTCCTGGGAACAATGCTTATGGCACTTATTTGCTCTGCCACCTCTCTATTGCAGCTGAGAAATATACCTGGGTACATGTCACCCATTTGAGAGGACAAGAACCTCCTTCCTGCTACTGACTTGCTCTGAGCACCTCCATTGCTGCGTCAGAGAATCTGAGGAGCCTGGTTGACATCATGTGCCTGCTGCCCTGGAAACCTGCTGTCCTCTATCCATCATCAAAAAGTGTGATTCCCCTTTTAGGGGCTGCAGGTTGCCTTTATGTTGTAGCAAGCTTGCCGGATTTCATGCCCTCCCAATTGGTGAGCCTATAGGGAGCTTAATTAGTTTGGGCAGCTCTCTGTTTGCATTTAAATTAGGCCCAGCAATGGAAATGGCACGGGGCCCCTACTGACTGAATCGAGTGGGCCCAGGTGAGCCTCACTCACCATCTGCTCAATTTATATTACACGCGAAAATCGACCCCAAAAGTGAAATAAGAGAGGTAGAGTGTTTCACACAAGGATGACTAGCCTCTTAACTTATAAATCCTGCACTTTTGGATGAGAAAGAAAGAACTTGCATTTATATAGCATCTTTCACAACCTTAGGACAACTTCACAGCCAAATAAGTACTTTTGAACTATGATCACTTTTGTAATGTAGGCTAACTCAACAGCCATTTTGTATACAGTAAAATCCCACAAACAGCATTGAGATAAATGACCCTAAAATCTGCTTTTAATGATGTTGATTGAGGGAAAAATATTGGCAAGGACTACAGGACAAACAACCATTCTCCTCTTCGTATCGTGCTGTAGGATCTTTCATGCCCACCTGAGGGTGCAGGCACGGCCTTGCTTTAACATTCCATCCGAATGATAGCACCTCTGACAGTGCAACATCGCTCAGTACTGCACTGAGATGTCAGCCTAGATTATATGCTATAGTCTCCAGAGTACGGCTTGAACCCACAACCTACTGACTCAGAGATGAGAGTGCTACCACTGGGCCAAGGCTGACACCATTAATAATTGAGAATAGGATCGAGCTTGCCCTTTAGTCGAATAACCTGTTGATGCTGACTGGCTAGGTTTAGCATGATGAATGGCAACTTTAGTAAAGTACTCGGCTGTTGCTGACACACTTGGGATCATACACGAGCAGGAGCCAGTACATTCATGACAGGAGGAGGGAAAAAGGGATAAAATAGAAAAAAGAAAACATACAAGCAGCAAGGTTTCTGTAATTTCTTGAGGATTTGCTTCTGTTGAACTATCGGCATTCCAATTAGAAAATTGAGAGCACACAGCGGATATTTGTTTTCTTTGTGGGCGTTCCTGTAGGTTGTAGTATAATTTAGCATACAGATGACATCAACTGGATTAGTCTTTAGTAGTCACCTTTATCTTCTCCAGCTAAAAATATAATTCAAAACACAATGTTATTAACCCTTATGATACTTTTTGTACCTTGCTGTGTGGTACTTATGTATTTGACATAAATACAGTCTAAAGTTTGAAAGCTTAAAATCGTTAATCTCCTTCTAAGCCATCTGTTTAATGCCATTCCAAGTCTCTTATTTCTCAACAGAAATCATAGAATCATAGAAAATTTACGGCACAGAAGGAGGCCATTCGGCCCATCGTGTCCGCGCTGGCTGGAAATGAGCCACCCAGCCTAATCCCACTTTCCAGCACTTGGTCCATAGCCTTGTAGGTTGCGGCACTTCAAGTGCATATCCAGGTACTTTTTAAATGTGATGAGTGTTTCTGCCTCTACCTTTCAGGCAGTGAGTTCCAGACCTCCGCCACCCTCTGAGTGAAATTTTTTTTCCTCAGCTCCCCTCTAATCCTTTTACCAATCACTTTAAATCTATGCCCCCTGGTTATTGTGCTCTCTTCTAAGGGAAATAGGTCCTTCCTATCCACTCTA